>NW_027530213.1:7208004-7208686 GCF_008692635.1 Crocuta crocuta | reverse complement strand
GGGAGGGTGAGGTGAGAACCCATTCACTCATTCATTCATTCATTCGATTTTTATGGAGTAAATAAAAGGTGCTGGCGAGGCTTTGTTCCAATAGCCGATCAGTGTTCTAGCCCCTTTCCTCAGTAAACAAAAAGCCCAGACCCCTTCCCTCCGGCCCCACGCCGCTCACGAGGGGAGGGTGTTGGGGGAGTGGTAAGAGGCGACTCAGAGGACGTCAGGCGAGGGGCCNCCTTTGTTCCTCGCCCCCCCCCGGGACCCCCTTTCTTTGCCCGCGGCCCTGCGCCCCACTTTCCCACCAACGATGCCCGGGACACCCTGGCACTTGCGGCTGCGGAATCGGAGCCGTTGTGAAGTGCGAGGGTCACACGCCTCAAGNCGAGCCCCGCCCTCCCCCCCCCCACCGCACCCCCCAAGGGAACACCTGGAATTAACCAGCCTTTGCGGCCTAGCGGGCGAGGGTCACCGAGGGGCGACGGGGGCTGGCGAGGCCCGCGCCCTTCCAGACTCACCGCTTGCAAGGTGGGAGGGAGGAGAGGGCGGGGAGACCGAGGAGCGCCCCGCTCCGGAGGCCGGGGAGTAGGGGGAGCCCGGTGCGAATTGATGCTGGAGTTCAACCCGGAGACGGCCAGTTCGTTGCGTTTGGAGTTGGGCTCATCAACACACTCGGGAGGTTATCGGCGGC
>NW_027530213.1:7095790-7207771 GCF_008692635.1 Crocuta crocuta | reverse complement strand
CCGGGACGGACCAGCCGGCCGGGAGGTGCGAGGCGGGCTCCGGGGCCCTGGAGGGCGTCCACCCTCCCTAGGCGACCTACTGACCGACCCTTGGGGGCTAAGACCCTCAGGCCGCCCCCCTGCCCTACACCAAGGCGAGCTTCCTAAGCACCCGCCCCCCCTCCCACGTACCGTTCAGATTTGGGGAGCAGAGGGGTGGAAAGGGAAGCCACACCAAAATCTGGTCTAAAGAAAACATCTTTTAAACTTTCCTAGGAATATGGGCATGTTGATAAGGTTTGACCCGTTTGTCCAGGAAATGGCTTGAACGTTTAAGTTCTATAGTGTACGAGCTGGTTTTCCATCTTAAATGATCAGAAACCTGCATGACTCTGTTAGTCTTAGCTGTGTTTCCTCCCAATTTCCTCATGTGTTTATTTAACAGGTGAAATCTGCCTGAAATTTGGTTCCTGTTAGGTTATCTAAAAACATTTTAGAAGAATCGCAGCCCCAGAAGTAGTCTTAGAAACGAAACTTTAAAAAAAAAAGTCTGCTTCTTTTGAGACAACACACACACACACACACACACACACACACACACGTGGGGGAGGGGCAGAGAGAGAGACACACACAGAATCCAAAGCAGGCTCCAGGCTCCTAGCTGTCGGCACAGAGCCCCACATGGGGCTTGAACTCACCAACCATGAGATCATGACCTGAGCCGAGGTTGGGCTTAACCACCCAGGCACCCCTAGAAATGAAACTTTTATTAAAATAAACCTCATCCCTCCTGCTTGCACACAGAGCCTTATTGAAGTCATTTTCCCGTTACATTGATCAACCTTCGATCTATTAAAGAATCAGCGGCCTATATATTTTAACTACCAGTCACCCTATTTTACCAAAGCCAAATGCTACTGAGTATGAGATGCACTTTTATGTAACCAAGTAAGAAAAAAAAATGTGCATTCTGATTTCGGAGATGTTTGGATGTCGGAAAGAAATGCATGTTTTATAATCTGTAAAAGGTAATTGGAGCAAAGCAGAGCCTGACAGTACTTTCCCTGCGGTCACTTCATTCCTTCCGAGAATGAAATTGATTGGCGTGGGATCCAGGAAGACTAAGAGAACAGTAGTTCCTTGGGAGAACAGGTGGGCTTTAATAACAGTCCTGAGAAGTCCAAAGAAGAGAAAAAGACAGAGACAGAGAGAGAGAAATGTAGAATGGGGAGTAGTTGAGAGCAGTTGAACATGGTCTCTGGAGCCAGCAGTAAAATGAGGCCACTTAGTTTCCGCATAAGCCAGGGTGCATAGGAGAGATACTCTTAAGCATTATTCTCATTCTAATTCTGAGTTTTTAAAAAAATTTTTTTTTTAAATTTAAGTGTGCCCATCCACCAGAAACTTTTCTGGTAAGTGAACAACCATCTTAAAAAGGCTCCCTAATAACAGGAAAGAAGAAAACAGGGCGTTCGGACAAAGGGGCAGCAGTCAGAGGCAGTGAGATGGGGAAAGTCAGCTGGAGGAGGGAGCCGGGGAGAAAGCCAGCACCAGAAGCTGAATCACTCCGAGGGTAGAGGCCCTACCCCCGGAGTAGGTAGGAGTGGCTGGCCCTACCTCACCTCCCCACTAGAGGCAGTGAACACCTGCACACAGACAAAATCTTCCAGGAGAAAGCTGGGCGTAGGGTTCCTGACACCTGTCTCTCCCTTCACTGAGCTCCCCCATCCCAGCGTCAGGCCTTGGGGCTCCAGAAACTGCCCAGGCTTTACAGAACAACCTGGAATCTGGTGTGGAAGGCAAGGAGGTTAAGATTTCACTCCACTCTATCACGGTGATGGATGACAAAGCCATCTAAGCACCAGTAAGGTGAACAGAAGCTGGGAGTGGCAGGTGAAGAAAAAGAAAGGAAAAAAAAACGACCATACAGCTTGCAGGGAGTCCTACTAAAAAATATTACTGCTAGACTAGTAGAAAAATTTTTTACATTAGCCTTATAGTCTACAACTTGGTAAAAATACGACTTCAATAAAATAAACTCAAAGGTTGGGATATTTTAAATTGTGATGGAGAGGGAGATTGCAGACAAGATAATTTGAGCACCCTTGAAACATAACTTCAGAAGACATAAAAAAGAGGATACTTTTGAAAATAAAGACATTTTTAACAGAGGAAAGGTTTGATTTAAGCCCAATGAATGCAAATGAACAGAAAAAAAAGATCAAGTCAATTAGGAAGAATCTCATGTGGAAATAAAGAAAGCACAGTCAAGCATTAGCATAATTGGGATCCCTGTCATCCAGAAAGCAACACATGGGACAGAAAATGCAAATAAAAGTAAGATAAAAGAAATTTTCTTGAAGAAAAACGGCCTGGAGGCCAAAGGAACATGTTTCAGGAAATTGCCATTTTCCAAATATTCGTATGGGAATGCTGAGCACCAAGATATCTTTGGTGATTTAAAGTTTTTTAGGGGCACCTGGGTGGCTCAGTCAGTTAAGCATCCGACTTTGGCTCAGGTCATGATCTCACGGATTGTGGGTTTGAGCTCCATGTCAGGCTCTGTACTGACAGCTCAGAGCCTGGAGCCTGCTTGGATTCTGTGTCTCCCTCTCTCTCTGCCCCACCTCCACTCATGCTCTGTTTCTCTCTGTCTCAATAATAAGTAAACATTAAAAGAAAAAAAAATTTTAATAAATAAATAATTTTTTTTTTTTTTAAAAAGGAAAAGGTTTTAGGAATCCCGGAAGAAAAAGGAGATAAAAGAGGGGCAAGCCAAAGCAAGCTGGCCTCAGACATTCTAGTGCTAAATTCTAGAACATGATGGTTCTCAGAGAAATGTTTTAAGGGGAGGACAGTGTTCCAAGAGGGTATTTTGTCCAGCTTAAATGTCACTCGAGGTAAAAGTCAATAGGCAGGCCCTCTCAAATATGAAAGAGCAGAGGGAATTCAAGACCCAGTGAGCTCTTTGGGGGAAAAAATTACTGGATTAGAAAAATCCAGCAAATGGCAAGTTAATAGATAAATCAAAATAAAGACCCCAGGTGTAGAGATCTCACACTCAAAAGGACTGTTGGTGAGTATTTATCTAAGTGTAGATGAATACCAGATATCTTTGGAAGTTGTAGGTAGGAAAAAAATATGATTGCTCTATAAATCCAGGCACAAAAAACAATAAAGCAATAATAATAATATTAAGGAAATAGGGGAGGGAGATGAGAGGAAAAAGGAGTGTAGTAAGGTTCTCATCTTTGAAAGCATGGATCAATAAATATGGTTTAATAGTAAACAGTGCCGGGGGCGCCTGAGTGGCTCAGTCGGTTAAGCATCTGACTTCAGCTCAGGTCATGATCTCACGGTTTGTGAATTCAAGCCCTGAATCGGGCTCTGTGCTGACAGGTCAGAGCCTGGAGCCTGTTCAGATTCTGTGCCTTCCTCTCTCTGCCCCTCCCCTGCTCATCCTCTTTATCTCTCTCGAAAATGAATAAAGGTTTAAAATAATTTTTTTAAATAGTAAGTGGTGCTGGGAACATGTAACTTCCTAATGTCTTCCATAACCTTTTTTTTTCCTAAACATTAGAGGAATATTTTAGGAAGTTACTCTTTCTTATAGATAAAAATAATTTAAATGTCAACAGTCTCTTTGGTCTTCCCTTCAGTTTTGTTCCAAGTACAATTAAAGTTAGACAAAAGTGGTGTGTGTGTGTGTACGTGTGTGTGTGCACACACACGCACACATGCATAGAAAGATCTCTGGGATTATGTTCACCTCATGTTAATGATGGAAATATCTGGATGCTGGAATTTGCATTTTCATCCAGTATTTTCAATTTTTTTAATGAGCACACAAAGTTTCACAGAAACAAGAAAGACCTTTGAAAAAGAGACTGGAAACCAACAAACATGCCAAGATGCTAACAGCGGTTGATCCTGATTGGTAGAAGTAACGATGATTGTTACTTTCTTCTTTATGCTTTTTTTTTCTAATTTCCAGGAAAAAATTATGTAATTGTGTTTGTGTAGTATTTCTGAATCCAGTTCATTCATGACTGACTCCCTGACAACCAATGATACGCCAGGCATCAGGCCAGATAGAAGAAGAGACTGTTATGTCCTCCACCAGGAGACTAGAGACCGCAAGTGCCGTGAGGGATTGTCTGTCTGTCTGTCTGCTTAAGGAGGAGTTAGAATTCAGAGAAGGATCACTTCACCCTGTGGTGTGCATTCGTGCAGGGCCCTGGAAATCAGCCGTGTTTGTTGACAGATCAGAGGCGAGGGTCGCTCCCGGTGAGCGACACCCAGAGCTCGTTTGGGACAGTGACTCCAAGGAAACCCAGAAAGGCTGATGACAGCCTTGAATTCAACCTACCGTGTGTGCCTGATGCCCTGTTAGGTGACAGTGAGCTACAGACGGGGCTAGCCACAGCATTTGCAGGGGCCAGAGCAAAATAAAAATGCAGGGCCCACATGTTTAAAAAGCAAGAAGTATCACTGAAGGCATTAAAATATAAAGCTTTTTCCTTTCTTCCACTGTCTGTCTCTCAGCTGATCACTTTGATATTTGCCTTTGAAATGTCCTGAGTAAAAAAAAGAAAGAAAATTTGAAACTATTAGCAGGAGTTTCAACCTTTCTGCTTTACTGTGCAAACGCACAGCTCTAAATGCAGATGGAAGTGCCTTAAATTCATGTGGGAGTCACCGAATTACATAATTGGCGTCTCATAGCGCATGTTGAGAGGTGCCTCGAACTAGCCAGGAGAAGCAAACTGAAGCCAAACCAAGGAGGGTGGCCAGGGGAAGAGAGGTCCCCTCCGGGCACACAGCCCAAGCAGCGTTTCCTGGGCTGCCGTCGGGGCCAGTGCGGCTCCTCACAGGTGCCCGATGCCACTCTGCCCCTTGCGGCTCTGGGTGCACGTGCACTTGGGCCTGCAGGATGCCAGGGTCGCTCTCCTGCTCGCCGCCCTGCACTCCAGCCTGGGGTGGGCTCCGGGGAAGTCCAGCCCTGCATCTCGCCTCCAGGACCTGCTATTTCAACCCACAGCTCACTGGCCATGCCCAAGGGTCTTTAAACCTCTGCCCCCGGACATGCTAGGTACCTGATCAAGACCGCCCTAGATGCTCACGCCCCCCCGTGTGGCCACAAGCTCGCCGTGTGTCCAGCAGCCTTCACTACCAAAACACAAGTTCAAAGATAAATTTGTTAAGAATGTCAAGACAGCCATAGGCCAGCAGTAAACTGAGGTAGAACCCTTCTTCGGGCGGGACCCCAGCGCGGAGGTTGGGGAAGAGCGAAGCCAGCCCTTGCTAGTAACAGCAGCTTTGCTTTAGGCAGGCTGATTTGTAGTCAGGGAGAGTTTTAAGGAGCCTCATTAACAACACCAGGCAGGACGCCAAGCAGGAAATTAGATTTTCCAAGCAAGCAGGAATCTAGTTACTAGTCATGGGGTTGGAAGTAGAGTGTGGGTCATCAGGAACAAAGGGGAGGAGACGCCCCCTGGCCCCCAGGGGGTGAGGGACTTATAATTGTTCTATAGATGTAGAACAAAGGTGAAGATGTACAGTCAGGAAAAGACAGAGGGTTGAGAGGCCACAAGGTAGATGTTCAAGGGTAAGGGAGTCACACCCCATGTGGCATTCTACACTCTAGCCGCAATCAGCATCTAGGGAATGTCTACAACCATGCAGGCCCTCCTTGGGGAGTAATGGTGGGAGATGATGTCACGTGTCTCAAAGATCTCTGTAGATATTCTAAGTGGGTGCAGTATTGTGGGATGGGTTGTAAGCAGAGGAGCCTGGATAGCTCAGAGGTGGCGGAGGCTGTAGCAGGGATGACAGGTTGTTGGTTTTTTAAATTTTTTTAATGTTTTATTTATTTTTGAGAGAGAGAGAGAGACGACAGCATGAGCAGAGGAGGGTCAGAGAGAGAGGGAGACACAAAATCTGAAGCAGGCTCCAGGCTCTGAGCTGTCAGCACAGAGCCCGATGCGGGGCTTGAACCCACGAACTGTGAGATCATGACCTGAGCTGAAGTCGGACGCTTAACCGACTGAGCCACCCGGGTGCCCCTAGGGATGACAGTTTTGACCTGGGAGCCCTTCGACTCCTCTAGGAGAATACCCTGGATGGCACCTGTTACTCTCACGGTCAAGAGGATTGTTTCATTTGTTTTGAGCCTGAACTCAAGTCTGCCGTTTGTGGTCCTTTGTCAGTTTCAGCTTGGGGCTTGATGCTGCCACAGTGTTGGGGGGACAGAACACCCAGAATCTATAGGCCCCAATTACTTGGATGGAGACAAAAGCCCTGAGGCAGAGAAGGAACAAATTCCAGGGGGTCTCGTAAAATTTGCAACGAATTTCTCACCTTGGAGTGAGGAAAATTTACTCACTAGGACTCAAAATGCAGATGCCAAGAAAGGAAATACCTTTAAATCTGAAAACCTACAACTCAGAAACTAATGCATTAAAAAAAAACAACACTTTTTTTTTTTTTTTAAATCCAGCATGAATAGGACGTCTGGGTGGCTCCATCGGTTAAGCATCCGAATCTTGATTTCCACTTAGCTCAGGATCTCAGGGTTCGTGAGTTCGAGCCCCACATCAGGCTTCGTGCCGAGAGCCTGGAACCTGCATGGGATTCTCTCTCCTTCTTTCTCTGCCCCTCTCCTGCTCGCTCTCTCTGTCTGACAACTCAGAGCCTGGAGCCTGCCTCAGATTCTGTGTCTCCCTCTCTCTCTGCCCCTCCCCTTCTCACGCTCTGTTTCTCTCTCTCTCAAAAATAAATATTTTTTTAAAAGGAGGAGAAATAATATATATTTGGTTTTGCCTATGCGTAAAGATGTTGTGAAGGACTCAGCAAAAAATGAGTAAAAGTCCTTTTCTGAAGGAATCAAGACCTTAGGCTGTTTGCTTTTGTGTATTTTTGGAAACAAATAACTCTGTCGACTATTCAAAAGTTAAATTGAAAACTTCTTCCGGACTAGATGCGAGCTGGGCCTGGGGTGGACTAGATAAGAACTGGCCCCAGGCCCAGCTCCCCAGGCCCAGCTCCCGGGAAGGCAGAGGAAACTTGGAATGGGAAAATTCCTGTTCCCGCCTCATTGTCCTGTGTTTGTCCTTTGTTATCTTTGTAATTTAAGTAAACACTTTAGCATCTGGATCACCTGATAATACTTTCCTTTCAGATGTGAAAGTAAAGAAAAGACTTAATAACAAAGATGCTTTGGAGCCAGAATACTTCCTGGATTAGACCACGTAATTTGTATCCCATGGGTAAGTGTCACTTTTGCCACAGTGCTCTTAGGAGCAAACTAGCAAAGTCACCCCCACCCAGATCCCCTGTTGGAGGAAGCAAATGGCTTTCCCTGATGAGGGGCCCGTCCAATGCCAAGGGCCAAATGGAATGTAGACAGGAAACCTATGCTGATTGATGCTCTGGATTTATTATGAGTTTCTGTCCAACTATTAATTTTAGGAAAACAAACAACTAAATAAGAATGACGCGCGGCTCCACAGTGATGGAGAATATCCTCGTAAGCAATCTGAAGAGTAATTTCTCTTAATACTCTCCTTCTAATCCAGGGAGGAGTCAATCACTCTACTCCCATGCTTACCAAGAGGCCAAACCCCGTATCTCTTACCGTGTCACCAGACTGAAAAGTCATCCCTGAACTTTGGCTTCTTGGCTTCGTTTATTATTGATTTTTTTTCTTCTGAAGTCCTGGCCCACTTTTTCTCTCCCTTCCTTTTGATTCTGTTTCCATATCGCCGCGTCATCTGTTCCATAGCTCATAGGTAGGGGATCCGTGAGCGGGACACTTCTCCCCTGCGCAGGACCGCCCAGGCACCATCACCACCGTCACCAGGGGCCCGTCACCTACTTGGCCTCCGCGTACTAAAAATGCCTGCACGTCCTCCCCTCCCAAGTCACCGGGCCATCTGGAAAACAAATGAGGGTCCCCAATTCCCATCAGTTTTCTTCCTACACCCCCTACGCCACCCCTAGCAAATACCTTTACCTTTAAAGTTTCTTAGAGAGCAACATGCATGTGTATTCATATTCTGAGACTTTTTCCAGACAGGCAGATGCTTCTCGGGACATTCTCTAAAGCAACCAGCCCTGGTATCAGCATCAACTCCCAAACAGATCTTATGCTGGATTCACTCAGGTTGAAAGCCTTGGACCATGTGCTGCCGATACCTTCTAAGAACCCTGTACTTGAACTTTTTTTTTTTTTTTAACACAAGGACGTCTCAGTCCAACGTTAGGCCAAGTGTACAAAAGAATGCCAAGTGTACAAAAGAATGCCAGGTGTATAAAAGAATGCCAGACGCAGAGCCATAATTACAACTTGAGCCTGGAGCGAGTATTTTTGCTTGTCTAATTTTTTTTTCTTCTTCCTAGTGTATGTCAGCCTCATGGTTGGTGTGGTATCTGCGTGGCCTGGTAAGAGATTTTTCTTGGCTTGGCTGAGTTTTGTGTCAGGGACAGAGGATTGGGGTGACCTCTGGGTGGCGTGACCATTTAGAGAAATCTAAAATGCAGGGAGTTTGATTTCTGATGCCAGACCTGTTGCCCATTTTTGTCTGAATCCTTTCTCTCAGGTTTTCTCAAATACTCTTATTTTCTCTGTCAAACAAGCCAAAAGTAGCCACATTTTCACATTTGTCTCTCAAAACTCTTATAAAATATTAATACCAAAGACCATTTTTTTTAATGTTTATTCATTTATTTTGAGAGAAAGAGAGTGTGTGTGTGCCTGTGAGCAGGGGAGGGGCAGAAAGAGAGGGAGAGAGAGAGAGAATCCCAAGCAGGCTCCACCCTGTGAGCGCAGAGCCCCACTCAGGGCTCAAACCCAGGAATCATGAGATCACGACCCAGGAGATCATGACCTGAGCCGATATCAAGAGTCGGACACTTAACGGACTGAGCCGCCCAGGTGCCCCACACCAGAGATCATTTTAAAACTCTTTGAAAGAATTTTCAGGGGTCCTGGCTAGCTCAGTCAGTAGAGCGTGTGACTCTGGATCTCGGGGTTGTGAGTTCGAGCCCCGTGTTGGGTGTATAGTTTACTTAAAAATAAAATCCTTTAAAGGAATTTTCCATTTAAAAACTCTTAATCTAGGATTGAGGAGATAAAGACTAGGTCAAACAAAAAACAATCCAGAAATGATTTCCCTGTAATTTGCATTCCTACACCTGTTTTCTGGTGCCAGGTAAAGGAAAATAACTTTTTTTCAACCAAACACCTTGCCTACATATATAAATCTGTCCCCATAATCTCACTATGCTTTAACTATATGTCCAACCTTGTGATGAGCACAGGGGATGAGGAGTTTGCAGTCAAGAAGCAAAGGTCTGTCCTAGGTTCTAAGTACAGGAAGCTTCGAGAATCACAAAAAGTGAATTTTGGGGGGAAAAGAAAAAGAGAGAGAGAAAGAGAGACTTGCATTTGAACAGGATTTGACAACTATAGCTTTAAATTTTTTTAATGTTTTTATTTATTTTTGAGAGACAGAGAGTATACAGGCGGGAGTGGAGGTGGGTGAGAGGGTGAGGAGGGACAGAGGATCCAAAGCGGTCACTGTCAGCAGAGAGCCCGATGTGGGGCTCGAACTCACAAACTGTGAGATCTTGACCTGAGCCAAAGTTGGGTGCTTAACCGACTGAACCACCCAGGTGCCCCACAGGTATAGCTTCAGAGTCTGTCTCATTTGCCGCTGCCTCTTCCCAGCTGCGTAATACTGTATAAGCCAACTTCTCAGTTTCACAATCTGTAGAATGGGTCTGTTAAGAGCACCTACTTCAGCATTGCCGCCCAGATTAAATGCCCGGAAAGGGCCAGTCTGGGCATACATTATCTGTCCCTTCCTGCCATGACTAGGGAATAAGTGCAGTGGAGGGAAGGCAGGCAAAGGGCTGGGCTGTTTCGAGCACTGCAGAAGGACTTAGAGTGGAGTTGAGAGAATGAGGTGGCCCAGGACAGAATGACAAAGATCATTTTGATTCAGTAAGCCACTGAGAGTCCCTGATCATTAGCCTGAGCCCGAATTCTGTTTTCACAGGGCCGAGTTCCTGTATCCTAAGCTTGCCCGCCCTCATAGTGTGTTGTGCGTCAGTTAGTTGTATTCCTTCATTCCTCGTGCCCACCAGAACCATCTCCTTCCTGTGTTCCCCAGGCCCCCGGGGTTTCTGTGCTGGGAGCGTGGGCTCCAAATCCCAAGGGACAGAAGGACAGAGACTAGCTAAGCAACACGCTGGGTTCCAGATTTCAGTCTTGTTTTTTTCCTTCTGCTTCCTTTAGATTCGTCTGATGAATCTTGCACTTTAAAGGTGACATTTCCCAATTTCCGGCTAATCTTATCATGGGAATTAAAAAACCATTCGATTGCACCGACTCACTATACGTTGTGGTACACCATCATGAGGTTGGTTTGACGTTTTATTTTTTTCTTGCTAAGTATATTATCTTGTTACTGATTGGGGAGTGGAGAAGAGTCATAATCTTACTTGTGATGACGCTTCTGTCCCCTTCTCTCTCTGTTTTGTATTCAGAGCTTTAAAAGTCCAAGAACAAGACACAAGTCTGTTTTTAATTAAGCTGAATACTTTAACAATCCAAAACTATTTCTAACAAAAGTTGTATTTATAACCATTTCTACAGGTCAGAGCCTCATGAAAGCAAAATAAATACCGTGTGTGGTTTCCATAATTATTTCTCTGACTCAGGAAGTCTGAATGTTTAAAAACCCTGTTTTCTGAGGTTGGGAGTCCAAAGATCTGGTGACCATGCTATGTCGTATTTACTTTTCTTTGCTCAGGGAGGCGTGTGGCACATCAGAGAGCTGCCTGGCCCAGACCAGGAGAGGCTCAGATCTGAGGTCTGGCTTGATCACTAATCAGCCGTGACCTTCAGGCACAGAGCTCAGCTTCTCGGAGCTCAGCGTCCTGCTTAGAGGTTGCTGCAGAGAGTAATGACTTAATGGATAGAAACTTCTATGCCTCTGTTTTTCCACCGACTGACATCACCCTTATAAGTTGTTACTTTGATCTAGTAGCTGCGCTCTTTTGTTTGCTGTTTATGTGGCTAATAAGAGCTGTTACTACCACTGACTGACCCACGGGAGGCCTCTCGTGAGTTTCTCTGCCAAAGTCTTAGTTTCTGTCTGCGTTAGGTGGTCACACGTATCACCTACTTACCTTTCTGAGGCTCAAGAAATCAGACATCTGTGTCATCCCCATACAGAACAAGCTGACTTAGGCCTGAACGGTGTGATCCTCAGCTGGAGAGAGAGTATGTCTCAGGGAGGCCACTCATGAGGGTCCCGTAAGGGCAGGGAGGTCTGGGGCTCTGCCATGAAAGTATAAGATTTGCTCATTCTTTCATCCAGCAGATATTTACTGAGCACCTACTACATTGCCAGGGGCCTACCCTGAACCAAAGCCCTTGACTTCCTGGAGCCTAGAGCAGACATTCTGAAAGTAGGCAGACATATCAAAAAAGCAAATAAAGATATAATGTAGTAGGTGGTGGTAAATGGAATGCAGAAACATAAAGATGAGCAAGAGGGATTAAGAGAGAGAGGGTGGACATGATGGGGTAAGGTGTTCCTTTTTTTTTTTTTAAGTTTATTTATTTTTGAGAGAGTGAGCAAGCACAAGCTGGGGAAGGGCAGAGAGAGGAGAGAGAGAGAATCGCAAGCAGGCTCAGTGCCATCAGTGCAGAGCCTGATGCAGGGCTCAGACTCACGAACTATGAGATTATGAGCTGAGCTGAAAACAGAAGTCAGATACTCAACTGACTGAGCTACCCAGGCGCCCGATGGTATTCCATTTTATTTTATTTTATTTTACTTTACTTTATTTTATTTAATGTTTATTTATTTTTGAGAGAGAGAGAGCATAAGCAGGGGAGGAGCAGAGAGAGAGGGAGACACAGAATCAGAAGCAGGCTCCAGGCTCCAAGCTGTCAGCACAGAGCCAGACACGGGGCTTGAACCCATGAACTGTGAGATCATGACTTGAGCAGAAGTCGAATGCTTAACCGATTGAGCCACCCAGGTGCCCCAAGGTGTTCCATTTTAAATAAGGGCAGGTGACTTGATACAGTGATTCTTGAGCAGAGCCATAAAGAGTTAAGGAAGTTGGGCATGGGATTCTCCATCACATAAATGCTAAAGTTTGCCTTTTCTCATTTCTTTCCCTTTCAAAGTAAACCAGATGATATGAAGATTGTTGAGCACTGTTCAAATATCACAGCGTCATTTTGTGACCTCACTGATGAATGGGAAGTCCTGTCCGAGACATACATCCCCAAAGTTGATGGATTCAGAGGAAACAAAATGGTGGTCAGCTGTATCAGTGATTTCTTCCTGGGAGCACATGGTGAGTTCGTCTCTGCTTCTCATTTTCATCATCATCATTATCAAGGTCATCATTATTTGCTTTGCCGTGACATAGGCAGGTCTGCAGAGGGGTCTGAAACTCAGGGCTACATTCACCGGCTGGCCTTGCCACTTCCTAGCTCTGGAACTATGAAATGCTTGCTTCCCTGAGCCTTAGTTTTCTTATCCAAAAAATGGGACGATAATCTGTACTTTGCAGATGATTCCTCACTGCCTGTCTAAGGCAGGCAATTCCGGCAGCAATGGTTGGTTTGTTCATTGCACAACCTGACAGGAAGTAGGTTGTGAGGTCCAGAAGGCCTGTACCTGAGCTGTCCCAACTCTTTGGGCCAATGTTTTCCTTAATACTGTCCCCACTCCCCCAGATCAGAACCCAGTAGTTCTTGTCTATGTCAGTCCCAAGGCATGTGTGCACCCGGGGCACAGACTTGGAGGAGACTGGAGCCCAAGAGTGGGCCTGCCTCTCCTTCTTTCCCTGCAGCTGGAGTCGGCTCCGTGTGGCACTTGTGTTAAACAGCTCCCAGGGCGGTTGCCGGCGGCCCTCAGCCAGACTCCAGCACTTCTTCTACGTCCTAATTTTCAATCTGTTTCCAAGAGATTCGGTTTCCACTCCTGTTAAAGGCTGTGTGGATGCGCGTTCAACATACATGCTTAGCAAAGTGACAATAACCGAGTCCCACTGTCGCAGACAACTCAGATGCTTACCAGAGTCACTGGATGTGTGTGTGTATGTTTGTGTGTGTATGTTTATGTGTATCCAGAAAAGAAAAGAAGGAAAAGCGCAAATTACAGATCATGGTGTTCAGACTGTTACAGGAAATATAGTAAAGTAAGAATGCGATGGGGCGCCTGGGTGGCTTAGTCGGTTAAGCGTCCGACTTTCGCTTAGGTCATGATCTCGCGGTTCGTGGGTTCGAGCCCCGCGTCGGGCTCTGTGCTGACTGCCAGCTCGGAGCCTGGAGCCTGTTTCAGTCTGTGACTCCCTCTCTCTCTGACCCTCCCCTGCTCACGCTGTCTCTCTCTCTCTCCTAGAAATAAATAAAAACATTTAAAAACATTTAAAAAAAAAAAAAAGTAAGAATGCGATGTCATTTTTCAAGACTCAAAATGGTAAATGTTAAACATATGTAAACCACCAGGTTTAGAGGAAATGCACGGAGTGTACTTTGGCACCATCTTTCTGAAAATATGTAGCAGGATGTATTAAAACCTTAACGTGCCCCTGCTCTAATCTAGAATTCCTCCTTAATACTTTGTCCCAAAGACACAGTTATGGACAAATGTAATGATTTAGCTCCAAGAATGCTCATTGGCACAGCAGTTCTATTCAGAAAATGTAGAGACAGGGGCACCTGGGTGGCCCAGTCAGTTAAGCATCCAAGGTCGGCTCAGGTCACGATCTCACGGTTCTGGGCTCAATCCCCACATCGAGCTCTGTGCTGACAGCGTGGAGCCTGGAGCCTGCTTCGGATTCTGTGTCTCCCTCTCTCTCTCTGCCCCTTCCCTTCTCCCACTCTGTCTCTCTCTCAAAAATAAATATACTTTAACACAAACTTTTTTAAAGACAGAAAAGAAAATGTAGAGACAATCTAAATGTTCAAAACAGCAAATCAGTTAAATGATAGTACAGCCAGACACTTAGTGGAATAGAATCAACCATAAAAAGTTATAATGAAGATCCAGGGTCAGCCAACTTTCTGTAAAGCCCAGAGAAGAAATACTTTAGACTTTTTGGGCCACATATCATGCACCATGTCACCTACCCTTCTTCAGTTGTTTTACAACCCTTTTATGTTTTTAGTTTATTTATTTATTTTGAGAGAGAGAGAGAGAGAGCAAACAGGGGAGGGGAAGAGAGAAAGGGAGAGAGAGAGAATCCCAACTAGGCTCCATGCTGTCAGCATGGAGCCAGATGCAGGGCTCCCAAACTCAAGAATCATGAGATCATGACCTGAGCTGAAATCAAGAGTCAGAGGCTTAAGCAACTAAGCCACCCACGTGCCCTCCAACCCTTTGAAAAATAAAAACTACTATGAACTGGCAGAGTGTTCACAGTAGTTCAAAAATCCAGGCCATAGGTCCATTTTCCACCCCTTGATGTAGATAAATATGCATTAGTATGCTTTTGAAATGAGTTAAGTGAAATATATACCATGCAAAACTGTAGGTAAGAATGACTTAATTTTAAGTGAGATATGTGTACATGTATATACACACTAGTTCAGTTTGTATACGTGTGTATATATATTTACACTGATCTACTGTAGACAAAAAATGACTAACCACATTCAAGGACAATTGCCTCCTGTGTTTCCTGATATTTCTGCAACAGTGGGGTATCGTTATTGTAATATGATAAGAAGTCATTTTTACTTTTATGTTTGGAAGACAATCTGAAAATCCAGAAAGTACTGACTTCCATCCTGGAGTCCGTCCCCCATGACTTGTGGTCATTTTGAGTTAATCACGTCACTTTTTTGTCGTCAGCGTTTCACCAGTAAAAAACAAATACAACCCATGCCTCAACTAGGACCATAAGCAGGTTAAAGACAAAGTGGTTGTCAAGAAGTCAGGGTGTATTACAGCCATGGGATTGTTACTGTTATGCAGTCGTTGGCTGACGTCACTGGGGTTTGATTCCGATTTCGTTTTCTAAACAGTGTCTTTGGAAACGCCGGAGTTTGATATTGTTGGCTTTACGGACCACATCAATGTCATAGTGAAATTTCCACCCGTCATTCCCAAGATACTCGATGGGGAAATCTTACAGTTTTACCTACCTCTCGTCATCGAAGAACAGTCAGGGAAGATTGTGAAGAAGGTAAGTGGCTAAAACAGTTCTGAGCTGACAGTGAATGTATTTGACTGTCTTCTTAAAAAGAAAAAAGACGTGTAATGATTTGAGCAATGAAGCCTAAAGGGTCTGAATCCGTGACGTTAAGAAAGAAGTCTCCATAGTTCATTCATTGTGGAAATATGTTGACTTAGCCTAGCAGTGTGGTCTTCTTCCAAAGAATAAGTCACATGCACGACATCAAGGGACACACAGGACCGAGAAAGGAATGTGGTGTGGACGAAGGGAACAGGCTAGCTTCAGCACACTGGAGCGAAATTCCAGAATGCCGGAATGAGTGGAAGTGGGCCCTGGCTGGCACAGCAGCTTCCATGTGCATAGCCCTTGGCCAATTATAAACTCTTGCAAGTACCAGCCCATAAGGGGCAGGGGCATTTCAGGCAAAGGGCACAGGGAGCAGAGGTCCTGAGGCTGGAATGGACCCAGTAGATTCAAGAACCATGGCAGGGAGCCGGAATGGATTAACCGAGACAGGAGAAAAGAAGGAGGCGAGGTCAGGGAGGCGGTGGGTCTCAATCTTTTTGGGCTTTGAGGGTCCGAGGCTTTGAAGTATCAGGAAGCTGCTAGAGGACCTGAGGTTTTAACAGTGCATCCTGGCTGGTGTATTGAGAATAAACCATAGGAGCCAAAGGTAGAAGTTGGGAGACCAGTTAAGAGGCTGTGGAGATGGTAATTACTTAGTAAGAAATAGCAAATTATATAATTATAGTTTTCGCTGTAATATCTACCTGGGTATAATCAACACCCTAATCCTTTGATTAGGAAAAGGAAACAAAAATAACAAAGGAAAAAAAGAAACTTATGTAGCTCAGAGACTGCATCAAATCTCTTTAAATATCATAATCCAGTCACATCTAGTTTGTAGTCAACCCATGGGTTGCAAACTCTGTTTGAGATGATTATTTCTAAAATAAGAGAGCTATGATTATTAGGATATTGACAATACCTTAAGAGGAAAATGATGGTTCATATGCATCATCTTCATTAAAGAAAAGTAATCTTTAGATTAAATTAGCAAGAAAAAAAGAAGAGGCTACTGGTGTCATGCAGGTGACAGATGGTGGCTTGGACCACTTGGCAGTAATGAGAAGCGGTTAAATTCTGCATATATCTGGCAAGTGGAGCTGACTGTATTTTTGGATGGATTGGATGTGCCGTGTGGTGAAGAAAGAGACAAGAGCATCTGGAAAGATGGAGCTTCCATTAATTAAAATGGAGAAGATTACGGAGGCACCTGCGTGGCTCGGTTGAGCGTCCAACTTCAGCTCAGGTCATGATCTCGCGATTCATGAGTTCAAGCTCCGAGTCGGGTTCTGTGCTGACAGCTCAAAGCCTGGCGCCTGCTTTGGATCTGTGTCTTCTCCCTCTGCCCCTCTCCCGTTCACACTCTGTCTCTTTCTCTCTCAAAACTAAATTAAAAAAAAATTTTTTTTAATTTAAATGGGGAAGATTACAGATGGAAGAGGTGGATGGTTGGATATCAGCAGCTTGGATCTAGTTTGAGGCACCTAAAGGCATCCAGGAGGAGATACTGAGCAGGAGTTGGACGCTCTGAGTCTGAAGCTCAAGGGAGAGCCCCTCACTGGAGAGACGTCCCGGGGAGTTGTTGGCTTCTCGGTGTGTATTGATCCCTTGAGACAAGATGAGATCACCTGGAAGTGGATATGCAGAGTGAAGAGAAGACGTCCAAAGTCAGAGCCCCAGAAGCCCAGAATATAGAGATCTAGGAAATGAGGAAACAGTAAACGAGACTAGAGGGGTGCCTGGCTGGCTCGGTCGGTAGAGCATGCAACTCTCGATCTCGGGGTCGTGACTTCAACCCCCACGTTGAGTGTGGAGGTTACTTAAAAATAATATCCTAAAAAAAAAGAGAGCCTGGGAAGGAGCAACCAGCATGGTAGGAAGAGAACTAGGTGAAAGCGATGTCCTGGTTGCTGAGAGAAGAAAGTTCCAGAAGGAGAAAGTGATCTACTGGATCAAATGCTATCAATGGGACATGTTAGGTGAGGACTATGGGTTGAGTATTGGATTTAGCAACATGGAAGGCCTGGTGACCTTGATAAGAGTGATTTCAGTGGAGTGATGGGGTGAGGACCTGGTAAGAGTGGATTCCAGAAAGAGAAGAGAGAAATTGGAGACAGTGAGGAGAACTAATCCTTCTAAGGAGCTTTTCTGTAAAGAGGAGAGATACTCTGTGGTGGCTATAGGAGTAAGTGGGGTCAAGAGAGAGAGAGATTTTATTTTATTTTTAAGTTTATTTCATTTTGAGAGAGAGAGAGAAAGAGAGAGAACAAGGGAGGGGCAGAGAGCGAGGGAGAGAGAGAATCCCAAGCAGGCTCCACGCTATCAGCACACAAAANCTCTCTCTCCTAGAAATAAATAAAAATATTTTTTAAAAAAAATTAAAAAAAAAATGGAAGAAGTTATGGTGCGCCTGGGTGGCTCAGTTGGTTGAGTGTCCGACTCTTGATATCGGCCCAGGTTATGATCTCACAGTCATGAGTTTGAGCGCCATATTGGGCCCCACACTGGGTGAGGAGTCTACTTAAGATTCTCTCTCTCTCTCAAAATAAAATAAAAAAAAACTGGAGAAGTTACAGCATGTTCTTATGCATATGGGATGCTCCAAAGGATTGCTGGAGCCATTGTGCTTGAGGAAACGAGGATGGACAGAATCTCATGCGCACAAGAAGGGGTTGGCCTTGGCACAGAGCAGGGACTGTGCATCCAAGGCAAGTAGGGGAGGCAGGACACTCAGGCGAGCTTCTGTTTGCTTGGTGAAACAGGAAGCAAGTATGGCCGACTTCACCAAGATCACACAACCACAGCACCAGGTGTGAAACCCAGATAGTCTGACTCCCCGCTGCTATTGGCTGTTTCTCTTGGAGGTGAGAGCCCTCCCTCCACGATACTGTTTCCACTTCTGTCCCCTTTTTCTCCGTCGTTGCTTATTGGTGATGCGTGAGAGTTTAGCTTATTAGGGATTTTTCTTTTCTTTTTAATGCTTCCTTCTTCCAAGCAGAAATTTACAGAAAAATATTATTACAGAAGGTAGTATGTGAACAGCTAGAAATCCTGATTCATAGAACTGCTAGTATTTTGAAAACTAGAAAACGTGATGCAGAAGTTGTTTTTCTTGAAAGAAACTTCGTATCATCTCTTTAATTCCAAAATGGAACAGAACTCCTTGGGAACAGAAGAGGCAAGGTGTCCGAAGGGAGAAGATGAGGAATTAGACTTTAGCCGCAGTTCTGCCGCAACCAAGCTGTGTGGCCTTCGAACGTTACCTAACCGCTCTGAGTGGGGGTTTCCTCATCTGGAGAACGGGAATAATTTCAACTTTGCGGACTGTTTTCATAATCACATTCATTAATATGTGTGAAGGTACTTTCTGAAGGGGAGACACATCTCATTAATGAAAAAAGATAACCTTATTTTTATTTTCTTGTTTTTGCAAGATTATCTTAATGCAAGACCAAATAATCTTATAAAAATGACATCATGGAAACTTTTTTCGTTTTCTTTTTTGTTTCATTTTATTTAGCTGAGAAAGAGAGAGAGCACACATGGGAGAGAGGGGCAGAGGGAGAGAGAGAGAGAGAGAGAGAGAGAGAATCTCAAAGAGACTCCATGCTCAGTGCAGATCCCTCAATGCTTTAACCAACTGAGCCCCCCAGGCGCCCCAACATCATGCAAACTTCTATTCCTCATTGAAACTTTTTCTACTCATTATAAAATTCCATTGCTAGACTAGATTTCATGGTTTAAAAACGTGATGGTACCCATGTACATCTAGCTTTGTGCTAAATTGCTGGCCCCAAATAACTTCTTTTTCTTTTCAAGCCTAAGATCTTTCTATCCCCATTTAAGATATGAAAACAAATCCCCCAGGGGACTCATCGGGTCTGGCTCCAAATGAAATTCTCACTCAAAGTGTTCCTGATTTTTTGCTTCTTTTTTCAGCACTACCCCAAGCTAAATGGAAACATCAGTGGAAATTTCACTTACATCATCGACAAGTTAATTCCAAATACAAACTACTGTGTATCTGTTTATTTTAAGTCTAAAGATATGGGAGGAATAAATAGATCTCCAGTAAAATGTACCTTCCTTCAACCTGGACGGGATACAGGTATAAGTTTTTTAAAATTCATATTTTGCTTTTAGGCGGAGGGAAAACCTAGCTAAAGAACAGAATCTGAAAGTCATGGAGCCCTAAAGCTACTCCTTCCCGTAAAATCACATCAGAGATGCTCTCCATTGGTCAGTCGCTGCGATGCGGCGAAGTCACCAGAGGGACAATCAGATATCTACCTTTGTTCAGTCAGATCCTCCTGAAGTACAAACGCTTTTAGCTCGGGGAGTCGGGATTAAATTCAGTTCTGGGTGCCCTGGGTTTGGCCATTATTCAAGCCAGCTGCTGGAGGAGGCAAGGTTAACCGGGACGAGTTGCATGCAGAGGTGTCAGAGGGTCAAACTGCGGAGGCTGGGTGGGGCTCCCTGGCGTGCCAGCTTGCAGGAAGGTTGGCTGTAGCTTGTAGATGGAAGGGAACCCGACCAGTGTGTATGACATAGTCCCCGATGAAGACTCAAAAGTCCTTTTGTTACAGAGGCATCAGAACAGTCAACAGTGCACAGTCCCCGAACCTTCCTCCGAGTGGAGAAATCTGCAGTGAGAACAGTCAGGCTTAGGGACATTCACTGCTGATGACTTGCCTGGGAAGTAACACAGTCCCTAATCGTTTTGCTAAACGTGAACATCTCCACCAAAGGAGCCTTTCTGAATTTCCCAGCCCCGACGAGAGTTTCTTTAATGGTCTGATTTCCCAGAGTACTGACAAAATGCGGGGGGGTGGGGGGGGCGACAGAAGGAAGCACCTGTAACGGTATGGCTTCTTTGTGGACTAAGAGGAACTACACCCCCCAGTGCCTGCCGCCTGGCTTGTGGGGATGCTTAGTGCGATTCTACTCTCCAGCATTACGTAGGGTTGAACGATGCACAGAGTGATTTTAAAGGAAAAAGTATCTCCTTTAAAGTATCTTTCAAGGAAAAAGGCGTTAGCTTAAATCATTATTGTAGTGTCAGTTAGGTGTGGGCCAACCTAAACTTGCATACAAATTCCTTATGCCTGAAGCTCTTACAAAAATGTGAACCCCAAACAAATGTACATGTTTGTGTCCTAATACCAATTCTCCAACGCCAACCGGGTGTCCAGTGATTCAGTTCATTTCTGACACTCTCTGGAGTGAGTAGGCCCTGCAGGTTAAGGGGCTCCGTCCCTCGAGACTGTCCCCTCTTCAGGTGCCAGCTGCCAGTATGACCATCCACACGTCTCTGCAATCTGGCTACAAATTCAGAGGGTCCCACGATCTCCCCTCACATTTAATAACGCACCAGGATTCATGGAACTCAGGAAGCACTATCTTAGGATTACTTTTTTTTGTTGTTTTAATGTGTATTTATTTTTGAGAGAAAGAGAGACCCAGCGTGAGCAGAGAGAGAGGGGGAGACACAGAATCTGAAGCAGGCTCCTGGCTCTGAGCTGTCAGCACAAAGGAGGCTTGAACTCACAAACCTTGAGATTGTGATGTGAGCTGAAGTCAGAGGCTTAACTGACTGAGCCACCCAGGTGCCCTTAATTTTTTTTAATGTTTATTTTTGAGAGAAAGAGAGAGCGAGCACGGGAAAGGGGAGAAAGAGAGAGAGAGCATGGGGGGAGGGAGAGAGAGAGAGAGAGAGAGAGAGAGAGAGAATCCCAAGCAGGCTCCACGTTGACAGCAGACAGCCTGATGCAGGGCTTGAACTCACAAGCCGTGAGATCATAACCTGAGCCGGTCTGACGCTTAACTGACTGAGAGCCACCCAGGTGCCCCAGGATTACTGTTTTATCACAAGAATACAGTGAACTGCCAGATGAAGAGGCACAGTCTGGGGGGGTCCCGGGAGCTTCTGTTCCCATGGAGTCAGGGTGCACCACTCTGCCCATACATCCGGGTGTTCCCGGACCCGGAAACTCCCCCAGCCTTGCTGTCTAGAGTTTATACTGGGTTTTGTTACGTAGGCAGGATTAATGAAATCATCATCCAGTAGTGATTGAACTCCTTCTCCAGCCCCTCACCCACCCACCCCCAAAGGTCAGGGGCCAGAAGTTCCCACTCTAAACACCAGGCTGGGTTTTCTGGTGACCAGCCCCCCCCATCCAGCGCCCTCCCTTGAGTCACCTCATTAGCGTAAACTCAGATATGGTCCCTAAAAGACACTCCTATCACTGAGGAAATTCTAAGGGTTTTTGATGGTCTGTGCCAAGAACCAGGGGCAAAGACCAGATTTTTATTATTATTATTATTGTATTTTTATTATTGTCATTACTATTTTTTATTATCATTATCATTATTATACCATGATCTTATAGACAAACGAAATTGCAAACCAACTGAATGGAGAGCTATTTCCCCTTCTACTCACAGAACACTTCTGTACTTCCCTGTGTGAGGGGGTTTTGCCCCCTCCCACGCAATTCGCCCACACCAACCCAGTGTCCTACAATTTAACTCAAGTCTGATGCTCCTACCTGGAGTTAGGGGCTCAGTTCCACAGGACTGCCCCTCCCCCACCTAAATGCCAATTGCAGGTCAAAGTCAGCGGGTGTCAGACCGACTGGCTATAAATCAGAGATTCTCACAGCCCCCTCCTCGGGTTTGATAATTTGCTAGAATGGCTCACAGAACTTAGGAAAACCGTGTCTTTCCTGGATTCCTGGTTTATTATAAAAGGGCACAACCCAGGAACAGCGTAGGTGGAAAGCTCCATGTGGCAAGGTATGAGGGGAGGGCAGGGAGCTCAGCGTTCGCCCAGTTGCCCAACCCAGAAGCTGTCCTCTGGAGATTTTATGCACACTTCATTACAAAGGCAGGACCAATTAAATCCTTTGCCACTGGCAGTTAATTCACCCTCCAGCCCCTCTGTGGTCCCCAGAGGTCCAGGGGTGAGATTGAAAGTTCTAGTCATGTGCCGGTTCCCCTGGCAACCAGCCAGTATCCTTAGGAACTTTCCAAAAGTCACCTCATTAGCATAAACTCAAGTGTGCTTGAAAGGGCTTGGTTATGAACAAGACACCCCTTTCATTTTCTTTGCTCTCATCACTGAGGAAATGAACTCCATACCCTGCAGGAAGTGGGGACAGAGACCAACGATAGATTTTTTTTTTATCGTAAATTACAATATCACCAATAAAAACTCAAATTAGAAATATGACCTGACAGATGAGGGTTTGCTAAAACTCAGTCCCCACTTGGAAGATGAATGTCAAGACTGACCAAAGGCACGTGTTCTTTGGAGGCTGACATGCGCTGTGATGACTCAGTTTTTGCCCTGCCTTTCCTGTTTCCCCTGCTAAGAAATAGTCGTGCAATAATTGCATGTTGTCACATCGTTTCATCTTCACTCGGTGTAAACACATCATTTTGCGCATGAAGTCAACCTCTCTTCTTATATCATGGCCCTTGACAGTTAAAGAACAGGCATCCCTCACTATCCGAATATTTGAGGTCTCAATTCTTACTGTCTGAAACTCAGGAACCAAGGAGGTTCACATAATGTGGACTTCCTGACTGCCCAGACTTGCCATGGGAACTAACTTCAGCTAGGCCAGCTTGGGAACCAGACAGGTTAGGATGGTGGGAGACGGCAGAGAGGTCTTGAAAAATAACTTGGGACCAGTGTGATCTTCCCCAGACTCTGCGGTGAGCACAGGCATGACTTGCATGGGGGGAGTTCAGTCCAGAGATCGACAGAAATGTCTCCCCTTTGGTCGGGTCCAAAATTACCCCGTTGGCTCTTTCGCTAAGGCCCTGAGGGAAAGCTGTGCCCATCCATTTGACAAATATTTATTGAGAACCCACTGTCTGCTGGATTCTCTTATAGATGCTGGGGATACGGCAGGGAAGAAAACAAATAGAACTAACACTTCCTGACCATGCAGAGCTTACGATGCAATAGAGAGAAAGAAAAACAAAATTTATAAAGGTACTTGCAGTCAGAAGGTTGGACTTTTGACAAGAAAGGGGCACTGAGTAGGGCAGAAGTGGGCTCTGCAGAGCCCTGGCGTGGCCAGAGTCCAGCCTGCGAATGACCCAGTTGTTGTTTTTCAGACAAACTTGCCTTTTCCACTTCTTTCTGCTTGCCATGTCTACTGTTGAATAACAAACTTTCAACTGAGTCCATTTGGAAGGTCTAATTAGCTTCATTGAACGATTTGTGCATTGGGCAGCATCCCATCTAGGAAGCAGAAAGGAGCTCCAACGGGCTTCAGAAAGAGAAATGTTTGTAAAGGCAAAACAAGAAGTCAAACGAAAAATAGGATTATTTTCAGGTGAGGTCACCTCCCTGTGAGGGACCAAAGAGTCTTATTCTATTAGGTGGATTACCTCATTGTGCTGAGTGGGAAATTCCAAAATGACTAAGTTTGGTGATGTGGGCCAGGCTTAAAAGGACTCCTTTTGGGGCCTTGAGTTTTCTTTTTAACCATACTAACAGGTGGGTATTGAGCCTTTGAGATATGGCTAGTACGAATGGGAAAGTGAGATTTTGTTTTGTTTGTTTTTTTTTCAATTTTGATGATTTAAATTTAAGTAGTCCCATGTGGCTGATGGCTCCTGTACGGGGTAAGTGCAGTGATAGAACATCATTCTAAACTGGAAGAATTTTCACTTCTAAAAATTAAATCTGGCATTTTTATCATTTAAAACTAGGTATACTTGGATTTACTTTGATTCTTTTGTCTTTGACAATCATTTTTCCAAAGTTTGCTCTTTGATATCTCATTCCCCTCATCTGCGATAATTCATTGAATTTGTTTCGAAATAAAGTCATTTCATTTTTCATCAACAGAGCCATCAGAATCTGCCAAAATAGGAGGAATCATTACGATGTTTTTAATAGCAGCTGTCTTCATAAGTGCCATAATAATACTGAAACGGGTTGGTTATATATGCTTAAGAAATGAGTTCCCCAAAGTTTTGGTATGTAGTTTTTTTTTTAAATTTCTATCTTTATTTTATAACTTAAGAATTTTTATTATATTCTTAAATATTTTCACAGAAGAAAAAAACATTTACTAAAAATACTAAGGTGGGGGCGCCTGGGTGGCTCAGTCAGTTAAGTGTCCAACTTCGGCTCAGGTCATGATCTCACGGTTCCTGAGTTCGAGCCCTGCGTTGGGCTCTGTGCTGACAGCTCAGGGTCTGGAGCCTGCTTCGGATTCTGGGTTTCCCTCTCTCTCTGCTCCTCTCCCACTCACACTCTGTCTGTCTCTCAAAAATAAATAAGCAGTTTAAAAAAAATTTTTTTTAAAGGTAAAGAATTAATTTATAATGCCGGTACCAGCACGTAGGTGTGTACAATTCTCCAAAGCTCTGATGACATTGATTAGTCATTTTTACTACCTTTGTATATTTATCACGTGTGTGACGGTCACCCCTAGTGGCTCTCGTTTGTGTTGCTTTAATTATTAGTGAAACCAGACACTTTGCTGGTCCTCGTTTTTTCCCCTGTGCTTCCCAAGGCAGGTGCTTTTTGCCCAGACAGGCCTGGGTATTGATCTTACTTCTAAAACCTCATGTCTTTTGACTCAACTACTTTGGGTAGTTTGGGTACAAAAATCATTTGTCATTTCTCTCTCCCATCGCTGTCTTTCTGTATTCGTTTTATCAGTTTTCATTCAGAAGTATCTTCTTTTTCTCTAAACTCATTTCATCTTTTTCTTCTCATTTTTTAGCCAGCCGCACATTTAGATACTCCTCTGCTGTTGATAAAATTGTACTCTTCTTTTTCTTGGTGTTTTTCTTTGTCTTCGGGGGATTTTAATTACAGTTCATATTTGAACCCAGCAGGCTTTTGGCCCCGCCTTAGATGACTCTGTGTTGGGTTTCATCCACACAGTGATCCTTGTCTTTCGAGAAATGGAGTTTTGATCCTTCACTGTAACGTATCTTTCAGTCTTTTATGGTAGCAGTCAGATGCGGCCTTATCTCGGCCTTAATCCACTGCTTCCTGTCTACCAAGTATTTATTCCTTTGGCCTTGAGTTCTTAGACAAACTCGACTCCAGTATGTCTCACTGTAGCCTGGAGATATAAAGGCCTTTATCACCACACCCACTCCCTCCTACATAGTTTCTCTGCCTGACTTACCTACACTGATTACTAATCCCTTCCCCAGGTCTCACAGGCGCTCCTCCTGGCCCTAAAGACGCATGACCCCGAGTACTGAGAAGAAGTGATGTTATTTTGTGTCTTTGTAGTACTTCTCCATTAAAAATTGCTGCTCTGTGTTTAAATAAAAACTCTAGGAATGGCAACACAGAACACTCTAGGCCTTGTGTATTTGTGTGTATATGTGTTTAATCAAGAACAGATGTTAAAGTTTTCTTTTCTTTCTTTTCTTGTTCCTTTCTTTTTTTTTTTGCATTTAACAAATATTTACTGAGTACCTATCATGTGTTTACATGTTCTAGGTGCTGGTAGGGAACAAAACAAACAAAAATGTCTGGGGAGTAAGGGTAGAGACAGTGATCATTTATAGACGATATGACTGGAAAAGTAAAAAATTCACATGAATCTAGAGATGGATCATTAGGATTAATAAGGTTAGCAAAGTTGTTACCTACAAAACAATCAATATGAAAAACGCTTGCATTTTTATACACTCGCAATACGTAGAAAATAAACAGGAAGCTGCTTTTCAACATCCAAGAAATTAAGTAAGTGTACAAGCCGTAGCATAGAGCTCTGTGAAGTTTCACAAACTCAATGCACCCATGTAATTCATGCCTAAATCAAGAAAAAGAACATAACCAGCCCCCCTGGAAGTCCTTCTCCTGCCCCCTTCCGGTAACTAAGCCCCACCAAGGGTAACCACTATCCTGATTACTAACAGCATGGATTAGTTTTATCTGGTTTTGAACTTGAAATCATACAGTTCAGTAATACAGTTCAGTAGAATCATACAGGTTTTTTTTTAATACCACTTTGATAGTAATAAAAATTTTCCAAAAAATTTTTTAATCTTCATTTATAATTTTTGAGAGAAAGAGTGTGAGCGGGGGAGGAGCAGAGAGAGAAGGAGACACAGAATTTGAAGCAGGCTCCAGGCTCTGCTTCAGAGCCGGACTCGGGGCTTGAACTCAAAAACCTGAGATCATGACCTGAGCCGAAGTCAGACGCTTAACCAACTGAGCCACCCGGGCGCCCCATAATAAAAAAATATTTTTAAAACATTAAAGAATAAGTCTAATATAGGATGTTATAGCTCATTTGTGGAGAAAACGTCTTATTGAAAGACATTAACAAAGATTTGGTCAAATAGGGAGCCCAGAAACAGACCCACACCTACAGGAATGTGATTAATGATGAGTAGATATTGCCATGGGGACAGGATTGGCTCGTCAATAAATGTATCTATATGGGAGAAAATGCAATTGGATCTCTACCTCACACCACACACAAATATCAGTTCCAGCTATATTAAAGACTGTCGTGTGAAAGGCACCATAGAAGATTCTATTTGACCTTGGGGTACGGAAGATTCTCTCAGACACAAAAAAGCAGAAACCATAAAGGAGCAACATCGATACCTTTTCTTACATTAAAATGAAGAAATTCTTTTCATCGAATGTCATCACAAAGAGAGTAAAATAATAAACCACAGGCTAGGGGAAAATATATGTAACATAAATAATCGAAAAAGAATTAGCATCCAGACTGTATAAAGAGCTCCTCTGAATCAATAAGAAAAAAAGATGAACAACCCAGTAGAAAAATTCTCCCCAAGCCTGGGTCGGGTAGAGTAGGGGAAGAGCGGGTTTGCCAAATTGGGCAGCCCGAGTAGGTGTAGAATAGAGAGGAAGATGATGTTGATGACGATTCCAGGTCTATGAAAGGAGCCTCTTGACCACCTCCTCGCCATTCGCCCCACTGTAGTTAACCTTGAGCCAGAACCCAGCAACAGGACAAGACTCCGCCTGCCTAGTGTTCTCCACAGCTCCCTGCGCAGCTGTGTCTTGGTGGTGCCTTCTTCCAAGAGCTCGAATAGAGTGCACTCTGGTCTTGCCATTCTTCTAACCCTCCTGACGGTTTAAGGTCCTCCAGTCCAGGGGGCTGTGACCCGGATGCAATCGGCTCTCTAGAGTCTCTCCTCCCCCACAGTTCCCTGACACCCCTTAGGAACATCCTGGCAATCCAGAATCTAAATGGACAGATTCCCCTGAGAGGCCAGAAGCAGTGAGGGGAGCCCAGTAGGAGGGAGTGGAAGCCGGAACACAGTCCCTGCTGTAGGCAGCCTTCGGCCACTCACTGTTCATGCACCTTGGGCAAGCGTCTTAACCTCTCTGTCTCATCTTCTCATCTGTGAAATGGGGATAAGAACAGTAAGCCTGCCTCACCGCATGGCCGCGAGGGTAAAATGAATGATAACGCGAGTAGAGCACAAAGACCAGTGCCCAGCAGATAGGAAACCCTAGGAAACTTAGCTATTGTTGTGGTTGCCGTTGACATCACCATGCTCATCCTCATCACTGAACACGTAATCTCATGGAGTTTTATTATGTCAAAAATAAAAGACAAACACTCAGAATTGATATTCTCTCTCTCTCTCTCTCTCTTTTAAGAATTTTCATAACCTGTCAGCCTGGGAATTTCTCCAAAAGCCACCCTTGGAAACAGTGGCTTTCGTGGAGGTGATTCACATTAACAGGAAGAAGAAAGTGTGGGATTATAATTACGACGATGAGAGCGACAGCAATGACGAAGCGGCCCGTCCAGCAAGCGGAGGTGGTTATACTATGCATGGACTGACAGGCAGGCTTCTGGGTCTGGCCTCCACCTCCTCGGCCACCTTGGAAGACGGCACCAAGTCGGACGCCGAGGACCCTGATCAGTCTGAACCTGAGGCTGACACCACCGAGCCCCTGATGGCAGCTGTGCCCAGCCCCGGGCGGCCGGAATGCTGCTCAAGGGGGCCCTACGAGGGAGGAGGGAGGCTGCTGCAGGACCCCTTCACCGAGGATGACAGCAGCCCCACCGAGGAGCCTGGGGACAAAATTACCTTCAACGTAAATTTAAACTCTGTGTTTGTGAGGGTCCTCGATGAAGACTCAGAAGTCCCCCCGACGTTACCTCCTTTACTAGAAGAGACCGCCAACCTAGAGGATTCAGATGAAACGGAAGTAAGCTTTCTGGTGGCCAGTGGGGAAGGGACACAGCCACCCTTCGCCAGCCCCTCTGCAGAGTGCCCGTGGCCTGAAGATGCCCTTTCTAACGAAAGTGACGGTTCCGAGTCAGATGCAGACATCGGGGATGGTTATATAATGAGATGAACCCAAGAATAGTTCATTAACGTGGACTGAGGATGAGTACTTCCAGAGTTCTCCCTCCGTGTACCATCCTCGGCCCCTTCTGGGCCAGCCCAGCCAGCGATCTTAGAGGGAAGGTGCTGGAGACTGCAGTCGGCTTGGTGATCCCTGGTGACGTCATCCATGCGGATTCCCAGGATGGCCACATGGGACCCTCCTGTCCTCTGCAGTGTATTGTTTACATGTCCCAAGTGATGCACTTTGAAGGGAAAGAGCCCTGTCCATTCCCTTCACCCTCCACATTTATAATGTTTCTGCATCCTGTCTCCCAGAGTAAGGGGCAGGGTCCCCTGCGGCTTTCCTGGGTGGTCCAGGACCCTGCAAGTTAATGGCATTAGCCAGGGTGGGAGCGGAGAGTGTAAAGGAAGACACTCAGCAAGGTTCATAGCAGCAACAGTCAGCAATGGTGAGTCCAGCAGGCTTAAGGAAGGGGCCGGCAGGAAGGGAAGGCCCCCAGAAGGAAAGAAAGGGGACCCACAAAGAAACAAGCACAGGTTCCAAGTTGGAAGTGGGGAAGGTAGAGCCCAGTCTTGGGCTCCTCCTCGATGTCGAATCCTGTCACCTACACTCAGAGAATTCAACTCGGCTGCTTGTCCAGCCCTCCTCAGTTTGAATGAGGAAGACAAATTCGGACACAGAAATAAGTCTATTGTCAGGCAGATGACTAATCGGAATCCTTTGCATGAGGGAGAGAGATAGAATCTCTGCCAAATTTTAAGGTTAAAGAAAAAAAAAGCGAGAGAACAAATGCAAAATTGTTACAAGGTCCTCAGAGGAAATAAGGTAGAAAATCCCTGGAGGTCTTAATTATCAATTTAAGAAGAGCTGCGTGTGCTGATTCCAACTGTCCTATGTGTGACCACAATTCCTGTGGATGGGGGCGCTGGGGAGGAGGGGCAGGGGAAGGGGAGTTCTAGAATGTCATGTAGCAACAGTACAAGAACTAGGACTCAGGGGCGCCTGGGTGGCTCAGTTGGTTAAGTGTCCGACTTCGGCTCAGGTCATGACGTCACGGTTCGTGGGTTCCAGTCCCACATCAGGCTCTCTGTGCTGAGAGCTCAGAGCCTGAAGCCTGTCTTTGGATTCTGTGTCTGCCTCTCTCGCTGACCCTCCCCTGCTCATGCTGTCTCTCAAAAATAAATAAAACATTAAAATTTTTTTTTTAAAAAGAACTAGGACTCAGAGGTCTGACTCTGCTGCTATTTCACTGTGTGACCACAGGTACTTTGCTTAGCCTCTCTGAGCCTCAGTTTCTTCATTTAGGAAATAAGGAGATTGGACTAGGTAATCTCCAAGATCTTGTGGTACTAGGGGAAATATTAGAAAATACACAGGAATTGGGGTGCCTGGGGTGGCTCAGATTGGACGTTGGACGTTGGACTTTGGCTCGGGTCATGATCCCGTCCACATTGGGCTCTGTGCTGACAACTCAGAGCCTAGAGCCTGCCTCGGATTCTGTGTCTCCCTTTCTCTCTCTGCCCTTGCCCTGTTCATTCTCATTCTCTCTCTCAAAAATAAACATTAAAATAAAATTTAGAAAATACATAGGAATTGAAGACTCCGGTGAAGGGGCTGCAACCCTGAGTGGCCCCCAGGGCCAGTGAATTGTGCGAGATCTCCTATCTCACTCTGCTCACCCCAAGAGCAGGCTTCTCAGATCTGTTAGCTCCATTCAAAAGGGGGCAAGCAGTAATTATGAGCTCTAGTTCAAGGACTTTGAAAAGATTATTTTTATAACTGTTCAAAAGTAACTCAGAGGGGAGCCTGATCAGTTAAGTGTCTGACTCTTGATTTCGGCTCAGGTCATCATCTCCTGTTTTAGGGGATAGAGCCCGGTGTCCGGCTCCATTGCTGGCCAGGGAGCCTGCTTAGAATTCTCTCTCCCTCTCTCTCTGCCCCTCCCCTTCATGTGTTCTCTCTCTCTCTCTCTCTCTCTCTCTCTCTCTCTCAAAAACAAAAGTAACTCAAAGGAGAGGGATGTGAGAGGGGAAGGGGTTATTTAATAACCTAATGAAATAACATAGGAAAGGAACCTTATCATGGAAAGTATCCATTTCTCCACCCTCTTAAAGCATCTATCATGTTTTCAAAGACTTCCAGAGTGATCTTTGGGGATAAACTTTTTACAGCTGTGTTAACGTATGTGTGTGTGTCTCAATTTTGTATAATTGTCACAAGTTGGTGAAGGATAATAAATACTTTTTCATACAAACTTGGTAATGCCTTCAGAGTTATTTCTCTTTAGAGGGGGTAAATACACAGCTGATTTGTGGCTCTGCTGGCATCTCTAGGGTTGCACCAAAGTTCCTCTATGTGTGGTGGCCTGTAGGGGCCACGGGAGCGTTCCAGCGGGACCCTGGTGGGTCATTCCAGCGTCCCACGTCAAGCAGTGCCTTACATCACCCAGTACTTTACCCTCCTCTGGATTTTCCAATCTCACCACTGCCCAAACCTTTAAAGAGGAAATTAAACCTCTCTCAGCAATCTTGCGAGAGAAACAAGTTTTTGCCCAATAAATAACTTGGTTCTGTGTCGTTTATCCCTAGGTGGGAGGGGGTAAAGTAGACCCTTTCAAACTGTCTGCTGGGGTGCCTGGGTGGCTCAGTTGGTTGGGCATCTGACTTCAGCTCAGGTCATGACCTCACTGTTCGTGGGTTTGAGACCCGCATGGGGCTCTGTGCTGACAGCCAGCGCAGAACCTGGAGCCTGTTTCCCATTCTATATCTCCCTCTCTCTCTGACCCTCCCTTGCTCATGCTGTCTCTCTCTCTCTCTCAGAAATAAATAAAACATTAAAAATTTTAGAAAAAAAAATGTCTTTGCTAACAGAGTGCTTTAAAATCGGCTTATTTGCAGGAAAAGGGGGCTCTAGAGAAACCTCGGAAGCAGTTTTCACTGGAGAAAACTTGGAGAATATGAATGGTGTCAAGAAAACCCACTACCATCCCTAACCCCAGATAGCACCAACCTCTGGGTGGGAGTTGTAAGCTACTTATCTAACTTGGAAAAGCATGCATTTAATGTCTGCGGGGTGTCCCCCCCTAATCGAGGTACTGAACGTACTGTTTTGGAAGCATTTTACTACCCGTGTTTTCCACCCACCCGTTGGGGCAAGCAAGGCCCCTTCCCTCCGCGTCTCACATGGCCAATCCCCCGCCCCCATCCAATACATCCCTGTGNGAGCGGACCCCGTGGGCTCCCTGGAAGTGACCGAGTGCCCGGTGCGGACGCCAGGGCCTCCCATTCAGTGCTCAGCACCCCCCGCACCTGAGCTCTGCCCCTCACCTCCACAGCTGTGTGGCTTCTGGGTTTTGAATCCACCGAAACCTCGTCTGCCCTCCTGTACATTTCTTGCCCGGGTTGAGACAACTATGGACGCCTCCTTCCTTTCTGATGAACTCATCGCCGGCCTTCCTGGAAACCCCACTCTCCCGGTTCTCCTCCTACCTCTCAGGCTGTTTCCAACCTAGGATCCTCCACCTCTGCCGGATCCCTGTATGGTCGAGTTCTTAGCCAGCCCCTCCACCCCCCTGCCCCACACTATCCCGGTCGGGGATACCAGCAGAAGCCTGGCATTCGGTACCAGCTACGTGCCTGTGATGCAAACGCGTCTCTCTGTTGGCACCAGAAGTGTGATGGGCCGTCGGTGGTTTATCATACCTTTCCCTCTGCTTTTGTGTATGTTTAATAGTTTGCATTAAAAGTTTTAAAATGGCTTCTTTATTTTTTTTGAGGGGTAGGGTGGAGAGGGGCAGAGCAAGAGAGAGGGAGAGAATCTTAAGTAGGCTCCACCCGCAGTGCGGACCCCAATCCCACGACCCAGGGATCATGATCAAGGGTGGCCTCTCAGCCGGCTGAGCCACCCAGGCACCCCTAGAAATGATTTCTGTCTCTAGCCCAGATCTCTCCACTGTGCCCCAGACTGCTTCCTCCTGGTGGCCATCCCTGCTTGAATGTATCCAGCATCTCAAACCTAAGGCAGCTAAATTGGGACTCTTGATGTCCTTGCTCTCCAGCCCCATTTAGGGCATCAGGTGCTTAAGCCAAGAATGAATATTAATGTCTCCACACCAAATGCATCAGAAAGTCTCCAGTGTGTACCTCTGGAAATATATCTAAATCCCACCACCCAATCCAAAAGCCCCTTTTCACTCTCACTCCCTGCCCCACTTCCCACCACCACCACCACCGCCGCCCTCAACTTCCCAGATAAAATCCAGACTCTCCAGCACAGCTAACAGTGTGTCTCTTCTTCCCTCACCTGTGAGCCCCTTGGAAGACGTGGAGCTATAAGACAGACCTGAGTGTTGGAGTATGGTCATTTACTTGTGCAACTCTTTTGAGGAACAAAGCTGCAAACATTTTCCTTTTATTTTTACAGCCTTAGGAATGGTGCCACCTCCTGAAAACGTCCGAATGAAGTCAGTGAATTTCAAGAACGTTCTACAGTGGGAGGTGCCTGCTTTTCCCAAAGGGCATCTGACTTTCACAGCTCAGTACCAAAGGTGAGTCTAGGATGTTCTTGGGCAGGAAGGCCCTGAGCTGCTCACCGGTCCCGACCGCTGGAGAGAGTCTTACTGCTGTCACCGGCGACCATGACCTCCCACAGGGAGCCTCCCGGCTGCCCTCCTTTCTGTCCGGGAAATTCTTTTTTTTTTTTTTTAATGTTTTATTTATTTCTAGGAGGGAGAGAGAGACAGCGTGAGCAGGGGAGGGTCAGAGAGAGAGGGAGTCACAGTCTCTGAAACAGGCTCCAGGCTCTTGAGCTGGCAGTCAGCACAGAGCCCGACACAGGGCTCGAACCCCCGAACCGTGAGATCATGACCTAAGCGAAAGTCGGACGCTTAACCGACTAAGCCACCCAGGCACCCCATCTGTCCGGGAAATTCTTAATGAAAGTTCTGTTCTCTGAAAAAGGACAAGTAAAGTCTTTTTTGCTTTTTCTTGTCATGTTGATCCATAGCTTGACAATCGCAGGGCCACGGGGAGATGCCAACCTTCTATCGTGTGGCTTTGGATGTCACTGGCCGTAGTGCTGCCTGTTGCAATGCGAATATGTCAGGTTTGTCACGATTGATGTTTTTTGAGAGAAAAATGTCACTGATAGCATCTCCAGTTATTAGAGTACTATTGCTAAAAGTCAACAATTTGCAAGCAAAGCCCCCCAGGAAAAGTGAGGTACGCGGAACAGGAAGGCCCCGGCCATCTTACCGCCCAACCCCCCAACAGATTATATCAGAACCCCCCAGTGCTAGGGGGTGCAGATAATTTGCGTAGTGCGTGCTCAGTTACTCTGTGGCCGTGTCCCAAAATCGAAGGTAAGCCAGCTACTGGCCATTAAAAGCTCTGGCCTCGGGGGTGCCTGGGTGGCTTAGTCGGTTGAGCGTCCGACTTTCGCTGAAATCATGATCTCGCTGTTCGTGGGTTCGAGCCCTGCGTTGGGCTCTGTGCTGACTGCCAGCTCAGAGCCTGGAGCCTATTTCAGAGTCTGTATCTCCCTCTCTCTCTGACCCTCCCCAGCTCACGCTGTCTCTCTCTCCCTCCTAGAAATAAATAAGAATATTAAAAAAAAAAAAAAGCTCTGGCCTTGGAAACAGCACCGAGAGTTACGGAGAAAGGGTGGGTGTCACCAACGCAATTATCTCGGTGGCGCTCTGACTTCCCAACACCTGCCCAGCCAGCCCTCCCTCGGCAGCCCACCTTCACGCACCGCACTGCAGGGCGGACCACAAGTGACGCACCTTTTAAGTCAAGTGCAAACAACAGCGGGAGGCCAAAGGGTGATGAGCCGACACACCTGTCTCCAGTGTGACTCAGAATCTTACGGAGATAGACCATGCCTTGCATAAAGCAGGAGGGGACACGGGTCCCGGATCCCATTAATCCCACACTTCTCATCCAGCTCTGGTTTGCAGACATACCCCAGGCCTGTCAGGCCAGAGAAGTAGGGAGATAAATAAAATAGTCTTTATTTGTTTGGTAGCTTTTNGTGAGATAGTGACCTGAGCCGAAGTCGGACGCTTAACCAACTGAGCCACCCAGGTGTCCCAGAAAAGTATCTTTAACTGCAATAAAATGGCCTGTGAAGAAGAAAATTGTTACGGAACAACTTTTGAAATACCTCGTGTTCCAGCCAGTTGATGCATTAGTTTATTTTTTCAATATTTTTAAAAGTTTATATATTTATTTTGAGGGGGTGGGGAGAGATAGCATGAAGAAAGGAAAGGCAGAGAGAGAGAGGGAGAGAAGGAGAATCTGAAGGGGTCTCCAAGCTGTCAGTGCGGAGCCCGATGTAGGGCTCCAGCTCATAGACCGTGAGATCGTGACCTGAGCTGAAATCAGGAGTCAGATGCTTAACTGACTGAGCCAGCCAGGCGTCCCGATGCATTAGTTTAAGTGAAGGAAGTGGCCACATGTGAGAAAGGCCCCTTAATGCAGTGACCCCGGGAGTTTCCAAATGGTGGGATGTCGATTAACAAAAGGTTTGTGGTATATTAAGTGAAAAGAGCAGATTGTAGGATAGTACGATCCCAATGATCCCTACCTACTTTTAGCAAGAAATTGTTCTGGGCATCGCCAAGAATATGGCGAGGTGTGGTGTGGTGCCTAAGACTGTGAGCTCTGAAGTCAAACAGATCTGAGTTCCATGGGGTGAGTTTCTTAGGTCCTCCATCCCGTGCCTCATCTATAAAATAAGAGAGGGGCACCTGGTGGCTCAGTCAGTTAAGCGTTCGAGTTAGGCTCAAGGTGTGATCTCGCAGTTCATGAGTTCGAACCCTGCGTCGGGCTCTGTGCTGATGGCTTGGGGCCTGGAGCCTGCCGTGGATTGACAAGTGGGCTGTTATTATTTCTTATCATCGTCCACCATCATTGTCACCTCCAAGGACAGCCAGATTGGCTTTGAGACCAAGACTGAGGGAGGCCCACTGGGAAACTAGTCAGACTGGTTCAAATCCTCACTTTTTGCAAGCCTAAGCTTGCAAAACCCAGGAGCCTGGGTTTCCTTGGGTCAGGTGAAGCTGATTCAACCTGCTCAGGCTGTTGTGAGGTCAAGTTACACACACCTGGTCACTTTTCCCAGACGTTGTTTTCCTTCTTGACTTCACGTTTCTGCCACCCTCCCTTCAGTGATGGGTGCTGGGGCTCGAGCTCTGTTTTAAACAAATTATTTTAAGACACATCTATATAAAAATGAACTGTTTTATAGTTTTTCCAGAGTATTCGCAGCCATTAGTCATTTATAGGACATTGTTTGAAATTACTGTAATATACTTATCCTGGCCACTCTGTGTATATCAGTATTCACAAACTGTCCTACATAATCAAGGAGGGAAGCTTTCTTGATCAAACGTATTGAACACTCAACCTAGGTTGGAGAGGCACGTGCTCATTAAGATATGAAGGTCACTGAGAAGTTGTGTTCTGAAGACAAACGCCTCTTTATGTTTAACCCAGTTTCTGCCCCAGATTGTTTGATTATGAGACAGATTATTTTTGAAACAACTTATGATATCTCAAGGATCACACAAGTCCCATGCAGTACAGTTTGGGAACCACTCGCATAAATGTTGCATCAAAACGGATGATCCAGAATTTGGTTTATTTTTCTCACATTATCTTCCGGTATCCTTTGGTAGTGGGGATTAATAAACTACCAGGCAGCCTCAGAGAGACCGGAGTGAGAACTTTCATGATTTTCTTTTTCTGATTTTACAGTTATAAGAAATTCCAAGATATGTGCATAAGTACTGCCTTGACGGAATGTGATTTCTCAAATCTTTCCAAGTATGGCGATCACACGTTGAGAGTCAGGGCTGAGTTTGCAGATGAGCACTCCGACTGGGTGAACATCACCTTCTGTCCTGTGGATGACAGTAAGTCGCTTTGTTTTCCATTTCGTTATAATGCCGTCATCATGCCCTGGGGCTTCTTTTTTTTTCTTCCCGTGGGGTAGCTCACCGGCAAGGATTCTTTGAGCTCCCACAAAGTGCGTGGCCTTGCACAGGGAGCTTCGGGAATATCAGAAGGGCTATGGTTGTAAAGAGGTTTGTGAGAGAGACAGGAAGGGCTAGTCACAAACTTAATACGATAATTAAATATAAATCTAAGAACGTGAAGGCTTGTGGGTAAAGAAGGAGTTGAGGCCAGTGTTGTTAAGGAGAAGAACTGGAAGGATGGATGTAGCAAATTTTCTGGGAGGAGGTCAGTCCGGAGTTCGGGTGTAAGGACATGTGACGTGACCGGCAGAAGAATAAAGGTTATTCAAGGCAGGTGTGGAGACAGGCTGACCAGATGCAGACAGCCGGCTTGCCCGGAGTGAAGGACAGAGCAACGGATTCGGTGAATGTCTGGTACGCTGAGTCAGGCTGGCTGGTAAGCATCATAAAGAATGTTCCCAGGTTAGATGTGGGGGGTCGTGGGGACTCACCAGAGGTCACGAGATGAAGAATTGGAACATCAGGAACTGAAAACTAATTAAACCACCTTACAGCAATGGAGAGAGTAAGAGGGTAAGGGGTGACAGGCACCGTCACTAACGAGACTCAAGTGCAGGCTTCCAGGGAGTAGCTGGAGAGAAAGCATTAGAAGGATTGTCTCCATGCGGGGCAGGGTCTTGATTCTGCTCCCCGCTCTGGGCCCCCGGGGCTCCCACAACTTCACCCTCCCTGGTGAAGAATGCAGCTAGGATACCCTTCCGCTCTTCCCCGGTTCTGTCCCATGCTTGCACCACAGAACTCTTTATTTCTGGAGTCAGAACTTATCAAAGTTACATTATCTCTTCTAAAGGCCATCCTTATAAAAGTTGTGAAAAATAAACATTGAGAAATACAAGCAGCTTGGGGCGCCTGGGTGGCTCGGTTGGTTAAGTGGCCACCTCTTGGTTTCAGCTCAGGTCATGATCTCGCGGTCTGTGAGACTGAGCCCCGAATTGGGCTCGTGCTGACAGCATGGAGCCCTGCTTGGGATTCTCAGTCTCTTCCTTGCTCATCTCTCTCTCTCTCTCTCTCTCTCTCAAAATAAATAAATAAACTTAAATAAAAATAACAAGCAGCTTAAGAGTAGTCATGTTTTCAAAATATAGTATAGGCTTCTGCTCCTATAATTACTATGTGACTGACCGGGTCCTGACTGGTTCCACTTCCTATTTGGGGACCCATCTGTAGAAATTCCCTTCAGAAACTGACACACAGTGGCTGAGCAGCTTGCCCAAAGGTCATGCAAGTAAGGAGTGGCCCAGCAAGGATTGAGCACCAGGCTGCTAGGTCCATGCTCTTAGCAACAACTGCCCTGCTCTGGGTATTTGCCTCTTGAAGTTTATATGACAGGAAGGTGCTGTACGATGTCACATCGAATCCATTTATACATTTTGCTTTGAAAAAAAAAAATCTAATAAATGTTCTTATCTGGTTTTCAGCTACCAGCAGATTAAAAACAAGAGTAGAATGCTGGAAGCAGGCCCACTAACAGCCTCAAAAGAAGTAAGAGCAGCCAGAGAAAAATACAGGACAGAGAAAAATAGCACAGTCACTCAGAGACATTTATGACTCATTGTACAGTTGGTTTTGGGCACCTACTAGGTGTCAGGCACATTCTTAGTGCAGAAGCTATAACAGTTAACAAGACAAAATCCCTGCCCTCGCGGAGCACACACTCTAATGAGGGAAGACAGATAATAAATAGATACATATTTTATAACAGATCTGAATGTGGCTCGCAAGAAAATAAAGCAAGGCACTGGGGCAGAATGAGTTGGGAGCTGCTAGTTACGTAGGGTGGTAAAAGATAGTCTCTCTGAGGCGGTGACATTTGAACCAAGACCCAAGGGAAGTGCAGGGACCGGCCACATGAATGTTCAGTAAAAGAGTATTTAGGCAAGAACAGCTCAGACTTTGTTGGAAAATGTATATGATCAATTATGTATGTTAGGCACTAAAAATAGTAGCCTTCAGCCCAGCAAAGGAAATAAAGAAAATTCAACCCATCAGAAAGTAAAAAAGAGGAGAGGAACAAACAACGACAGAAAGTCTTTACAGAAAACGATATAGTTGGAATAGTTACAAATCTATCAGAAATCTCAATAAACATAAATGGACTAAACTTGGTTTAATAAAACAAAGGCTATCAGATTTTTTTAAAAAACAAACTCCAACTGCCCTCCTTGGGCACGCCAGTCAATGTCACAGCAATCTTACATCCAAGAGCAGAGTCCTTCAGTGGACCATTGGTCTGCACGCCTATGAAAAATAGATGTTTACATTTTTATTTTATTTTTTTTTAATGTTTATTTATTTTTGAGAGAGACAGAGCATGAGCAGGGGAGGGAGGGGCAGAGAGAGATGGAAACACAGAACCCGAAGCAGGCTCTAGGCTGTGAGCTGTGAGCACAGAGCCCGATGCGGGGCTTGAACTCACGAAGCGTGAGATCATGACCTGAGCTGAAGTCAAAGGCTTAACCGACTGAGCCACCCAGGTACCCCAGTGTTTACGTTTTTAAATGTGATTTTTGACTGTCATTTTGCTTTGTTCTCTTACCTAGCCATGATTGGACCACCTGGAATGCAAGTAGAAGCACTTGCTAATTCTTTACATCTGCGTTTCTTAGCCCCCAAAATTGAGAATGAACCTGAAACATGGACCATGAGGAATATTTATAACTCATGGGCTTATAATGTGCAGTATTGGAAAAATGGCTCTGATGAAAAGGTAAGCTCAGCAAATCATATGCAGTTCAGATGTAGGCTCCCCTCTTTGCCTAGTGTTAGTCTAAGGCCGTGACTATGGAGAAAGGGGACTAGGAGGCCCTTCGGTCCAGGTCTTGCAAAGTGGTAGCACCTTATGGTCCAGAGGGTTTAAATCCAGGTCCTCTGAATGCCAGAAGCTTCCCGGTCTGAAGGATGCCTAGAATCTGCTCATGCCTCCCAGGCCCCAAGGGAAATGTGTGACGCTGCCGGGTCCTAGCACCGTGAGAGCAAGCCTTCTCTCCCTGAAGGGAAGTTGCAGGAAAAGATAGGTAGAGCTGACTCCACAGTCACCTGGCACAATCTGGGGTCAGCTGAGTCAGGTGACATGCTGCATAACTGCTGTTCCATGGTATGAACCCCTGTGTTCCATGTACACCACAGAGCAGTCAAGTGCGTGGTCATGGCAGCTGCACCCCTGGATGCTGGATGAAGAGTGTCACATTTTATCCATCTGACCCCACTTTTCCCCGTCACTCTCCTCCTCTCCAGGGGATGGTTCCTTTAAAAACATGAGCTAGGATGGGGCACCTCGGGGACTCAGTCGGTTAAACGTCCAACTTCGGCTCAGGTCATGATCTCATAGTTTGTGGGTTCGAGCCCTACATTGGGCTCTGTGCTGACAGCTCAGATCAGAGCCTGGAGCCTGCTTTGGATTCTGTGTCTCCTCCTCTCTCTCTCTGCCCCACCCCCGTTTGTGTGCTCTCTCTCTCTCAAAATTAAAATAAACATTTAAAAAAAAATGAGCTAGGAGTTTGACCTCGTTGGATATTGCTCCTGCCATTGTGACTCCAGTCACATTCTGTACCTCAGCTCCTTCGTGTCTGTCTGCAGAATGGGCATGATAATCCACGTCATTAATACAGTGGGACTAATAACCTCCTTCACAGGATTCGGGGGAGTTTAATGACATGATGAAAAATAAACTTGTCCCATTACCTGAACAATGTATATGATCGATACATAGTGTTCCCTTCCCCTTCAGTCGACCTGTTAAGGCTATTTTCATGCATCCTTGGTCAGGTTTTATCCTTGTACTTAGTGCTTCCAAGCTGAATGCCATCTGTGGTTCTAAACTGACTTACGTTTATGTCATATAAGTTATGTTACGGGTATATTATCTCCTCTATACTAAATGTTGCTTCTATCACTTAACTCTCAAGGGTTTAGGAGGAAAGAATCACCTATGTGTATTGTTTTAGGAATTGTGTAATTAAATTTATAGGTACATACTGCTCAGTTCCCCAAGATCTCAAGTTAATTTTTCCCCCAAAAAGTGCTCCATTAAATGATGCAGGATATTAGCCTTCTTCACAGAATAGATGATTTTGCTTATAGTCAAGACCCCAAGAAATGTGTGCCTAGAAAGCAATACAGAATAATAAGGGGTATTTTTTTAAGGTTATTTATTTTGAGAGAGAAAGAAGAAAAAAAAAAAGAAGCATACACAAACAAGGGAGCAGCAGAGAGAGAGAGAGAGAGAGAAAGAGAGAGAGAATCCCAAGCAGGCTCCGTGCTATCAGCACAGAGCCCAGTGTAGGGCTCGATCCTGCCAACTGGGAGATCACATCCTGAGCCAAAACCAAGATTTGGGCGCTTAACCGAGGGAACCACCCAAGCCCCTCCGGAATAATGAGTTTTATAGAGTTTTATAGCCGCTCATCAAGTGCCAGTGTGTCTGTTAGGCTCTGGGATGCAAAGATAATACAGGACTTAGCACATGTTTATCAAGGATCAATTTCCACAGCTGTTGTGCCTGAGTGCCGCCCACACCAAGCATGAAATGCAACACCCTGTTTGTCTTTAGCTTCTTATCCAGGATGTGCCCGCAGAATAGGCATCTGGTTGCACATTTGTCTTGTCATTTCTGCCTAGTGCGTGGAAGCCTTTGGTGTGACATGCCCAGTGTCAGAGAGGCCGCCTGCTCCCCACTTCCTCCCTCACTGGTGTCTGCCATGTCGCCATTACTGGTTTATACAGGCTGTAGACTCAGTGTTTGTGTCCCCCACCAGACTCCTGGGTTGAAACCTAACCCCCAAAGTGAAGGCATTAGGAGGCAGGGTCTTTAGGAGGCATGGGACTCACGCCCTTGTAAAAGAGACCTCGGAGAGCTCCCCCCTCCCCTCCCCCTCCCCCTCTGAAATGTGAGACTCAGCGTGCAGGTGGCTGGCCGTGAATCGGGAAGCAGCCCTACCCAGACACCAGATCTGGGACTCCTCAGCCTCGAGAACTGTGAGAAATAAGTGTTTCTTGTTTATAAGTCACCTGTCCTGTTACAGCAGCCTGCAAGGAATAAGACAATATGGTTCCCTTCTAGAACGCAGTGTTAGAAGGCACCACGTTAGATCCCCAACCTAATCGCATGAAAGGCTTCGGGAAATTCTATGTTTTCCTGGAGAGAGTGGGCAGATAACATGCGAAGTTGCCCGGGTGTGAAAGACAACTGGAAAAAGCGGGCAGAGGGGACCTGAGCAGGCCCCTCCCAGTCTGCCCTTCCCTGCCTGCTGCTGTGAGTCAGCCCCGAGTTTAGTCTTTGAAAAAAATAGCACTGTAAAGTTTTAGGGGTACGGGATTTCTAGAAATGAAAACCGGGGTTTTTTCCTTAAATTTTTAATTATTGGAAGTTACACCGTATTCTTCGTGTCGTCAGTGGTATAATCCGGTTCTTGTCCTCGATGAGCTTAGCTTTCTCGTACAATAAAGGAATAGAGACAGGTTTTCGACAAACCCAACCATAACAGAAAAATAACCAGTCACTAAAGTAAAAGACGAGCCTGTGCTCACTTTCTGTTGAAGTTCCTATTCGTGTAACACATTTTAAGTAGGACCCTTCTATCCAGAAATGATAACTGTGATGGAAACGTTGGGGGGGGGGGCAGGGGCTCTTTCTGTTTCCTCTATTTTGCCAGAAACTGACTTGGTTTCCCAAATTCAGGAATATATCAATTGATGATATTTTATATTCAAACTAAGCTGGGCCGGGGGTGTCCCACCAGAGGCAGGCTGTGACGTGTGCCCTGATGGGGAGGAAGGCGCCACTGGACGAGAGCAGCCCGGGGGCTCAGGTAGAGAAGCGAGCCCAAGGAGAATGTTGGGCAGCGAGGGTCTGAAATCTGCTCTTGACTTAGAAGGAAAACCACATGGAGTCTTCTTGTAAATGACGGGTGTCATCCATCCTGGGACCGATGTACCACAGATTAAACAGGAAGCTGTTGTCTCAAGGTTCTGGAGGCCAGACATCTGAGGTCAAGGTGTCGGCAGTGGTAGACTGAGGGCGCGGAGGTAGAATCTGTTCCGTGCCACTCTCCCAGCTTCCGGATTGCTGGCTAGCTTCGGGTCCTTCGCCTGTAGAAGTAGCAACCTATCCTTACGTGACATGTGCACATCCTTGTCCAAATTTCCTCTCGTTATAAGGACGCTGGTCATATTGGATTAGGGCCCATCCTAATGAGCGCTTTTTAACTGAATTACCTCTGGAAAGACCCTGTCTCCAACTAAGTCACTTTCCAAGGTACTAAAGCTTAGCACTTCAGCACATGAATGTGTGGGTTATACGCATTCAGCCCATACAGCTTAATTCTTTTTTAAAAAGGAGTCGGATAGTTTAGGTGGCATTTAAACTAGAGAACTCAGGAATGAAGTGGTTCATCAGGAATCAGCACCGCAGTCAGTGCTTGCCCCGTGCCTTAACAATGCTCTCGGGTCCCTGACGTGAACTGGGAGGAACACCTGCTTCCTTCATCGTCTTGTTCTGAGCCCAAAGTAAAGATCAGAACTGGTAAATAGGGGAGGAAAAAAAGCTGGCGTCCTTTCACTGCGAAGACATGGTTTTTTTTATTTTTGTCTTCATTCCTAGTGGCTGATGACTTGTCAATATGACTTCGAGGTCCTCCGAGATCTTGAGCCATGGACAACTTACTGTGTTCAAGTTCGAGGGTTTCTTCCGGATCGGAACAAAACTGGGGAATGGAGCGAGCCTGTCTGTGAGCTAACGACCAATGACGGTGAGTCTTGAGAATCACCATCTGTATATCTGCCTCCTCTGAGCCTCTGAAATAGCTTTACAGACGCCCCCCGAGCGTTAGCGTTGGAAAGTTCCTTAGACAGGAAGGCGTCCACCTCAAACCGCAACCCAGGTCAGCCCTGCCTTATCGGCTTCCTGCTGGGGGGGAGACCACCACCTTCTGAGGCAGCTCGTTCTCTCTTAGACCAAAGGGATGGATGGACCCTGGGCTCTGCCCCTTGGTGCCCACCAGCACCGTGTCCATCCTGTGCCCTCAGGCCTCCTGCTGCGAGTCTCATCAGCCCCCCAAGACCACCCAAGGTCAAGCCTGACCCCCCAGGTGCCCTCCCTTCCCAGGCTGTGCGTCTCCAGTCCCTTCAGACACATGAGGGGGAATTTGGAGACTTTTATCACTGTCTCTGGCAAGGGCTACTTGTCTTGGCTACCAGGATGTCAACACAGCCCCTCACAGTGCCTCCAAGCTCCCTGTTTATTAAAAAAAAAAGAGAGAGAGAGATTGGGAAAGAGGAAGAGAAGGAGAGGAGAGAGTCCCATGGGCCTGGACTTTGTGATCATTCATATGCAGACACATTGCATTCGGGGTCATGCATATCTGCACCAAACGGCAGCCCTTTTTATTATTCAAAGACATCGAGGAGAAGCTCAGCCTGCTCAGATCACAGAAGGATGAATGAATACAGGCAGGTCCACTCCTGGCCGTTTTCATTTACTGAGGCCCTCCTGGAAGCGAGACACTGGTCTGAGGGCTACAGAAATCCAAAGGAGAGTCAGAAAGAGTTCCCTGCAATGCGACCATCTCATTGATTCATCATCTCTGCTCATCCAGTTCCTGAGCATTGCTTTTTGTCACTGAGCCTATTTCTCGCCCAATTTTGCCTTGTCTCCTCTAATTTGCCAGAAAGAACTTCTTTACCCACGTGTTGCTCACACTGTTGGTGGACCCGGGATACACCTTCCTTGAAACCGCTTAACTGCTTGCTTGCTGATCACTGAGCTTTTGGGAAAGAGCGGTCTATTCTATAAGCTGCTTTGGGTTTTTTGTTTTGTTTTGTTTTTATATTTTTATTTATTTCTAGGAGAAACAGAGAGAGAGACAGCATGAAGAGGGGAGGGTCAGAGAGAGAGGGAGGCACAGACTCCGAAATAGGCTCCAGGCTCTGAGCTGGCAGTCAGCACAGAGCCCGACGTGGAGCTCGGACCCACGAACCACGAGATCATGACCTAAGCGAAAGTCGGACGCTTAACCGACTAAGCCACCCAGGCGCCCCCTTTTTTTTTTATTTTGTCCATGAGGTCATTGTGATAAACTGGCAAATAACCAGCTGAAACGGACCCCCAGGCCTCACAGCCGAGCTGCCTCAACTGTGTTCTAGGACTATTAGTGGGTGTTTCTCAGAACAAGAGCCCTGTAATCAGGTGTGCTTAGAAGCGATGGGGCGCTGCCTTGCCCTCTCAGAAAAGTCACCCCTGTCTATTAGGACTTTTAGCATATTTGACCTTTCACCACCTTTTNAACTAGCCCATATGCCGTACTTTTCCAACAAATCACCCTGCCCAAAAAAGGAAAGGCTATTTTGGACTAATTGCTTCTTGGTGCCCTATTGTTGTTTTCAGTTATCATCCTTATCCTTTTTAAGTGTTTGGTAATTAACCACTTAATTTCCCATTCTGGAATGCTTGTTACTTTTTTCTGGAGATCCGGCATCAAGCCTGCCGGCCTATAGTTTCTTGAATCTTATTGTTGTTGTTCTCTTTGTTTTGTAAATGCACAAATTGTTTGCCTGGATTCAGAATTCTTTAAAAAAAATTTTTTTTAACGTTTGTTTATTTATTTATTTTTTAATGGTCCATTTATTTCTGAGAGAGAGAGAGAGAGAGAGAGAGATACAGCATGAGCAGGGGAGGGTCAGAGAGAAAGGGAGACACAGAATCTGAAACAGGCTCCAGGCTCTGAGCTGGCATTTAGCACACAGCCCAACGCGGGGCTTGAACCCAAAAACTGTGAAATCATGACCTGAGCTGAAGTCGGACGCTTAACCGGCTGAGCCGCCCAGGCGCCCCAACATTTGTTTGTTTTTGAGAGAGACAGAGCGTGCGCACAAGTGAGGAAGGGTAGGAAAGAGGGAGACAGAGGATCTGAAGCAGGCTCCGAGCTGTGAGCACTGAGCCCGATGTGGGGCTCGAACTCACGAACCGTGAGATCATGACCGGAACCAAAATCAAGAGTTGGCTGCTCAACCGACTGAGCCACCCAGGTGCCCCCTGCCTGAATCCAAGATTCTTTCACATCTTCCAGGTACATGATCTTTGCGTTGTCATCCAAAAATCTTCTGTGATTGTGTTAGCAAGTTTTCTCAGGGCTGCAGAGCCACAGAGAGAATGAAAGTCTTGCTGTCTCCCTGGAGGGCATTCTCTGCCACTCTCGTTTTCTCTAGCCCCCACTCCAGTGCCTCGCATCTGTAGGCCCAAGGTCAATGCCCAAGTCCACCTGGCTGTGTCCCTGCTTCCATGGTCTGAGCTGGCTAAGCCTCTCCGCAGTGCCTTTCAATAATAAAAGCCTCCTGTCCGTGAGCTACGAGTTATTTTCTAGGCTATGCGTTATTTCTACAGACCTTCTTGATTCTTTTTCTCATTTTATTCCTCTCTTGAATCGTTTTTACTTGAATCAGAATTCTGTACCTTGGGAGCCCCCATCCTGCTTGAATCACTAGAATCCCTGCTCTGGGGATCATCCTTTGCTCTGAACGCCTGTCATGTGCTTTCCCCAAACCTTGAGTACATTTCGGGATCACCTGGTGTTCCGTCCTTCCCCCATTAACGTGACAGGGGCCGTGGGCCGAGTCCCTGACTGCCCTGTGCCTCCACCATCTCATCTGCAAGGAGAGCTCCGCGGCGCCATCACACACGGGGCTTCAGGGACTCGAACAGTGCCTGGCACAAAGCGAGGCCTTAATACAGGAGGTATTACGGTTACACTATTGACATTTTTAAAATCACATTGTCAAGTGTTCCTAAGGGTTTATGTCATGAGACACCGTGTGAGTCCTACGATTTGACCAAGAGAAATATTTAAAATATTTTGTGACTATAAATGATTACCCACAAACTGAGTCCAAACATTTTATAGAAGTATAACCCACTGAAAACCTGCTTTTGCCCAGCATCATCTTAGATTTGTTTAAACACAGTTATCTCTTTTTTTTAATGTTTATTTTTGAGAGAGAAGGTTAGAGTGCAAGCAGGGGTGTGTGGGGCAGAGAGAGGGGGACAGAGGATCCGAAGCGGGTTCTGCCACTGACAGCAGTGAGCCCGATGTGGGGCTCGAACTTATGAACCGCGAGATCATGACCTGGGCCGAAGTCAGATGCTTAACTGACTGAGCCACCCAGGTGCCCCGAAACAGTTTTCTCTTTTAAACCTCACAACAGATTTTTAATGAGAGCTTTGGGCTCTGCCCCGTTTACAGACTGGAAAATCAAGGTTCGGAGAGGTGAACCTGCCCACAGTCGCTCAGTTCCCACAGGAACTTGCCCACAGTCGCTCAGCCAGTGAATGACCAGGGACGGAGCAGGTTATCTTTCCCGTAATTTACTGCCTACGGATGAATTCCAGAGCAAGCGCAGGCGTGACTTCCCTGCAGGTAACATACAGAAAGGTAGTCGGCCTGCCAGACCCCATGGTCAGGTGGACCTGAGGCAGGTCAGAGAGCAGAGAGCTTTGACTCACAGATCCTCCTAACTCAGCCTGTGTAAAGCAGTGACCTGTCCTTACCCCTTCTCGCTCCGGGTGAGTCACAACAGCATCCTTTGAATTTTGTCACCACCAACCAGGTGTGTTCATGGACCATCCTTAAATAAGATGCCGGCACATCCTGGCTGGATCGCAAGGAGCCCAGGTGCTGCCCTCAGGGGCGCTAAGCAAAGTGTCATTGACGGCACAGGGTCTGGGGGCGAGACCCACCGTGTTTAGTCCATGTTCAGTGAGCGATCTGGCCCCGCGCCACACAGAGAACTGCCGGGTAGAGAGACAGATGGACGAGGGGGAGCCTGAGGCTTCCCTAAGATCCCAGGTGGGCCTTCTGTTGTTGGGCGAGGTCCTCCCCCAGGGGACCGCCCCGGCCGGCTCGCTCACCACGCCACCCTGCAGCCACCGAGAAAGCACCTGTGTGAGTGCTGCAGCTGTGGGCTGGACGGCACCACCCCGCGATTCTAGCAAATGAAGTTAAGAATTCACAGGGGATTCTGGGAGGAGTTCCCTTCAGGCCGGAAAGTGGATGAGGCCACTGTCCTGCATGAAAACACAGGGAGACGAGGGAGGAAGGCAGGCTCGCTCGCCCCTGTGCCCCCTGCAGACACCACATGGGGGCAGATAATCTGATGTGGCCTGTGGGCCACGTGCTGCTAAGTGCTGGGGCGGGGGGGGNCTTGGGTAGCAGCCGGTGAGGCTCCCACGTGCTTGGGACTGCCCCCTGCAAGCAGGAATTGACATATTCTCAACAAATAAAATGACTCCCTTTAAAATGACTTGCTCTTGGGGCGCCTGGGTGACTCAGTGGGTTAAGCATCCGACTTCAGCTCAGGTCACGATCTCACAGTTTATGAGTTCAAGCCAAGCGTTGGGCTCTGTACTGACAGCTCAGAGCCTGGAGCCTGCTTTGGGTTCTGTGTCTCCCTTTCTCTCTCCCCCTTCCCTGCTCACACTCTCTCTCTCTCAAAAAATAAACATTTAAAAAAATTTTTTAAAGAAAACAAGGGAGGGGAAGAGAAGAGAGAATCAGGGAGAGAAAAATTACAAAACGCAGGTGAGAGGGTCGATCAGTGTCAATGCAGTTAGACCATCAGTGTCTTTTGCTAACTGCCATTAACGGGTCAGCTCCTCCCTTCCTTCTGAGGCTGGGGAACAGCGACCCTCCTTCGTGATGGCTGCAGTTTAGAGCAATGGCTCGCAGGTCCTTGCGAAAGACACCCCTGGGTTGTAGGAGATACACACGCATCTCGGAGGGGCAGAGGAAGGACTCACAGTCCTAAGCTTTTATGGTGAAGGCTCTCAGAAAGGAAGGCCGGGCGTTGGCAGCCTTGAACTTCCCCAGACAGAAACCCAAGGCAGGGGCTGGGCGGGCCCTGCAGCCTGGCCTCCGGCCGCTAGGAGACCCGCTGGAGTTCGGGCGCGTCTCTGGGCGCAGAGACTTGGATGGAGACATCACGCCAAGACCTTTTGCTGTTCTCAGTACAGAGCACCCCAGGGAGCCCCATTTTCTGTGTCAAGGCAGAAGAGGTGTCTCCAGAACGGGCAGGCCCACCGCTCAGGCTTCTTCCCGTGCGTGTCCGCAGCCCTGCCGGAAACCAGACCTGGGAAACCCATAGGAAGGGGTGACACCTGCTGGAGACGCCTGGACTCTTGAGCAGGTTTCCCGTGGCACCGCCTCCTCACCCCTCCCGAGATGAGCGGCCGACCCTGTTCTCAGAGTGAGATCTCCGCCGGACTGTGGCGGTGGAATGGTGTCGCGGTCACGTGACCCGTGCGTCCTTGAGCAGCAGGTAACGTAGCCCGCTGTCCCGTCCCCGCAGAGGCCGCCCCGTCCTGGACTGTGGCCGTCGTCCTGGCTGCCTCCGTGTGTGTGGCCTTCCTGCTCCTCGGCTGCTGTTCCCTGCTGTGGTGCCTGTACAAGAAGACCAAGCGCGCCTTCTCCCCTGGGACCTGTCTGCCTCAGCACCTGAAAGAGGTAGGCCTGCGAGGCGGCCTGATTGGAAGGGACCTCCTTTTTCTCTTTTTAATGTTTATTTTTGAGATAGCAAGCAGGGGAGGGGCAGAGAGAGGGACACAGAGAATCCTAGCAGGCTGTGTGCTGTCAGCGCAGAGCCCGACATGAGGCTCGGACTCTCAAACCATAAGATCGCGACCCGAGCCGAGATCAGGAGTCAGACGCTTAACCGACTGAGCCACCCAGGTGCCCCGAAGGGGATCTCCTTTTAAGTCAGGGCCATCTAATCCCATGCAGCGGGCTGTCCCGGAGAATGACACCACTTCAGGGAAGTCTGTGGTCACGGAACAGCCCACGGGGAGGAGGCCAAGCCCTCCCTCCAAGCTGGACGCCGTTCCTTCTCCGACGTTCCCTGCCTGAAGCCCCAAGTCGTCAGGGGGCCACTCAGCCGTGAGACACCCGCCAGCGGTGTTCCTGATGGCCAGGGCAGCGAGGGTCTCCTTCCAGAAGGAGATCTGGGGAACACACCTCAGCGTCCACTGCAGTTCACCCCTTATACCACAGGGACCCACCGGAGTGGCACCTCCAGGGTTTGAGTCACTCTCTTCCTGGGAGAAGTTACAGGAGGAAGGTTAGCGGAGCCAGTGCCAGCACCACTGCTGGGGCCCGTCTCAGGAGCACGGGTGACGTGGTCTCACGGCTCTGCTGCCCCCTGTTGGCCCTGCTCCCCGCTCCCCTGCCATGATTGCCACTCATCACGTTGCGCGCCCCAGGCCCTCAGCCCCGAGAAATTACAAGTCTCTAGTCTTGGGGAGCCTGAGGCCTGGGCCACTGTGCTTGTCCACCTGCCGTCAGAACAGCACAGGGGACACCCTGAGACAGCTGATGACTCACAGTCAGCCAGTAGAACTGCACAGGGGATGGGGCACCCGGGTGGCTCAGTCAGCTAAGCGTCCGACTTTGGCTCACGGTTCGTGGGTTCGAGCCCTGCGTCAGGCTCTGTGCTGATCGCTGGAGCCTGCTTCGGATTCTGTGTCTCCCTGTCTCCCTGCCCCTCCCCTGCTCGCACTCTGTCTCTCTCAAAAATAAATAAGCATTAAAAAAAAAAAACTGCACAGGGGACACCCTGAGACATCTGGTGACTCGTTCCTGTGCCAGCTGGGCCCCTGCATGAAGAGGTTACAGGACTCTCCTCCTGTGGCCCCTGGTAAAAAGGCTCCCCCTGTGAGAGCCCTCTAGACCAAAGGTCGGCAAACTTCCTTAAGAACTAGATAAGCAAATACTTCAGGCCTTGTAGGCCAGGAGGCAAAATCAAGATATTATGCGGGTATTTATACAACCACTTACATGTAGTTATTTAAAACTTTAAACCATTCTTTTTTTTTTTTAATGTTTATTTATTTTTGAGAGAGAGCGCACACACACACAAGCAGGGAAGGGGCAGAGAGAGAGGGAGAGAGAGAGAGAGAGAAAGAACCCCAAGCAGGCTCCATGCTTTCAGCCCAGAGCCCAGTATGGGGCCGGAACTCGCAAACCGTGAGATCATGACCCGAACTGAAATCAAGAGTTCGATGCTTAACTGACTGACCACCCAGGCACCCCCTGAAACCATTCTGAATTCCTGGGCTTCACCATAGTTTGCTGACCCTGCTCCAGACTCACAAGAGCCTAAAATTGATTGAGCACCGTAGGTGGGCCCAGGGAGTGAGGGTAAGTGCGGCCACGGCGGTCTCCCCCCTTGGTTCCTGAGCTCTTGTACTCTGTCTGTTGAAGACGCAGCGTCACGTAACGGCCCTTGCTTCTGGGCGCACCCTGGGTGCCAAGAGTTGATACCCGCTCTCGCAGGGCACCGTTTCCTAGCTGGCTCGTCACCTGCACCTTCAGCTGGTCAACCCGCTGGCCCGCCAAGCTGGCTGCTGCTGGGTGGTGCGCTGTGTGATGTCACTGGTGGGTCCCTTAGACACGTGCCCACTCCAGCCTCTCTTGCCATCAGTGGGCCCCCGGTCTAACATGATACCAGGTGGGGCCGTATTAACTTGCCGGGGCTTCCGTCACAACGTCCCACAGACCACGTGGCTTATACAATGGAAGTTTATTGTTTCTCAGTTGTGGGAGCCAGAGGTGTGACCAGTAGCTTCCTTCTAAGGCTGTGAGGGAGTCTGTTCCCAGCTCTGCTCTGGCTTCTGGTGGTTTCCGGCCATCTTTACCATCCCTTCGCTGGTAGATGCATCGTCCCCCAACCTCTGCCCTCATCGTCCCATGGCGTCCTTCACGTGTGTGCTCGTGTCCACGTTTGCTCCTCTTATAAGGACCCCGGTCGTATGGATTAGAGGCCCGCCCTAAGGAGGCCTTTCTAACTTGATAACCCCTGTAAAGACCCCATCTCCAAATCAGGTCACATTCTGTGGTAGTGACATCGGAAGGGGCGGCAAAGCACTTGACTTTCGTTGACACTTGTCTGAGGAACGATTTGCCATCCTGTCCGACAGGGCCTGGGTCAGCGCTGCTGACGTCTGACAGAGTGGTGGCTCCATTGGCACGGGGTCCCGTGGTGGCCTCGGAGTCCTTGTATGACACGGAGAGCCTTGGAGCCGCTCCCCTGGTCCGTTCACACGCCTCTCCCCCAGACGTCCTCACCCCTGACCCTCCCTGACCACCAGCCTAGCCATTAGCCTCTGCCTGTGAGGCCACAGGGAGCCCGGTCCTGGGGCCACTTTTCTTTCACCACGAGGGAATGAGCAGATCCCCGGCCCGCCGCTCTGCACAGTGGAGGGCTTTCCCCTCTCCACGGCCATGCAGGGCCCCCCGCTTCGGGCTGTAGTGCTACCACGGGCTGCTTTGGGTTTGTGCCCACGTGCCACGCCAGCCCCCCTGTGGACCACGGTTGGCTTTTTCCTCCTCCTTCAGCTCGTGTGGACAGAGGCAGACACGCTGGCGTGGCAGGGGTGGGCGGCGTGGGAGACTGGGGTCCGTGCACGTGCACCCTTGGACCTCACTTCTGGCCACAGTAGAGGCTGTGACTCTACTGGGTTCCTGTGATGTCCCGGAGCTGTTTTACCACCAGGGCATAACTCTCTGCTGCAGGTGGCCTGGCCTGGTCCCAGAGTTGCTGTCATCTGCATGGTGATTCTCCTCTTAGGGCCTGCTGTGCACTCTACCCGGCATGGCCGCCCACCGCAGGCCCCCACGGATCGGCCAGGCCACACGCACTTCGTATCATTGGGTTCAGTCACCACGTCGTCATTGGTAGATGACGCCAGGCCTTCATGCCCCTGCCTCAGCCAGTCATGAGATGTGCCAGGGCAGCTTGCCCCATAGCGCGTACCTCCTGCGGGGCCCTCTCCTGCCCTCGGCAGCTGCCCGTGTCGCTCTACAAACCCACTGGAGTTGTGTTCCTTGGTGTGGAACGTGCCATCCCCAGACCCACAGAGGCTCACTCAGCAAGAATGCGAGTTCTGAGCAGCGGGAGAGGCGAGATACCATCATTGGTCCTTCACTTTAGAGAGGGCGTCCGGCGGGTCCTCCTCCAGGGGCCCCCTAAAGCTTCGCCGATATGGCGGGTCCCTGAATGTTCACGCAGTGAGTTCCCCGAGCCCTGAGACGCTTGTGTGTTACCAAGGCCTTGCCCCGTCTTTCTCTTCTGGTCCTGTTACCGTTTCATTGTGATAGCTGGTGTCAGGCCTTGTCCCCACACCACCCAGTCAGTTGGTAGCAACTGCCCCGGGGAAGGACAGAGTCCCTGGGGTCCCCCGCGCTCCTGTACAGGGCAGCTTCTGGACTCTGCCGTGAGCCAGGCCAGCCTCAGTGTTTCCAGAAGCTGTGGAACAAGCTCCGTGAGGGCTGGTCTGGGCCACACAGCATCCGTGGTGAAGGGAAGGTGAGACACCTGACCACAGGCAAGAGTTTCCGAGCAGTTAGAACCTTCTGTCAAGAGTGTCAACCAAGACTACAGCAGCCAGAAAGAGCCAAGAGGCGTCTGTGAGCTCCTGAGAAGGAGGAAGAACGAAGAGGGGCAGCAGGCCCTTTGTTCTGGGCAGAAGGTGTTTGGAGACCCAGGAGGAAGTAAGACTATTCACCTGCTGTTTTTGCTTCTGGCTTGTCATCACAGAGACTGGCCGGACAGGAAAGGACAGCTGAAGCCCGTGCCGCAGGGCAAATCAAAGCCAGAGCTGTTGGGAGGAGCCTCTGCTCCAAGACTAGAAGACTTTCCCCCCCGGCCTGCAGAGGCAGCCCCTGGAATGGCTGAGGAATGCGGGCACGGGGGCTGGAGAAGGGGGCCAGAGTGGGGAGCACGGAGGAAGCACCAGGAAACTGCGAAGAGTGGGATCATTGCATCGTGAGAGGCTCTAGCCTGGCGCGTGATGTAAAGGTTCGCTGACCGTGGCCCAGAGAACAATCTGGGTTTTGGGAGACTTAGCGGGGACAGGGACTTCGAGTTGGAGCCATAGGGAGGTTCATCTGTTGAGTTTCTGGACGTGTCCCGCCTGGACGCCAGCCTGACCCTTGCTCTCCTGAGATCCAGCACATCTCCATCTGTTTTTCCATGTCCCCTTTCCCAGGAGAATCAAGAGGGGTCCTAGTCCATTCTTACAAACCCACTGGATCCGAGAGTTTGGGGAAGTTACTCCCCACGGTGTCTTCCTTTGCGCAGTTGAGATCTGGATGTAATTCCTCTCGCCCGTCCCCTCCCTGCTGTCCGGTGGGAGGTGGAAATCCTGTGGCATTGAACCAAGCCCCATCAGAGGGTTGAGTGTGTGTGGATATCACATTAAGAAGGGAGCAGACTGTCAGAAGTGAAGCCGCAAGTAAACAGTGGACGGGAGAGGGAAATTGCAGAGCTTCGAGACCGTCTCCACCTCATCCTGAAGAGCATCGGTGGACCTACCAGGAGGAAAAATGGCAAATGTGAAGTTGGCAGATATTGTAGGAAACACCTTTCATCGTTCAAAGGGCGGGAAAGACCCAGATGGTTAGACTAGGGTTCCTGCCCGTAACTAGCCCCATCCCCCAAAAGAGACAAAAAAACAAGGCCATGTGCGTTAAATGTGCTAGATAGAAACAGCACAAGGCATGTGTATTTGAAATTGACAAGTAGCCTCTTTGTTGGGGTTTTTTTCCCTTAAATAAAAAAGGGCAGATGAAATTAACATTGACAATATATTTATGTAACCCGGTATTTACAAAATATCACTTCAGCATACAACCAGTATTCTTTTTAACTTTGGAAATATTCGCATTCTTTTTTCATAGAGTCTTCAAAATATGGCATTTCTCACAGCACCTGTTGATTTGCCACATTTCAGGTGGTCAGAAGCCACATGCTAGTTGTGGCTGCCAGGCAGTTCAGGGCTGAGGGCTAGGGGCACATCAGGTACTGGTAAGTGCCAAAGAGAGCCCCTAACTCAACCTGAAGACGAATGGGAGATTCTGTTCATTATTCTAAGACACATTCATCCTGTGCCTGCGACATCCTGCTTCCTAGAGAAAATGACACTCAGGCTGTGTTAGTGCCACATCGTCATGATCGGTCTGAAAATCTCCCTCCCAGTTTAAAAGAAGAACCATCAGCAGCGCCTGGGTGGCTCAGTCGGTTAAGCGGCCAACTCTTAGTTTTGGCTCAGGCCACAATCTCACGGTTTGTGAGTTCAAGACCTGAGTCAGGTTCTGCGAGCCTGCTTGGGATTTTCTTTCTCTTTCTCTCTCTCTCTCTCTCTCTCTCTCTCTCTCTCTCTCTCTCTCCCTCTCTCTCTCTCTCTCCCCCTCCGTCCCTCTCTCTCTCTCTCTCCCTCCTTCCCTCTCTCTCTCTCCTTCTCCTTCCCTCCCTCTCCCTCTCTCTCCCTCCTTCTCCTTCCCTGTCCTTCTCCCTCTCTCTCGCTCTCTCACCCTCCCCAGCTCAATTTGCCATCTTGACCATTTTTAAGTTCAGAGTTCAGTGGTGTTAAGTACATTCACACTGGGTCACATTGTTGGACAGCCATCACCACCGTCCATCACCAGAACTTTTTCATGATCCCAAACAGAAACGCTACCCCTATTAAGCAAGAACTCCCCAGCCCCCCTCCCCAGCCCCTGGCACCCCCATCCTGCTTTCTGTCCATGATCTTGACTATTCTAGAGAGCTCACATAAGCAGAACCATACAACATTTGTCCTTTTGTGCCTGGCCTCTTCCACCGACCATCATGTCCTCCGGGTTCAACCACGTAGCATGTGTCAGAAACACATTCCTGTTAAAGGCTGAACAAATTTCCAGTGTATGGATAGAGCGCCTCTTATCCGTTCCACCATTGACGGGCACTTGGACTGCTTCTACCCCTGGCTCCCGTGAATGACATTGCTGTGAACATGGGTATACAGATATTTCTTTAAGACCCTGCTTTCCATTCTTCTGGGTATGTATTCAGAAGTGAAATTGCTGCATCATATAGTGATTCTATTATTAATTTTTTTGAGGAACTCTCACTCTGTAATTTTCACATCCTTGAAACTCACATTCTCCAGCCAGGAGTTCTGTATAAAATCTATGTAAGCCCAGAAAAAGAAAAGGGAAAATTTGATCATTAACTGGCTTTTTTTTTCCCCTCCTGCAGTTTTTGGGCCACCCTCATCAGAATACGCTTTTGTTTTTCTCCTTCCCGCCCTCTGATGAGAATGAAGTCTTTGACAAACTGAGTGTCATTACACAAGTCTCCGGAAGCAACACGCAGAATCCTGGTGATGGCTGTACCCTGGGGACCCTGTCCGGGCAGGGACTCTCCGGGCTGCTCCCCGAGGAGGAAGTGCGCCCAGCTGAGTACAGCACCCCCCTGGTTCTCTCACCTGCGTCTGAGGGTAAACAGAGCGGGAAACCACCTGGGCAAACCCCAAATCTGGATCTCAAAGATTCCGAGACAACACATAACAACCAAAAGGCTGCATTTTAAAGACTCACTTGGCAAAAATAACTCCATGTTGGGAATTTGCTGCTTTATACAGGCCTTAATGACTTTAAAAAAAGAAAAAAAAAATGTTGACCACTGGGAGTATAATTTCCAGCCTCTTACGCTAATATACAGAATACGTTTTAATTATAAGAAACAAAGATATTTAAAATGAGGAATAAAAACAGGTGCTGTAAAATCCAACCAGACTGTCAATAGACTGATCCAAAAAACAGCCTCAACTCAAAAGTGGTCAGCAAACTCCGGATTCTCAGGGATACTTGGCCTGGATTTATTTTTCTACTGTAGATGTTGTATATAATGCTGGTTCTCTATTAAAGTTTTATTCTCTATTTTTCTGTGTGCATTAATGTTACTACATTTGGGCAGTCATCAGATTTTGAATGAGGCTCCCATCTGCCATTTTTGGTGTCCATTCATTTGACAGGTATTCCTTAGTCCCTTCCTCCTGTCACCCAGGCGCCACACCAGGTGAGGGTCTAATGGCATCTGGGAGCTATCAGTCTAGGAAGCTTTAAATTCTACCTCAGGCACCCTCTCACCTGTGACCCCTCAGTTTCCTCATCCGTATGTGGAGATGAAAAGACCTAAGGGGTGCTCCTGGGCCGCTCAGTCGGTTGAGCGTCTGACCTTGGCTCAGGTCATGATCTCACGATTCGTGAGTTCGAGCCCCGCATCAGGCTGTCTGCTATCAGGGTCCAGAGCCTGCTTCAGATCCTCTGTTCCCCCTCTCTCTTTGCCCCTCCCCTTCTCTCTCTCTCTTTCTCTCTCAAGAATAAATAATTTTTTAAAAAGATCTAAGGATTAGTCATCCTCCATAAAAAGTACTGCTCCCGATGCCCGCACATAGTAGGTACTCAGGAAATGGTAGCTGGGTATGACTTTAAGTCCACAAACTTAGGTCAGCAACAAATGTCCCTTCCTCCATGCCAGACTGCCCAATAAACAGATGCATTGAAGGTCACAAAGATAAGAAAAACACTTCTTCAAATAACTTGACATTTTTAAAATGAAACATCATAGATGCGGGTGGGAATGGGGAGGCAGAGGAAGGTCAGAGGATTGTTGACCTTCCTTGCACTCATTTTATATGTCAGTATTTTTTCATTGTTTTCAATAGCATTGTGAAGGAGCCACCACCATATTGTCAGTTCTCAGTGCCCCCAAAGATCTTCCTCTGGTGTGGGGCGAGTCTCATGACAGGGGAGACACTGATTCTCTTCCCCAGTTGAGTCCTTCATCCTGACACATCCACGGGTTGGGGGGGGGGACGGGGCTTCCAAGTTCTGCACGTGTGGAGGCATCTGGCTCAGGAGAGAAGAAATGGGACACCCCACTGCGCACCCTCCCTTGCTTTGGACACTTGCACTTTTATGCCCACCTGGTACGTGACTCTCCCTCACCTTGGAAATGTGAACCCTTCCTCTCTGCTTGGCGCTCCAAATTCCTAGTTCCCTCACCACTGGGCTACAGGCACACAAGCCAGGCTCCAGCCCAGCTTTGACTTAGAAGATGGGCGGCAGCAGGAGGTAAGGATCCTGGGAGAAGTAGCCGGCAGCCAGGGGAACTCATCACCAGCAGCAGCAACGTGCCCATCAGACTGCGTCTGCTTTGGACACTGTTTCTGCCTGGGTCCCCACTAAGTCTATTTCCCCCAAGCCTTCCGGAGACTCTGTGAGCTCCTCTGATCATATTGAGAAACTCCTTTTCTTCTTGTATCAGCCAGAATAGGTTTCTAATGTTTGCCTCTAAAACCCTGAATGGGCCTCCAAGAGTGAAATGGAGTGGATGCGGATTTCCCAGTCCCAAAAATGCACCGAGCAGGCGCAGGAGGAAGGCGAGAATGAGGTATCGCTGCCTGGTTTCCCAGCAGAGGGGACTGACATAACAGTTTCTCTTTAGAGGTGGGAGGTCCTGAAGGGCTTCAAGGGAAGGAGTTGAAGCCCAAGATTGGCTAGCTGGGGTCGGGGCCCGCTAACCAGCCTCCTACCTAGAATGGGAGAGAGACACAGGGAGGGAAGAGGAAAGGAGAGCAAAGCATGGGTCCTTCTGGGCCAGGACCTGATAGGGGAGCCTCTGCCCCATGCTGCTGGCGAAGGCACCCCCTCCCCGGTATTTTGTGAGGTGGGGGTGGAACCCGAGGCATCTCTGTGACTGAGGACTCTAAGCGCTCTGAGAAACGCACTGTTGTCTGCTCCTCTCACCCTACGCACACGCCCCACCCCCACTGCTGATGGATATTTGGTTGGTGCTGAAAAGCCCTCCCACATAGTGCCCATCCCCCTAGGACTCCGTTTATCTCTTGACCATCTCTTTAATGATGCAATCGGCTCACGTCTCTGCAATAGTAAATAGGGGACATATCTATCCTTTGGCAACCTTGGTGATAAGGAATAGCCCATTTAGACTTCCATTTCCTGCAATATGGCTGATGAACCAATGTCCCTGACCCTCGGATGAAATCAACTGAAATGCTGGATGTAATAGGTATTTTTAATATATTTTGTTTATTTTTTTAATTCCTTTAAAGATTATTTTAGAGAGAGAGCAGGAGAGAGCGTGGGAGGGGCAGAGAGAGAGGAAGAGAGAATCCCAAGCAGGCTTCGAGCTGCCAGCACAGAGCCCAACTCAGGGGTTGAACTCATGAACTGTGAGATGATGAACTGAGCCGAAATCAAGAGTCAGACACTTGACCGACTGCGCCACCTACGTGCCCCTGGATGTAATGTTTTTTAAAAATGTTTCAAATGTTTTCCTAACAAGGAAGGAAGGAATATTCAGAGACCAAAACCCACCAAAGTGGCCCAGTGCCACCTTTCCCTTTGAGGACATTTGACAAACCCTATAGGTATCAGCCCCTCACAAAGGCTCAGGGGACAGAAGACAAAGATCAGGGCTTGCTCAAGGTAGAGTTTAAAGGAACCCTCCCCCTAAATCTGAAATCCCAGAGAGCCAGCCCTTCTGTGTAAGGGTGACTAGGAATAAATGAATCCCAACCCAATGCATGTTGGTTTCCTGGGGTTGCCCTGACAAAGTACCACAAACTCAGTGACTTAATGAAAACACATTCTCTCATAGCTCCGGAGGTCAAACACTCAAAATTAGTATCACTAGGCGGAACTCAAGGTGTTGAAAAGTCTTCAGAGTTTTGGGGAACAATCCATTCCTTCTTCTTGCAAATGCCAGTGACCGTTGGTTCATGGCAGCCTTACTCCAATCTCTGCCTCCGTGTTCACATGAACTTCTCCCCTTCTGTGGGTGTCTTCCTCACTCCCCCCCTCTTGTTTTAAGTTTATTTATTTTGAGAGAGAGAGAGAGAGTAGGGGAGGGACAGAGAGAGAATCCCAAACAGGCTTCTCACCAGCAGCGCAGAGCCTAAAGTGGGGCTCGAACTCACAGAACCATGAGATCATGGCCTGAGCCAAAACCAAGAGTGGACACTTAACCGACTGAGCCACCCAGACGTCCCCCTCTGCCTCTCTCTTATGAGAACACTTGTGTTTGCATTCAAGCCGGATGCAAATAATCCAGGATAATTTCCCCATCTCAAGGACCTTAATTTAAGCACCTCTACAAACACCCTATTTCCAAAAAAAGCCACATTCACAGGTGTCAGACCTGGCATCTTTGGGGGTTATCATTCAGCCTACCACACACTCCTACAAGGAATTACAAAAGAACATTTTTGGTCTTGGTTGTGTTTTCTGAGTGAAGGGGCAAAATATATCTTTCCTGAAAAGTTATCATCTCTTTTTTTTTTATTTTTTTTTTATTTTTTTAAATTTATTTCTAGGAGAGAGAGAGAGAGACAGCGTGAGCAGGGGAGGGTCAGAGAGAGAGGGAGTGACAGACTCTGAAACAGGCTCCAGGCTCTGAGCTGGCAGTCAGCACAGAGCCCGACGCGGGGCTCGAACCCGTGAACCGCGAGATCATGACCTAAGCGAAAGTCAGACGCTCAACCGACTAAGCCACCCAGGCGCCCCGAAAAGTTATCATCTCAAACCAAAGGTTTACAGCCCCAAATCACATTATCTGGATGGTCAAGTAAAATTTCAGGGCTAACTTAGAAATAGCGAAACCCAAAAGGAAAGTATCATGAGCAAGAGCCAGCAGGAACAGCAAGCAATTAAGCCAGACCCACAAAGGCTTCAGGACATCATATAAACAGAGAATATATAGCAGGGAATATTCCAGAATAGTTAAAAACAAGTAAGAGGGCATTGATAATATTAGGGATGCACAAGAGGCTGGACCATTCAGCTTTGCTGTGGTAACACATGAATCCCAAATCTCATCTGACTTTTAAGAGCAAAGACTTGTTTCTCACTCATTTTCTGTGTGGCCAGAGGTCAATTGTGAGTCTGTTCTAATCTTAATGACTTCATTCTAGGGTCTAGGCTGATGACTGTGCTAAATGGAGAAATAAATGTCAACCCTTACAACAGTTCTTAGAGGTTTTGGTTGGACATGGAGCATGTCACTTCTGTCCACATCCCTTTGATCAAAAGACATAACCAAAGCCAAGGTCAACAGACTGGGGAAGTACTCCTCCCCAGGGAAGAATTGTGAGTCATATAGCAACAAGCAGGAATATATAGTGTTCTTACAAGGAAGGGAGAGAATTGGGAGCAATAATTATAATCTACTACAAACTGAGAAATGGCCAAATAGATTTGAGTGGTGGGGGGAGGACTTTGTGCAAATAGACCTCTAGAACGCAAAATATAATAATTGAAATGTAAAAGTTAGAGGATGGGGGGGAGGCGTCTGGATGGCTCAGTCAGTTAAGCATCCAACTCTTGATTTCAGCTCAGATCATGACCTCTGGTTTGTAAGTTCAAGCCCTGTGTCAGGCTAGTGAGGAGCCTGCTTGACATTCTCTCTCTCTCCCTCTCTCACTGGCCCTCCCCTGCTCGCACATGTGCTCTCTCTCCAAATAAATAAATAAATGTTAAAAATAAAAAGTGTGTGCTAGGAATTTACCCAAGGGATACAGGAGTGCTGATGCATAGTGGCATGGCACATGGACCCCAATGTTCATAGCAGCACTCTCTACAGTAGCCAAAACATGGAAAGAGCCTAAGTGTCCATCAACTGATGAATGGATCAAGAAGATGTGGTTTATCTATACCATGGAATACTGCATGGCAATGAGAAAGAATGAAATCTGGCCATGTGTAGCAACATGGATGGAACTTGAAGGTGTTATGCTGAGCGAAATAAGTCAGGCAGAGACGGACAGATACCATATGTTTGCACGTATAGGAGGATTAGGAGGAACTTGACGGAGGATCGTGGGGAAGAAGAAGGGGAAAAATAGTTGGGGAGAGGGAGGGAGGCAAACCATGAGAGACTCTTGAATGCTGAGAACAAACTGAGGGCTGATGGGTGGGGGAGGGGGAGGGGGGTGATGGGCATGGAGATGGGCACTTGTGGGGAATGAGCACTGGTTATATGGAAACCTACTTGACAAACTATTTTAAAAAATAAAATAAATAAGTGCACCCAAAAAAGTGTGTGTGTATGTGTGTGTGTGTGTGTGTGTAGAGAGACAGAGAGGAAGTAAATGTGACAAAGTGTTAATAGAATGCAGGGTATCTAGACATTCAACTTTCCTATCGGTTTAAAAGTTTTCGCAATAAGTAGTTGGGGAAAATTGTAATAAATATACAAATACTTACAAACAGCCATCCTTCCAACAAGTATTCGATTTCCACATATGTTCAAAGTACACAGAATTTTCTCAAAATGAGCTGGTGATGGGTCTTTGTCTCAGAAAAAATAATAATAAATCAGTGGAGGCATTTTCACGTTTGTTTTGCTGCTTTAATCTTATTGATGGCTCTGTCCCAGTACTTTCCCGTCTGATAGGTAACATTTCCACCGCAGCTTAATAGGGAGGATGTTGCCGGGGGCCTTCCTGGAGGGGCTGCTGCCTGCCTGTAGGGAGAGGTGGCCCCCAAACCTGGGAGAAACAGGGAGCACCACACCCTGCAATTTGAGGGGTTCACACTGGGGGTCAGTGGGACGGGCTGAGCCAGGGTCCCTGAAGAGCCTTCTGGGCTTTCTTGTGGAGCCCCAGGAAAGCAAGCAGGGCTAATGGGCATTCACGCCACGTCTACACCACATCTGCGCCGCATCCACACCACACCCTGCGGACACAGGCATCGACCTTGGGCAACCAAGCCCAGTCCTAGCTAACTGTCCAGTTGACTCCCTTCTTTTTTTTCTATGTTTTATTTCTTTATTTTGAGAGAGAGAGAGATAGAGAGTGAGTAGGGGAGGGGCAGGGAGCGAGGGAGAGAGAGAGTCCCAAGAAGACTCCTTGCTGTCAGCACAAAGCCCAAGGTGGGGCTCGAACTCACAAACCATGAGATCATGACCTGAGCCAAAATCAGCAGTCGGGCACCGAACCAAATGAGCCACCCAGGCGCCCCCTGGTTGATTACTTTTTATTGGCATTCTTGCTTTTTGTCGGCTCAGGCTCCTAGAGGTTTTTCTCCCCAGAAGTTCAAATCTCTTTTTCTCCACGATGGAACCATTTGAGGCATCTTCCTTTCAAATGTACTTAAAACTCCTTTTCTTTTTTCTTTTCTTTTAAAATAAGAAATAATATTGACAAAGTTGTCGTGTATGAAGTGCTTACTGCAGGCCAGGCTTTGTGATTTATTTTCTCAACTATTCTTTGCGGGTGAGCCTTCAGCAGGACCCTCTGAAACTCTGTGACCCAAAGAGTTCCTCCCAGATGTGCAGAAAACGTTGTGGCCTGAGCCCTGCGGGTCGTCAGGGTGTGGTCTGCTGCCTGGGGGAGGCTCTGGAGCCCAGCTGTCCTGAGGCAAATGTGGCCAACAGGCTGCAGGAGGCTGCAAAGTTTGCAGCCAGGAAGGAAGGAAGAACCCCAGGACTTATGAGGAAAATGTCCAAAAATTCCGAGACCAGAGGGGACTTAGCAGATCATCTTGTGGGCCCCCACTAAGACATTGTGGCAGGAATATGTGTCCTGTTTTTGTTTGAAAGGCCCCCTGAGGGAAGCTGGCCCAGCCCACTTCCCATCCCTCCCCTTGCCATCTCTTTCTGGGAGCCCAGCCTTGTGGGAAAGGAACTCACTAGACTTCCTCATGGGGTGGCTACCCTGCTGCCCTTAGCCTCAAGGCATCACTTCCCCTCTCTCTGGCTCCCCATCCCGGCCCCCTGGGGATCGAAAACTCCCTCAGTGAGGAAAGCAAGGGTTCTTATCAAGCAAATGACCTCATCTTCCTTCAGGGGATGGAGAGGGTCAGGTGGCAGACTCCTTGGCACCTGATGGGAGAATTCCTGACTAACCAATTAAGACTACATTTCTAAAGAAATGTCAATACCCAGGCCTTGCCCTGACCAATTAATTCCTGCTCTCTGGAGCGGGAGTGGGAATCACTATTTTATAAAGCTCCCCTCTGGGTTATTCCACTGTGCAACCAAGATGGAGAAGCGTTGCTCCCTTAGAGCATTTATGCTACTGTTCAGAAGAAAAACCATAGACCCAAAATGGCGCCCCTTAGGCCAAGTCCCCAAGCTGGGGCTTGATACGTAATCTAATTGTAGTTTCAACCTCCCCCAGAAATGTAGTCTTAACTGGTCAGTCAGGAATTCCTCCATCAAGTGCCAAGTTGTTTGCCACCGGCCCTCTCCATCCCCCGAAGGACGATGAGGTCATCTGCTTGATAAGAACCCTTGCTTTCCCTTGTAAGAGAAAGTCTTGCCCAGAAGAGTCCTTGGCTTCTGCTAATTTTCTTCCCCCACCCTCCTTCTATAACATCCTCAGAGTGACCCTCTTGCTTGCTAGATGGGATGGTGCAACGTTCATGAATCACTTAATGAAACCGGTTAGATCTTCAAATTTACTTGGTGTTTTGGTTATTTCACTGTAGGTCGTGAGTACCTGCTGACCTGCACTCCCTTTGCCTTCCTGGTCTCTAGCCTTCGAAGGGGTTACTCTTGCTTTTTAACACCCAGCTTCTGTAGGTAGGTCCGGAGTCATCGGAGGTCGTGAGCATCTCTGGGAAATACTTTCACGGCCGACACCTTAGCCCCACCCCCAGCCCCCGCCCCTCGCCAGCACCACTTCCGGTTTCTGATCTGCTCGCCACAGGTCATGTGGGAAGCGTTTCTGGCGCTGTTGCCGCTGTCTCTGGGCCAGCGCCCATCACAGAGCCTAGTACTAATCAATATTTATGGAATTAATGGCGAATCAAAACTCGTAAACGGAAGCCTTCTTGAATATGTTTCAATGACACATGCAGATGATATAGTCCTAGACACGGGCAGGTTAAACAGAGCTGACTCCGCTCACCTTAAAGACAAAACCGTAGAACACATGAAAGAGCGCAACAAAAGCAGTGAGAATTTTCCAGGTGAAAGAAAAGGGTTATATTCTGTAAGGTGACCCTGCCCACTTTTAAACCGAGTTGTTTTTCACATCCAGCTGCACATCTGAAGTCACTCAGAATTTTGCCGCATCTCAGTTCCATTACCCATTTTTTTCCCGATCCCCATTTTTAATCTGTTTGTTTCTCGTTGCTAAAATGTAGCCTGTATTTTAGTCAAAAGCAGTAGAGTTGTTAGGAATCACACCGTCAAAAGCAAACTCTGTTTGTTTGCTTTTTTTCAGTGTTTATTTATTTTTGACAGAGACAGAGCATGAGTAGGGTCGGGGCATAGAGAGAGGGATACACAGAATCAGAAGCAGGCTCCAGGCTCCAAGTCGTCAGCACAGAGGCCGATGCAGGGCTCGAACCCATGAACTGGGAGCTCATGACCTGAGACAAAGTACAATGCTTAACCGACTGAACCACCCAGGCCCCCCATGGCAAATTCTGTTTTAATATTAAAAGCCATCCTTAAGCATAAGGACCAATAATAGAGTATTTTTCAGAATGAGCTTTTAAAATTTAGCTCTTTGGCCATTTAGATAAGCCCAGTGTCAAGGACTATTCTAGAATCAGTGTTCAGTCAACTGTTCTCAGCCCACGTTTAATGAGCTGATCGTTCTTAGAGGCAGATGTGAGAATTAGGGTGTTGCTGTGGCCCCAAGTTTGTTTTCTCCTCAAAGATTGGCTCCAAGAGTTTCTCCCAAGATGGAATCCTCAGACTACCATCATCACTAGGCGTTTGCTCGAGACTCAAACATCGGAAACGCCATTTAATCTATCAAATCTTCACTGTCACCAAAAACAGAGCTATAATTAGGGTGGATCAAATACTGTGGAAGAAAAGATAAACAAAAATCACTGCTCTTTGACATCTAAAAAAAAAAAAAAATCACTGCTATTTCCCTTTCTTGTTCTAGCCTTCCAGAAATTCTATGTAGAACCCATGGCTAAAACATGCAGTCTTAAAAAAATGACAACGTTTTGCACTTGCCAAGTAAAACTGGGGAATGCTCATATTCAGATGGTTCCTACTGGAAAATGGAGTAAGTGTTTGTGGCCGATCACAATCTGGAAGGGCCTCCAGAAAGCCACACAGACACCCAATACTAATATCAATGCTAAGAACACAGGAAGTTCTCCGTAAACCCTCAAGGGAGTCGGCTCCCCCCTGGTCCTGCCTCAACATCCTGTGTGTACTGCAAATTCAGCACTTTAAAAAATAACAATAATAACAGCTTTCCTGAGATGTGATTCAGTACTATACAATGCACCCATTAAGTGTACAGTGCAAATGTTTCAAGCGTATTTGCAAAGTTGGGCAGCCAACACCACCACCCACTGCAGAACATTTTCACCTCCCCAAAAAGAGGTCCCCTACCCATTAGCAGCCCCTCCCCTCTGGGCCCTTGGCAACCTCTAATCTACTTTACATGTCAATGGATTTGCTTATTCTGGACATTTCATATAAGTAGAATCATACAGTATGGGATCCTTTGTAACTGGCTTCTTTTCACTTAGCATAATGTTTCCAAGAGTCATCCAAGCTCTAAAGTGTGTCGTCACACTTCATTTGTTTTTATTGCTATTTCCTGCTTGGTTGTCATTCCACTGTATGGACAGACCCCATTTTGTTTATCCATTCACCAGTCGATGAGCATTTAGGCCACTTCCATTTTTTTGATCCCCATGAATAAAGCTTCTATGAGCATTTGCATACAGGTGTTTGCATGGACGCGTGTTTTCAGTTCAGTTTCGGTAGATGCCTGGGAGCGGAATTGCTGGGTCATATGAACATTTTATGTTTAGCTGGTTGATGAACTGGCAGACTGTTTTCCAAAGCAGCTTTGTATTTTGTAACAGCCTTTTTGAAGCCATGCCGCATGGGGTTAATGAGGTTAAACCTGTCACCAGCAAGACCCCTGCCGACCCCTCTTCTTCTTCATACGTATGTTAACCCCATCTTTTAGGGGAGGAAAAGAAGAGCTCTTTTTTGAGCCTAGACCTAGACTATTTTGAACTCGACCACTGGCTCACACCTGCACCAGGGGACCATGGAGTGTCTCAGTTACCATTACCTCATTATAATGTTAAAATCTCCACCCAAAGGGCACCTGGGTGGCTCAGTCAGTTAAGCGTCCAACTCTTGATTTCAGTTCAGGTAACGATCCCAGGGTTATCAGACCAAGCCCCATGTCAGGCTCCACACTGAGCATAGAACCTGCTTGGGATTCTCTCTCTCCCTCCCTCTGCCCCTCTCCCTCTCTCATGTGTGCTCTCTCTAGGATAGGATAGGATAGGATAGGATAGGATAGAATAGAATAGAATAGAATAGAATAGAATAGAATAGAATAGAATAGAATAGAATAGGAAAAAAAGTCTCCACCCAAAAGGAGCACAAGTTTCTTTAACATAACATAGGATGCAAGTGCAGACATGTTTTCTAAGCCTGTGCAACCTTGTATCTGCTTTTACCTATGATGACAAAACCCCACTTTCTGAAGATTTGTCCTAACCCTAAATAAAAGAAACCCACTCACCTTTTCTCAGGGAATCACTGCTTTGTAAGTGATCCCCCACGATATCCTTATGTGCTGCAGATAAAATGCCCTTTGCATGACAACTTCACCTGGTGAGTCTCTACCTGGAACTCACCCAAGGAGCGAACTCCCATTAGTTGGGCCACATTTCCACAGCGTCTGTCCCCACTGTTCATTATTAGAGCGGCAGGACCATATTCTGACCTCATCTTTGTCTCCCCGACACTTGGAGCTACAAAGCTGTGTCAAATAACAGAAATTCAACTGAGTAGATTTTAAAGATCAAATAGGCTTTATTACATGATTCATGGGGGGTGGGGAGCTGGGGAGCTCAGTCGTTTAAGTGTCCTACCCTTGATCTCAGCTCGGGTCCTGGTCTCAGGCTCTACATTGGGCTCCACCCTGAGCGTGAAGCCTCCATAAACAAACAAATAAACGATTCATGAATCAGGCAGCATCCCATCCGGCAAGTAGAGGAAGTGCAAGGAGGTGTACAAAATGGAAGGCTTTTTGGAGGAGGGGCAAGAAAGATATTAGCAGAAGAACAGGATTTTTCCAGGCAAGGATCTCCCTTCTGGGAAGAAGCAAGAGGTCTTATCATGCAGATCACCTCATCTTCCTTTGGTGGACAGAGCGTGTCGGTGCGGCAGACTCCTTGGCACGGATGGAAATATTCCTGACCAGTTAAGACTACATTTCTGGGGGAGGCTGAAACTGCAGTTAAATTAGGCATGAAGACCCAGCTTGGGAACTTGGCCTAAGTGACACAATCTGGAGCCTGTGGTTTTCTTTCTAACAGGTGCTAACAGATGTCTGATGAGACTTCTGCTGATGTAAAGTTCTCTGTTCTTTGAGGCCTATCTTCCTCCGGATACTAATGACCTTGACATCACTGTGAGATGGAGAAACATTTCTTGGTAAGGATTTACCTGCATCTGCTCCAGGTGGAACAAGCTAACACCTTGTTACCGCTTCCTTAATTTTTCCTTACTTATTCTCTTCCCTTGTGTACGTTCCGCTGCCCACCCTTTGGCTGGTCCAGGGATGCCAGGGTTTCCTTTCACGGGCTCCGTGTCTTCATTGCCCTCATTTGCATCAAAGGGGAAAAGTGATGGGTGGAGGGGCATAAAAGAGGATCCAGTCTGGCTTCCAGAAACATGGGAGGGGGGAAGAGTAGGAGGGAGTTCCCCAAAATTGAATTCCGTGGGTTCAAGAGATACACACTCTTGATTCTCCTTGAAAAGGACAGAGGATAAACCCTGAGAGACAAGACTGGCTGGCTGGTGAGTCTCGGCCCAATATACCAGTATTTCATAAATTTCATGGGTGCTTTTCCAACTTAAAGTCTCCACCCTCGGCAGGTCTCCCTCAACTCAGAATTATTCCCTGGCCTATGGTAAGTGGGTGCTTGGCCTTATGCCTCACACCAGAGGATTTAATGGTGTGAAGACCCTGATCTACAGTTTCCTGGGTTTCCTGTGGCCCTTTTCCAGCACCCCTCCCCCACCAGCCTTGCCATTTCTCAGCTACCACAGGGGCTGGCTCTGCAGACTATTCTAGCCTTGTAGCAGGGGCTCATTCCAACAGCCCCTCTACTATACCCACACATCTCTGGCTTTGATTTGCCTTCCGGCACGTAGTCCCATCTGCCCTGATAGTTTCTCTGATGACAAGCCAGAAGCAAAAATAGCAGGTGAATAGTTTTGCTTCCTCCTGGGTCTCCACTTAAAAAACACCTTCTACCCAGAGGAAAGGGCTTGCCCCTCTTTGTTCTTCCTGCCTCTCAAGAGCTCACAGAACACTCTTGGCTCATTCTGCCCACTGCAGTCTAGTAACATTCTTGTTAGAAGGTTCTGGGCACTTGGAAACAATTGCCTTTGGCTGGGTGTCCACTTAGAATCTTTAGAGATTTGAGTCACAGTTCAAAAAAACTTACTGGGTAAGTATTTATTTACAACACCTCTCTTTCATCTGCACATATTACTGTAGAGTTAGAATTTCCATTTGTAGGGTCTCTCCCTCTCCACTGTGCCTTGGTGGCAGCCTTAATTTCATTTAAAACATTTCCAACTGACCTTCCTATGGTCTATGATTTCTGTACTGCTTGGCTTTTCCATGACTGGGCCATGATGGAGGCTGTTTCTCCCCTTGGCCCACAAGAGCATCATGCATTAATTCCATTGAATTAATTAAGCAGTAGGATGGGAATGATACTGTGGTAGGCTAAAAAATCCCGCCCCCCCCCCCCCCCCCCAAAGATATCCAGGTCCTAATCCCTGAAACCTGAGAACTGGGACTTTTTTTTTGGAAAAAGAGTCTTTGCAGATGGGATTAAGTTCAGGATCTTGAGATAAAGACTTTATCCTGGATTATTATAGATGGCCCTAAATGCCCTTAGAGGTGTCCTTGTAAGAGATGCAGAGAGAGATTGCATAGACAGAAAAGGAGGAGGCCATGTGACCACAGAGGCAGAGATTGACTTGATTGATGTGGCCACAAGTCAAGGAATCTCTGGCACCACCAGACACTGAAAGGAACACTCTCCCAGAGCCTCTGGAGGGAGTGCAGCCTTGCTAACATCTTGATTTTGGCTCAGTGGTACTGATTTTACTTTTGGCCTCTGAAGCTGTGATGGAAGAACATTCTATCATTTTAAGCAACACAGTTTGCAGTACTTTGTGTTAACCTTAAAAATAAAACTGCCAGATGAAGGGCGCCTGGGTGGCTCAGTAAGTTGAGAGTCCAAATTCGACTCAGGTCATTATCTCATAGTTCGTGGGTTCAAGCCCCCTGTTGGGCTCTGTGCTGACAGCTCAGAGCCTGGAGCCTGCTTTGGATTCTGTGTCTCTCTCTCCCTCTGCTCTTCCCCCAGTCACACTCTGTCTCTCTCTCTCAAAAATAAATAAACATTTAAAAATTTTAAAATACATACATAAATAAAACTGCCATATAGCATTATACTCAATGTAGAAAACTTTAAAGACTCCACCAAAAAATTGCTAGAATATGCAAATTCAGCAAAGTCACAGGATATAAAACCAATGTGCAGAAATCTATTGCATTTCTATACACCAATAATCAAGCAGCAGAAAAAGAAATCAAGGGGCATCTGGGTGGCTCAGTTGGTTAAGCATCGGCTCTTGGTTTCAGTTCAGGGCATGATCTCACACTTTGTGGGTTTAAGAACCCACGTCTGGTTCTGCTGTCAATGCCTGGGATTCTCTCTATCTCCCTCTCTCTGCCCTTCCCCTGTGTGCTCTCTCCCTCTCTTCTTTCTTGAGAGCAAGAAAGCAAGAAAGAAGGAAGGAAGGAAGGAAGGAAGGAAGGAAGGAAGGAAGGAAGGAAGGAAGGAAGGAAGGAAGGAAGGGAGGGTCATCAAGACATTGATCCCATTTGCAACTGTACCAAAAACAATTAGATACCTAGGAATAAACCTAACGAAAGAGGTAAAAGATCTGTACTCTGAAAACTATAGAACACTGATGAAAGAACTTGAAGAGGACACAAAGACATGGAGAAGCATTCCATGCTCATGGATTAGAAGAACAAACATTATTAAAATGTCTACACTACTCAAAGCAATCAACCACCCGGGCGCCTGGGTGGCTCAGTCAGTTAAGCGTCCAACTTCAGCTCAGGTCATGATCTCACGGTTCGTGAATTTGAGCCCCAGATTGGGCTCCGTGCTGATAATCAAGAGCCTGGAGCCTGTTTTGGATTCTATGTCTCCTCTCTCTCTCTACTCCTCCCCTGCTCATGCTCTATCTCTCTCTCTTTCTCAAAAATAAACATTAGAAATTTAAAAAAAATCAATCCCTATCAAAATGCCATCAGCATTTTTTGCAGAGTTAAGAGCAAACAATCCTGAAATTAGTATGGAGTCACAAAAGACCCCAAACAGCCAAAGCAATCCTGAAAAAGAAAATAAAACTGGAGGCATCACAATTCTGGATTTCAAGTTATATTATAAAGCTGTATCATCAAGACAGTATGGTGCTTGCACAAAAACAGACACATAGGTCAAGGAACAGAGTAGAAAACCCAGAAAGAGACCCGCAAGTATATGGTCAACTAGTCTCCAACATGGCAGGAAAGAATATCCAATGGAAAAAAGTCTCTTCAACAAATGGTTCTGGGAAAACTGGACAATAACATGAAAGAATGAAACTGGACCACTTTCTTACACCATCCACAAAAATGAATTCAAAATGGATTAAAGACCTAATTGTGAGATAGGAAACCATCAAAATGCTAGAGGAGAACACACGCAGCAACCTCTCTGACCTTGGCCAGAGCAACTTCTTACCTGACACATCACCAGAGGCAAGGGAAACAAAAACCACAGTGAACTACTGGGACCTCATCAAGATAAAAAGCAAAGGAAATAATCAACAAAACTAAGAGGCAGTGTACGGAATGGGAGAAGATACTTGCAAATGACATATCTCATAAAGGGTTAGTATCCAAAATCCATAAAGAATTTATCAAACTCAACACCCAAAAAACAAATAATCCAGTGAAGAAATGGGCAGAAGACATGAATAGACACTTCTCCAAAGAAGACATCCATTGGCGGTACTGTTGCTGGTGGGAGGAGAAAAATCTCCCCCCTCCTGTCCGGGTAGTAAGTAATACCAACTTGCAAGGTACTGCTCGTCCTGCTGTGTCTGCAATGGAAGATTAGGGCTGGGCGTGAGCGCTCCCCCTGCCTGCCGCCTGACTCCATTCTAAGTGAGGTTTCCTTGTATGGAGTTTCACATGGGTTACCACAATCATGGGAAACTCATACCCACAGGGAAATTACCTTGACTGTGGAAGCAGCCTGGCTCGTGTTCCAATTCTGACTTTGTTGTGACTAGTGGAGCGACCTTGGCAAGACACTTAACATCGAGCCACTCCAGCTGTCTACTCTGTAACATGGAAGGTGACAAAAAGGATGTCCATGTTGGCGATCATTACGGATTAAATGTGGGAAGTGCAGCAAATAACATCTACTCTGTATCATTCTTTTAAGGGCTTTTCTTACTGAAATAAAAACGAACGACTGAATTGATCAGTTAAGTGGTGAGAACCTATATTCACAAGATAATTGGAAAACATTCTTTTTGGTCAGATTTTATGTCTCATGGTACGTTTCAGGGCCTGAGCTTTTAGTAGAACGTGACAATGACCATGCCTGTTAATGATAATAATACAGATGAACAGAAGGGAAAGGAAGCAAAAAATAAGATAAAAACAGGGAGGGGGACAAACCATAAGAGACTCTTACATACAGAGAACCGACAGAGGGCTGCTGGTGGGGTGTTGGGTGGGGGGATGGGCTAAATGGGTGTGGGGCATTAAGGACGACACTTGTTGGGATGAGCACTGGGTGTTATACGTAGGGGATGAATCACTGAATTCTACTCCCAAAATCACTATTGCACTATATGTTAACTAACTTGGATGTAAATTTTTTTAAAAAATTAATAAACTTTAAATAATAATAATAAAATAATTGCTATTGTATGTTAAGAGCTCCCTTTGACGTGTGGCATTGCTCTAAGTCCTCTCAAGCCCTCACCCCCGTGTGCTATGGCACCGTTTTACTCCCCCTATATTCAGATGAGGCGGCTGAGACACAGGGTACTCCAGGACTCGCCCCACATCACATGTTATGTTGGATTTACCATCAGGGAAGGATGGGACACAGAGCAATTGGGCATGCACTCACGGCTTTAGGAAAGCAGACAGCTGTTTAGAGAGAAAGACAGATGAGTTCAAGATCCGGGATTCTACTGACTTAAGCAGGATGGGTACAGAAATCTGATTCAAGCACAAATGATTCAAGAAAGGAATAAAACGAGAAAGAAAGAAGGAAAGAAAAAAGAAAACAACCATAGTGTTACAAGCTGGATTGTGTCCACCCAGAAGTTCCTATGTTGAAGCTCTAAACCCCAATATCTCAGAATATGACTGTATTTGGAGATGGGCCCTTTAAAGAGGTGACTGAGTTAAAATGAGATCATTAGGGTGGAGTCCCCATGCAATGTGCCTGGTGTCCTTATGAGATTAGGAGAGGAGATTAGGACACAGAGAGACACGCCATGATGTGCCCATAGAAAGAAAGGGCCACGTGACGACACAGCGAGAAGACGGTCATCTGCTAGCCTAGGAGAGAAGCCTCAGGAGCGACCAACTCTGTCAACTCCTTTATCCCAGACTTCCAGCCTCCAGAACTGTGAGAAATAAACGTCTGCTGTTGGAGCCACCCAGTCTGGGACTCAGCTGTAGTAGCTAAGGTGAACTAAGGCTGAAACTAAGCCACACAACTTCTTATTGTTTAATGCTCAGCAAGCTCAGATTCCTGAAGGTCTTGCACAAGCGTAGAAGGAAGATCATGTGAAGAGCCTACTGTATACACAGCGAGAAATGTGAGACCAAGAAGAGTTCCTCAGAGAGCCCTTCAGGGCAAAGACGGCGTGTCTGGACTTGGACGCTGCCTCACAGGCTAACAGAACTTGCAACGTGACCCATCTTTTGGTCAACAAGATTGGGGAGATTATAGTGCATGAGAAGATACCAACACAGGTGATACAGACAACGAGTTACCACATTTTCAGAAAGAGGGGGGGAAAATAAAGGTTCAGGAAACTATAAACCATTAAGATTAAGTCTGATTCACTAGGAAAAAAAATTAATATCTAGGACGAATTATTGAATGGATGGTTTTGAACACAATCAATGTAGCCTCATTTCTCTCCACGGATGGGGTGACTTGTACAGTGAATTAGTGAAGTCTTACAGCTTCTCCTTCACAAGGTCTCTCAGAACACTAGTGTTCCTTAAAATGGTAATAAACAAAGGGATTGATTATTGAGGAATTGGGGAACCACCGGGTTAAACAAAATGAGTTTGAAAACATATTATTATTGCAGGATTCTTCAGAGCATACAGTATGCTTATACGTGCAGGGCGTTTTCCCAGAGGGGGAATAAGGCACAGATCATTTTTAAACATTTCATGATAAGATCCTTGTTTGGAAGAAGATTCATAAATACAGGTGCCCATCAAGGATCATAGACTGGAACATAGATTGACTGCAATTGATACTATATATCTGGATTTCAGCAGGTCATGTAACGACGCGTTAGTGAGAACCATGTGGAAAATGAGAGGAAAGATAGCCGAGACGGTAATATAATTAGAAGGAATTGTGGTCAACAAAGCAAATAGCTGTTGACTTCACACGGCATGAAGCATCAACAAACGTCCTGGAAGCCATTCCTTTCAAATGTGCAGATAAGACAAAGCTGAGGTGAGCAATGGGCATGTCAAATGAGATATTCAACAAGACATTGACAATCAGTGGTAGACTGAAACCAACAAGGTATCCTTACCAGGGGTTATTCATTGAATTGAGGTTTCTTTTTCTTTTTTAATGTTTATTTATTTTTGAGAGAGACAGAGACAAGGGTGAGCAGGGAAAGGGCAGAGAGAGAGGAAGACACAGAATCCAAAGCAGGCTCTAGGCTCTGAGCTGTCAGCACAAAGCCCGGTGCGGGGCTCGAACTCACAAACTGCAAGATCATGCCCTGAGCGAAAATCAAGAGCAAGATACTTAACCAACTGAGCCACAAGGTGCCCCTGAATTAAAGTTTCTCATGGCTGCGTGCCACAAAGAAAGCAAGAATTGAAAATGAGCTGGGGAATGTATTTGACGTCAAACTCATCCTGTGGTAACTGTGTATGATGTGTCTCCTAGAAAGCTTAGGGAACCTGTTCTCACATTGTCTGAATCCCGTGTGCAGGTGACATGACCACCTGCTGAGCCCTCCAGAGCATTGACATTGACCCATCCTCTTTTCTAGAGAAACATTAACCAGTGCACCTGGGTTAAAGATGTAAAGGAGTTCTTTTTCTCTCTATCAGTTTCAAATTGTTTCAAAATAAAAATTTGAACAAAAAAAGAAAGAGAGAGAGAGACACCAGGTGAACAGGGCTTTTGTCAGGTTGTAGATGGAAAGTTATATTTTGGTCCTGGTACCACCGTGAAACCCTGCCACACACTGTGGGAAGGGTAGCAGTTGGGGCACCTGGGTGGCTCAGTTGGTTAAGTGTCTGACTTCGGCTCAGGTCATGATCTCGCAGTTCGTGGGTTCGAGCCCCATGTCCGGCTCTCTGCTGACAGCTCAGAGCCTAGAACCTGCTTCGGATTCTGTGTCTCCCTCTCTCTTTGCTCCTCCCCTGCTCATGCTCTGTCTCTCTCTGTCCCTCAAAAATGAATAAGTGTTAAAAAAAAAAAAAGGAAAGGGTCGCAGAATAGGGATTTTTTAAAGGAAGCAGAGGTATGACAGGGGCTGACCTTTCTTCGGCTGTCTTGTGAAGGATTAATGAGAAGGCAGAACAGTGCAGCTGGGCTTGAGGAGGCAGACATCAGCTTCTGGAAGGAAGACCATCAGTCCATCCCTTTGGTCTTAGAGGTAACAAGCCACCTCAGCAGGTGATGGTCTCCTTCCAGCATGAAGGTGATCAGTCAGAGATGAACTGGATTGCAGTTTGAGCTGGATGCTATGATGTCTCAGGAGCCTTAGGTATGACACTGTCACTCGGTCCGTGTCTATAAAGCTATTTTAAATGCTCAGAGGAGGCAGAGTTGCAGATGGCCCATCTCAAGATTCACAGTCACTGGTTATTTGCTCATAGACAGGCTCACTTTATCCCATAGTTTTGTCTTAATCAAGAATTAATCCTAGAGGGCTAATATCCAAAATATATAAATGATTTCTACAACTCAACACCAATAAAATAAATAACTGATTAAAAATGGGCAGAGGAGGGGCGCCTGGATGGCTTAGTCGGTTAAGCATCCGACTTTCGCTTAGGTCATGATCTCGCGGTTCGTGGGTTCGAGCCCCGCGTCAGGCTCTGTGCTGACTGCCAGCTTAGAGCCTGGAGCCTGTTTCAGTCTGTGACTCCCTCTCTCTCTGACCCTCCCCTGTTCACGCTGTCTCTCTCTCTCTCTCCTAGAAATAAATAAAACATTAAAAAAAATTTTGTTAAAAAAAATGGGCAGAGAACCTGAATAAGCATTTTTCCAAAGAAGAAAAACAAATGGCCAACAAACACATGAGAAGATGCTCAACATCACTAATCAGGAGAGAAATGCAAATCAAAACCACAATGAGATACCACCTCACAACCTGTCAGAATGGCTAGTATCAAAAAGACGAGAAGTAACAAGTGTTGGTGAAGATGTGGAGAAAGAGGAACCCTCGTGCATTGTTGGTAGAAATGCAAACTGGTGCAGCCACTGTGGAAACAGGATGGAGGTTCCTCAAAATATTAAAAATAAAATTACCATACGATCTGGTAATTCCAGAAATTCCACTACTGGGTATTTACCCAAAGAAAATGAAAACACTGGGCCTAAATGGTTCAATCTGTTGAGCATCCAACTCTTGGTTTTGGCTCAGTTTGTGATCTCGGGGTTGTGGAATCGAGCCCCGAGCCTGGATCCACATGGAGCCTGCTTGAGATCTCTCTCTCCCTCAGCCCGTCACTTCAGCTCATGTGCTCTCTCTCTCAGAATTTTTTAAAAACATAAAAATACTAATTTGAAAAGATATGTGTATGTCTATGTTTATTGTAGTATTATTTATAATAACCAAGTTATGGAAGCAACCTAAGTGTCCATCAATAGATGAATGGATAAAGAAAATGAGGTACATATCTATGCAATGGAATATTACTAAGCTATAAAAAAGAATGAGATCTTGCCATTTGGGAAAGCATGGATGGACCTAGAGGGTATGCTGTTAAGTGAAGTAATTCAGATAGAGAAAGACAAATAAAATATGATTCCATTTATATGTAGAATCCAAAAGCAAAACAAATGAACAAATAAAAAACAGAAACAAAATCATAAATACAGAGAACAAATTGATGATTGCCAGAGGGGAGGGGATTGGGTGAATGGCTGAAACAGGTGAAGGAGATTAAGAGATACAGTCTTCCAGTTATAAAATATGTAAGTCATGGGGACGAAAAGTACAGCACTGAGAATATAGTCAATAACATTGTTATAACATTGTATGTTGACAGATGGTAACTACACTTATCATGATGAGCATAATGCATAGAATTGCAGAACACTTGAAACTGATACAATAACTGTAGGTCAACTACACATCAATTAAAAAATAATAATGGACAGGAGAGAGAATGAATCTTAGAATTAGAATACAATAAACTGTCCATGGCTCTAGATTCCAGAGGACCTCAGAGCCATAATGAGAAATGATCAGTAGCTAGTGAAGATGAATATATTAAAATGATGGGCAATTGTGCTGGGGGTTGAATAAAGCCCCTTCAAAATTCATGTCCACCCAAAACCTCAGAACGTGGCCTTATTTGAAAATAGTGTCTGGCTGATATGATCAATTAATTTAAGACGAGGTCATAGTAGATTGGGGTAGACTCTACTACATTGCCTGATATCCTTCTCTTTTTAAATTTTTTTTTAACTTTTATTTATTATTGAGAGATTGAGAAAGACAGAGCATGAATGAGGGAAGGGGCAGAGAGAGAGGGAGACACAGAATCCAAAGCAGGCTCCAGGATCTGAGCTGTCAGCACAAAGCCAGACACAGGGCTCGAACCCACGAACCGTGAGATCATGACCTGAGCCGAAGTCTGACGCTTAACTGACTGAGCCACCCAGGTGCCCCATTTTTTTTTTAATTCTTTTTTTATTTGGCCTGATGTCCTTCTAAGAAGGGACACACATGGGAAGAAGCTCATGTGACCATGGAAGCAGAGACTGGAGCAATATTCTACAAGCCAAGAAATGCCAATGATTGTGGGCGATCATCAGAAACTAAGAAGAGGCAAGGAATGATCCTGCCCAGAACATTTAGAAGGAGCACAGCCCTGCCACATCTTGATTTCAGACTTCTACACTCCAGAACCATGAGAAAATAAGTTTCTGTCTTTTTAAACCACCTGATTTGCTGTAATTTCTTTTTTTTTTTTTACTGTTTTTTAATTATTTTGAGAAAGAGGGAAAGAATGACAGAGAGAATTCCACGGAGACTCCATGCTATAAGTACATGGAGCTTGATCCGACAAACCGTGAGATTGTGACCTGAGCTGAGATTAAGAGTGGGACACTGAACTGACTGAGCCACCCCGGCACCCCAGTTTGCTGTGATTTCTTTAGGCAGCCACAGGAAACTAACCTCATAACGAAAGGCTGACCAGGTATAACCCCTTCTTAGTGGTTAAAATGGGAAGGAGTGAGAATAGAAGGTGTCAGTTCCTTGTATGGGAACTTGATACCACCCTTTCCTAAGCCACAGACTTCCTCAAGCTGTCTCAAATCCTGAGCTCTCTAATTCAAGCCAAGCCACTTCCTTGAAAACCAAAAGGAAAAAAAAAAGTCTGTCTCAACCGATGGAGACTTCATGTGATTTTCTTCCTGAGTCAAGTTCACATCTGTCTTCTGGCTGCTTCACTGCCCCTGCCTGGACCATGCAGCCCCGTAGCAGTGCCTCTGTCTCCCCACCCATCAGAACACCTACTAGTGGGCTAGCATTTTATGAGCCCTTGGTTTGTGACCAAAAATACACCCAGAAGGCTAAACAATGAGAGTAAAGTCTCTGAGCCGGAGAAATCATGATAAGGACAGATTCTAGATTGGATCCAACAGTTCTACACAAACAGGAAATGCAGGGTAGCTATGACACCCTCCTTCTTTGGGGACCTGCATTGCACCCATGCCCAGATGAAGTGGGATAACAGCCAAGCCCTATTCAGCAATCTCTAGGTGCAGGCCCAGTTCTAAGCATTTTCACATGTTTATTTAATTCCCACAACAATCCTATGAAGCGGTTACTATTATTTGCCTTCATTGTTCAAAGGTTGAAAGTGAAACATAGAGAGAGAGAGAGAGAGAGAGACTGAGTAACTTACCTAAGATCACACGGGGAAGAAGTGACAGAGTCGGGATCTGAACCTAGGTGGTCTGGCTCCAGCGTCTGCGCTCATACTCACCCGTGAGAGGCAGGCTAAGAGGCCACCGTGATCCCCATCTCCCGATATTCCCACCTCTGAGTAACCCCTTCCTCTTGAGTATGGATGGTACCTATCACGCAATAGCATGTGACAAGGTTAAAGGGACACCGCTTCTGTATTTAAGTTACAGATGATGGTAACTTCCATTTTGCTAGGAGACTCTTTCTGTTGCCTTCTTGGCTTACACACATTGAAGAAGGAAGCAGCCAGGCCAAAAGGCCTACGGGGCAAGGAACTGTAGGTGCCTCCAGTCACCAAAGACTTGAGGTCCTCAGTCCAACATCCCTAAAGGAATGAGTTTGGGGTGCCTGGGTGGCTCAACTTGTTGAACATCCGCCTTCAGCTCAGGTCATGATCTCACAGTTTGTGGGTTTGAGCCTCACACTGGGCTCTGTGCTGAGAGCTCGGTGTCTAGAGCCTCCTTCTGATTCTGCGTCTCCCTCTCTCTTTCCCCCTCCCCCGTTTGTGTTTTTTTTCCCCTCTCCTTCTGTAAATAAATAAATAAAAATCTTTAAAAATAATTTTTTTTAGAGAAACTGAGTTCTTCCAACAACCATGTGAGCTTAAAAATGGGCTCTTCCCCAGTGGACTGTAGCCCTGACTGACACCTTGGAAGACCTTGAACAGAGAAGCCAGCTAAGCTGTGCCTGAATTCTGATCCACAGAAACTATGAGATAATAAATGTTATTTTGAGCTAGTAAGTGTGGGGTTATTTGTTATGCAGCAATAGATAACTGATACAGCCTTCTGAGATGGAGTCCCAACTTAGCCATGAACCCACTGGCCATGCACCATCCTAGGCCTCAAGTTTCTCATCAATTCAGTGACAGATGGGCTAGTTTCATTCACTCACTCAACAACTATTTGGTGCCAGGTGAGGTTCTAAATGCCAGGAATACAACAGAGGATGAATATGGCAGAGTTCCTGCTTCATGGGACTTATATTTCAGTAAAGGGAAAAAGATGTGATGGTTAATTTTGTGTGTCAACATGACTGGCACAGGGTGTGCTCAGATATTTGGTTAAACATCATTCTGGGTGTGTCTGTGAGGGTGTTTTTCGAAGAGATTAACATTTTCTTCTGTAGGCTGAGGATGGCAGATTCCGCCGCTCCCCCCCACCCCCCCGTGGAGAGGGGGGCCACTCATCTAATCTGCTGGAGACCTGAATAAAACAAAATTTTTGAGAGAATTTACTGTGAGCTACAGCATCGGTCTTCCTCTGCACTTGAACGGAAACTTACACCATCAGCTCTCCAGGGGCTCCAGTTTGCAGAGAGATTTGTCAGCCTCCATAATTACGTGAGATAATTCCTACCATAAACCTGCTTGGTGCTGCTTTTCTAGAGAACTCTGACTAATATAGTGGACAATGAGCATATGTGAATATATCACGTGACAGATTGCAATAAGTGCCATGGGGAAAATAAAAAACAATTATAAAATGTCCTTTATGTTGGTTGTATCTCAAACACTCATGTAATTAGACATAGTCTCCTATCAGGCTCTCTTTTGAAGATGAGACATCCGAACAGCATTATTTTTCAAAGAATTATAAGACTAAGGACACACACACACACACAAATCAAAGCAAAACTGGTTAGAGCCAAATCACTTGGGCAGGTCCTCACGTCATGGACAAAACCTATCTAAAAAAAAGATGAAGAGCCTATTCTACTTGAACAGGATCCTCTGGACGGCAGATTCAAGTCTTCTGTTCCTGGTTCTGAGCCTTCGACTCTTAATCTGTATTGGTCACCCTACCTGGTCAGCAAAGGTCACTCTGACGCTCCAAGTCAAGCAAATAAAACTAATCCAGTCCGTGAGTCCAGGACCTAACAGAAAAGAGATGACACACGACAGTGGAGTAATTGAGGAGGGTGGAATAAAGGAATTATTTATACAGAGGTGCGCAGGGTTAAGGGAAACCAACAAGGAAGAAAACAATAGCAAGAAGCCAGTGTGGGGAGCTTATTAGGTCCAGGCCTGGAGGAGAAAGGGAAGAATCATCACCCCACAGAGACTTGGGATCAGTGACTGGGTATTTCCTGTTGAGAGACACAGCCAACTCATGGAGACTCCTTCAGGCAAGGAACGCACCCCACTGTGCCCCCACCCCCAGATCTCGAGCTGATACCTCTCACTGACAAAACCCAAGCAAAGACGGGGGTGAAGGACTCTGTTGATGTATTTTATACAAGTCTCCCAGAGCACAGAGCAGAGCAGATGAGGCGAGAGTGGATCTGGGGAGGCGATGGAAGGCCTCCAGAACCCCAGGGAAGCAGTATGAATAAGAGAGAATAAGAGCAAAGGTAATGAAGAAGCAAATTTAGACCCATGACATTGGCATTCTTTTTTTGCAAAAAGGTTTTTTTAGGGTTTATACTTAATATTTTGTAATCATTGTATTCATGTGTGTCAGATTAATAAGATGTTTAAAACATTTTAAATAATAAATAATTAATGTATTGGCTTATAATAATTTGGCTTATAATTTTCACCAAGTTTTCATTTGGAAGAGTTTAATTCATTAAATTTTCATCTCCATTAAGATGTTTAGGGAACTCTAATCTGTAAATCCCACTTTTCGATATAATAGTTACCTAAGCAGAATGTGAATATGTAGATAACCATTAACTGTTTAAAAACAAATAACAGGGGCGCCTGGGTGCCTCAGTTGGTTAAGTGTCCAATTCTTGGTTTCGGCTCAGGTCATGATCTCCCGGTTCGTGGGTTTCAGCCACGCATCAGGCTCCGCGCTGACAGCATGGAGCCTTCTTGGAATTCTCTCTCTCATTCAGTCCCTTCTCTGCTCGTGCTCTCTTTCTCTCTCTCTCTTTCTTTCTCTCTCTCCCCCCAAATAAATAAACTTAAAAAAAATGGTTTTAAATTTAAGAACAAATAGCAATTTAGTGTAGGTTCCTTGAAGTGCACAAAAGCCCTTTGGACCTTAAAGCTAATTATTAAAATGAGGCAAATCCAATGTCACTGTGAGCCAGGAGGGAAATAAGCACCGGGTGAGATTGCACCTCTTCTTCCCCAAGGTCATCTGTTAGTTCTGTCCTGGGTTGGCCCCAGAGTCTAGTTCTAGAGTCCAGAATTTCTGAACTTGAGGGATTTGTGTGTGTGTTGTATTGAGTAGAAAAATGGGAGCTTTCAAGAGCCTCAAAGGTAATGAAAAGACAAATAACACAATTTAAAAATGGGCAAAGGATCCATATAGACATCCCTCCAAAGAAGATGTATGAATGGCCAAGATGCTCATGAAAAGCTGCTCAGTAGACATCAGGGAAAGGAAATTCACACCACAATGAGATTCCACTCTACACCCACTAGGATGCTATAATGAAAGAGACACCTAATAAGTGTTCAAAAAGATGTGGAGAAATCAGAACCTTCATTTTTTTGCTGGTGGGATTGTGAAATGGGGTGGCCACCTCACAAAACAGTCTGGCAGGTCTTTTAAAGATTAAACAGAATTACTACATGATCAGGTGATTTCACTCTAAGGTGTTTGGCCAAAGAGAAAGCAAAACCTATGTCCATACAAAAGCTTGAATTTGCTGTAACCGGAACGTAGAGAAAACCCAAATATTCAACAGAGGAATGGATGAGTAAAATGTGGTATGTGTGTACAATGGAATATTGTTGGGCAATACAGTGAGTGAAGGATATACATACTATGACACAGATGGTCCTTGAAAATACACACCTTTCTCGTTGCCTGCAGGGGCCCTACACACTGCGGCCCTGGCCTTCCTGCCTCTCCATTTGGCTGCTCCTTCCTCCTGGCCGTGCCTGGAACGGGTATGTCCCAGGGCCTCTGTCCCCCTTCTTCTCTGTGCCCAGAACACCTGCTTACACAGCCTACTCATTGCATTGTCTTTGTGCTGCAATGTTTCCTCTCACTGGAGATCTTCCTTCTCACTGTCTCTCACCCCGCTTTACTATTTTTTTTTCATAGCACATCATCACTACTTGACACTATATTCTGTCATTATATTCTATATTCACTATATTCTGACTATATTATGTCATTTGGGTTCAACAAATACTTCTTTGCACATTTGCCTGTGTCCATACTAGACTGCTAGGCTCCATGAAAGCAGACACTTTGTGTGTCTTGTTCACTGCTAGACCCCTAGCACTTAGAAGAGTCCTTATTAGCACTTAATAGGTGTTCAAGGTCTCCTTGTTGAATGCATGAATGAATGAATGCCGAGGTCATCCAGTAAATCAGTGGCAAATTCAGATCCAGAGATAAAGTCTTCGGCGGCCCTTTTCCTGGTGGGTGTATCTAGGATTTCCCATCTGCAGAGTCTTAGGCACTACATGTACCTGATTTGGAATCAGCACACATATAACCCCTCTTAAATTGTTCGGTTTGTGACTAAATTAAATCTGTGCCCGTAACTAGGACTCTTACAGAGCCTGTTTCTTCCCGGTGTGGAAATGTAAGCACTTTTCCATTGATTCTCTTTCATTGATTCTAAAATGCAGAATTTGTGGCCGAGATTCTTTGCGCTTCTTTTCTTTCTCTCTCCTGCTCATGTGCCTCAGCTTCTGCCTTCATCACAGGAGTCTAGCTTGTATGAGGGTTCTTTTTTTTTTTTTTTTTTTTAAGATTGAGATACAAGGCATCTGAGAGTCAGGAAAGGAAAGTGTCAGGAAAGGGTCCCAACGGAGCCTGGAATGTGTGCAGATTCTCCAGGGTAGAGTCACCACTGCCTGCACCCTCCCACCCCCCACCTGTAGAATGGACCTTGGGGGCTAGAATGAGAAAGCAGAACAAAGGGATCCTTCACCCACACAGGGGTGGACAGTCCGACTTATTTGTTCTCAGACCTTCAGACCACACCAGGGAGCTGCCCTGGCCAGAGATCTTCAGTTGTCTGTGAAGCACTAGGGTTAGTCTGCCAAAGAGCTCAAAAAGAGAAAGGGGGACGCCTGGGTGGCTTAGTTGGTTGAGCAGCCAACTTCATCTCAGGTCATGATCTCGTGGTTTGTGAGTTCAAGCACCAGGTCAGACTCTGCTGACATGACGGCTCAGATCCTGGAGCCTGCTTTGGATTCTGTCTCCTCTGTCTCTCTGCCCCTCCCATGCTCACATTCTGTCTCTCTCTCTCTCTCTCAAAAATAAATAATGATTAAATTAAAAAGAGAGAAAGGAGAGGAAGGGAAGGATTCCTCCCAAGAGAAAAGGTGAAATCCTTCATCCATTCGGGCAAGTGCAGTCCCTCTGGATCCTCCTGGCGCTTGAGATCCTCACTGAGGAGTCACCTCCATGGGAGGTCATCAGTTCGCCAAGAATTACCAGAGTTGGTCCACGAGAGAAAGTCCTGAGAAATTCCCGGAGAATCCAGTGAGAGCTCCGGCTGGCAAAGGCTCGCCATGCATGGTCCACCAAACGTTGGCGGGGGGCGGTGGCACTGATGTGGGGTCTCCCAATAGGATGGGAACCACCAAATGTGGGGTGACCCAATCAGGTGGAAGCCAGCGGGGCAGGCGGTGCAAGAATTCACCCTACAGAGAAAGAAAAGGAGACGGAAGTTTATTGAATACACTGCAAGCAGGTGGCGGGCGGACAGCAATGCAGAGACCACCGCAGGAGTTGCTCTCTGACAAGAGTCCAGCTTCCCTCCTCTGCTGTGAGGTTAGAGCCGCTGGAAGAAGCATCTGATCAACTCATCCCCACGTGCTCTGGGAGAGGGGAGCTGAGTGCAAAACTGCACAATATATTTGAACCTGATGTGCCACAGGCAAAAGGCTCTCTCTTTTTCATGCGGGGTGAAATTCACATAAATTAAAATTGACCATTTAGGTGGACAATTTCAGTGGCATCAGTACCTTCATGATGTCTGCAGCCACCACCCATTTCAAGTACCACCATTTTCATCACCCCAAAAGGAAGCCCCCCACACACATTAAGTAATCACTCCCATACCCACCCCCACCCCATCCCTGAAGACCACCTATCTCCTTTCTGTCTCTATGGATTTACTTATTCTAGGTGGTTCATATGAATGGAATCATATAATATGTAACGTTGTATGTCTGGCTTCTTTGACTTAGTGTGAAGTTTTAGATGTCCATTTACATTGTAGCATATTTCAGTTCTCTCTCTCTCTCTCCTCTCTTGCATTTTGTTCATCCACTCATCCAGCAATGGACACTTGGGTAGTTACAGGTAATGTTCTTTTGAACAGGCTTGTAAGATAAATCTAAGACTAGAATCTACAGGACGCCTGGGTGACTCAGTCGGTTAAGTGTCCTACTTCGGCTCAGGTCATGATCTCACAGGTCATGGGTTCGAGCCCCGTGTCAGGCTCTGTGCTGAATGCTTGCTCAGAGCCTGGAGCCTGCTTCAGATTCTGTGTCTCCTTCTTTCTCTGCCCCTCCCCCTCTCATGCTCTGTCTCTCACTCTGTCTCTCAAAAATACATAAATGTAAAAAAAAAAAAAAAAAAAAGACTAGAATCTAGTGCTTTCCAACTAGCAAAAGAACCCTAAGGTAATAGTGAATTGAAAGACACGCTGTGCGGTGGGAGCATGGGCTGCCTAAATTGAAAAAGCAGGAATATCACAAGTGTGTTCATTTTGCAATGTATTGAGCAAATTCAGTTTCCAAGAGCAAGCATATCGTATCATGTATTTGTCATTAGATAAATTACATTTCTTCACCAAGTCTTATTTTTCTCCTCCTCTCCCCCCTCCCTTCGCTCTCTCTCCTCCTCCCTCTCTCCCTCTTCCTTCTCCTCCTCTTCTTCCTCGTCTGCTCCTTCTTCTCTTCCCCTCCCCCTCCCCCTTCTTCTTCTCTTTCCCCTCCCCTCCCCCTTCTCCTTCTCTGAGTGACTAAGGACTTCCCCTTTGTAACAAAGGCCACATGGAAAATGACCCATGTGACGTAAGCTATAATGAACTTGCCCCACCCACCTAACAATGTCTCATGTAAAATAGGCTCTAAACTTCTTTTGCTCTCAGCAACTGAATGCCACAATGTGTCTTATTACATAAAACCTCAGCATATTTCATGATTAAGGTTTACCCGAGGCGACTCGTGCTTTGTCTTTTCCAACTCGGGCTGTGCTTTTTGCTTCGCCCCCCCACCCCCGACTTTTTTCCTCCGGCCCCTCCCCTCCAAGCTGCCTTTGCTCCTGCTTTCCTTCTCTCTGACCTGCCCCGAGCCTCAACCCTCCTGGTCTCCACCGTGTGATTAGGCTTTGCTGGTGACCCTCCTGACTATCGACTGCTGGCCACTCAGCTGACTTCATTCCCTTTTGCTCTCTCCGTCCTTACCTGGCATCCGTATCCACTGAACTTCCCAGAAACTCCTCAGGGGACCCCCTTCTTTATTCTAGAAATACAGCGCAAATACACCAGAATTAAGGAAGAGATCAGAGCTTTTACTTCAAAGTCTGTCACTTTACGTGTGTAAAAAGAATCCTGAAAAGACTGGAAATGAATCTCCACTGTATTTGCAATATATTTGCATATGCTAATTAAGTGTTACATCTGAAAAGAATGAGATTGCTCGTTGGTGTTTAAATTCAATTAAACAAAAATTAAATTATTAAGTTAAATTAAATGAGGAAGCACCTTCTTGGGTTAGTAGGTAGAGCACACAGCTCTTGACCTTGGGGGTTGCAAGTGTGAGCCCCACGCTGGCTGTAGAGATTACTTAAAAACAACATCTTGTTAATGTTTTTAAAAATCAAGTTAAATTAAATTAAATGAGATAGACCCCCTTCCACTGCTTCTACCTGCAGCGAGATGCCCAAATCCAAGCACAACAAGAAAGTTTACTAAACCGAAACTGCTGAGAAAGGCCTAGAACTGAAACAGAGCCTGACAGAGGAGCTGTGGAGGTGCCTGGACATATACAAGTACCATTTCGCCTTCTCCGTGGCTTGTCTCCAGGGATCAGCACGCGGAAGGACAGCCAGACGTTCTCTGGCCAAAACAAAGCGATGCTGGTGGCCTTGGTTTGAAGCCCATCTGACGAGTACAAGGACACCCTGCATCAGGTCAGCAAGGGGTTCAAGGGTGAAGTCTGTCTCCTTCTCATCCACCACAGGAGGAGGTGAAAGTGGTTCAGGAGACACAGGGACACGGACTTTGCCAGAGCTGGAAACAAAGCAACTTTCACCGTGACCCTGGACCCTGGGGCCACAGAGAAGGCAGCTGGCCCTGTCCACCATCTTCAAAAGAGAGGGTGGTGACCTTGCTGTCCCACCACACGGTGTGCAAGGAGGGCGCTGTGCTGGCCCCAGAGCAGGCCCATGTGCTGAAGCTTTTTGAGTGTGCAATGGCTGAATTCAAGGTAACCATCAAATACATGCAGGGTGTCCAGTCCAGAAGTTTCTGGCCGATGGGAGAGGACTTGCCTGAGGGCGTGCCCGTGCTGGCAGAAGAATCAGAAGAACCAGAGGGGGAAGGCTATGGCTGCCAGGTGCTTGGGGCCAGGAGGCGTGGGACCACTGCTCGTTGGGGAGCGGCTGTCTGTTTATTTTGCTGTGAATGCAGACAAAGGAGGGCGAGAGGGACAGATTGTTTTTCTACAAGAAATAAAACTGCAGGGTGGCTCCCTTTGGACAGCAAAGGGGACTTTTCTTAGAATAAAGGCCTTCGCTTTGGGCTTTTGTTTGGATTCCCAAGATTCCCTTTGTTCACTCGGAGCCAGCTTCCAGCACTGGCTCCTGCGTGGTGGCCTGGGACGTGAGAGTCATTGCTTCTCTTCTCCCGGGGCCCTCGATGCCACCCTACTAGAAATGAGGGTTTGCATCTGCCCAGGAATACCCCTCAGGCTGCCCTCTCTACCCCTTTCCTTCTCTCCTTCCTTCCCACGCTCCTTACCACCCCCTCCTTCTTCCCTCCCAAACCAGGGCCAGGCCAAACATTTTTTTTTTAATATTTATTTATTTATTTATTTATTTTTGAGAGAGAGAGAAAACGTGAGCAGAGGAGGGTCAAAGGGAGAGAGACACAGGATCCCAAGCAGACTCCCCACTCGGTGCAGAGCCCGACACAGGGCTGTGACTCCCACCCACGAGCTCATGACCTGAGCCGAAATCACGAGTTGGATACATAACCAACCAAACCATTCAGGCACCCCCGGGGCTAAGAGGCTGACAGAAGACAGGAAGCTTTCACAAAGACACGAGTCAAGCCACTGCTGCAACCCTGAGTGGATATAAAAACTGTTCCACAACAAAAATGAAAATGAAAATTCAAAATTAAATGAGTCAGGTTCATAGTTTACAAGGTTTAAAGAGCAGCTAGTGTAGAATGTGCTAGCCCAAAGAGAACTACATAGAAAACTCTAAATATCCTACCATCACTAATAAGTGACCTTGACAATCTACTGGCTTCAGTGCAATGATATGGAAAACTACAGAGATCGTTTTAGAAGAGTCCATGAAAGGAACAGACTGTAAAATATAAGCATCTAAGCTAGGGGACGAAGGACAATTGCCTAAAGAACTGTTCTCAAAGTGTGTTCCCTGGACAAGACCAATTGTCTGGAAACTTACTAGAAACGCAGACCCTCTGGTCCCACCCAGACCTACTGGATCAGAGACCTTTGGGGGAAGGCTGTCATTTAATCTGTGTTTTAATAAGCCCTCAGGTGATCTTGATGCACACCAAACTTTGAGAACCACTGCCTGGAAAAATACCTGCTTTGTTAATTGCGTATAATAGTTGCAGATTTTTGTGTTACTGCAGCTTTCTATTTTTGCAGGAGGAGAAAAGCACCTTATGGTTGGTAGTAGAGATAAACAGATATGAAACCCCAGCAGCAACAGAAGAGACTCTTTGTGACAGCTGGTGCCTATGTTTCAACCAGTCTTGAAGATTTGTGTTTGTTGTGGTTTAACAGTCCCAGTAAGAGGCCACTCTGCCACATTCTGGGTGGCATCCTTCCCGCGGTGAGCAGGATAGAGCACATTATAAGAAGCACAAGAATGAGGACTTATTCCCCTTTATCAATCTCTCCCAATGAACTTTTAGAGAGAGAAGAGTAGGGCTCTTGGTGTAAAGAGGTGTGGACAGGGTGTCAACCTTGGCCCATTGACCTTAATCGGATAACCGCCCCACCCCCCTCACAACCAAGAAGATCCTGAGATGATGACTGAGATCAGGTAGTTTTCCTGGGGGGTGCAGGACAGCCCCCGAATGAATGGGAAGTGACACAGGGAAGGGAAAACTTCCAATAAGCCAGCCATCAAGGTGGGTGAGTACATCTTAATCCTGTGGTGAAGCTTAAGGAAATGGTGTAGAACACATTCCTCAGAAATATACTGGCCAAGGGGTGAGGGGACTGGGGTATTTATACCCCCACATGTCATTCCTTCCCAGAACTTCTGGCCCACATCCAACAAGGGTACAGGTGCTTGCCTCTAGAAAAGGCTGCCTGATGTACAAAGACAAGTAAAGGGGATCCCAAGCATCATGCATTGATCCCCCAAAAACATTAGTATATGCAAGGTTGAACAATAAAGTCTGGTCCAGGTCCAAAATTGGGAAATGAGGACTCAATCGCTGCTTAGGATGGAGTTTTATTTTGGTTCATTCCTGAAGCAGCAAGTAAGCTTTTCAAATTATCGAAATCACATAAGAAACAGATGGGTATGCATGTCTCACCACTGCTTCCTTTGTGCCTCCAGCTCACAATTCTGTGGTCTCAGCAGATGTACTGAAAAGAATCTCCTATTAGGGTTCATAAGCTTTTATTGCCTCTAATACACAAACAACTTATCCTACTAAATAAGACATCAGTTACGGTGCCCAAGATCATTTTTGTGTGTCTTTTGAAAGGAAAATGATAGGCTTTGGCCTTTAAAAAAAATTTTTTTTTAACTTTTATTTTTGAGAGAGACAGAGCAGGAACTAGACAGGGGCAGGGAGAGAGGGAGACACAGAACTCAAAGCAGGCTCCAGGCTCAGAGACTCCAGGCTCTGAGCTGTCAGCACAGAGCCTGGTACAGGGCTCGAACTCATGAGCAGTGAGATCATGACCTAAGCTGAAGTCAGATGCTTAACCGACTGAACGACCCAGGCACCACAGGCCTTGGCCTTTTTAATATAAATAGACACCTAAAGATTACCAGACAATGAGAAAAACTAGCAGCATAAGGGAGAAAGACAAAAAACAAGCAAACAGAACAAATTGACTTTTGAAGAAATAGAATTTGGAAAGAAGAGAAGGTCACAAAAATCCAAATTCTAAAAGACTTGACATGTCAGAGCAACCGTGAAACAAACACAGGATGCTGTTTTTTTTTTTTTAAAAAGAACACTAAGAATTAGAAACTACTTTTGAAAATTAAACACTTAATTGCAGAAATAAAATTTTCATTAGAGGTTGAGTAAACCCTTCAGAACCAAGAGGAAAAATACAAAGAGATAAAAACTAGAGAGAACAGATTAAGAGACATCAAGGGTGAATCAAGGAAGTACAACTTCCTACTATGGAAAAAGCAGGAAAAATGGAGAAGAGAAAGTATCTAAAAAATAGTACCATCTGGGGTGACTGGGGGGCCAAGAGGGTTAAGTGTCTGGCTCAGACCATGATCTCATAGTTCCAGGATTCAAGCCCCACTCAGGCTCTGTGCTGACAGTTTGAAGCCTGCTTGGGACTCTCGCTCTCTGCCCCTCCCCTGCTCCCATGCTCTGTCTCTCTCTCAAAATAAATAAATAGGGGCGCCTGGGTGGCTTAGTCGGTTAAGCGTCCGACTTTCGCTTAGGTCATGATCTCGCTGTTCGTGGGTTCGAGCCCCGCGTCGGGCTCTGTGCTGACTGCCAGCTCAGAGTCTGGAGCCTGCTTCAGTCTGTGACTCCCTCTCTCTCTTACCCTCCCCTGCTCATGCTGTCTCTCTCTCTCTCTCTCTCTCCTAGAAATAAATTTAAAAAACATTACAAAATAATAATAAATAAATAAATAAATAAACTTAAAAAAAAAAGTGCAACAATGGGACTTCTATTTCTGGCTCTCATGGAATAATGTAGGCCAGATTTACTCCCCTGACTTAAATTATTAATATGCAAAAAGACAAAAATACATTTTCGATAGATAGTTATTAGACAATAATAGGCAGCTCAAGACAACACTGCCGAGAGAAGAAAAACAAACAAGATAAGCTCTGTTGTTGCCCAATCTGCGTTCCTGAGATAATTTCCAGCCCTCAGCACTGCACCGAAAGGAGGAACCCAGAACCCTGTGCATCGAGAATTTGGAGCCCAAACAAGCAGAGACAGTAGGATCTGAGAGGGCAGAGTGCCAAAGAAGACGCAGAGAAAGCTCTGGAGGTCTCCAAAGGGTCTCCCTGAAGTATCTGGCTACATGCTGATCAGAGCACGTGTTGGGAGGAAACTTGAAACAGGGAAAGAACCACTCCCCCAAAACACAAAAGGACCACCCCCTCAGGCCCCTACAGGCTGGGAAGAGTCAGCCAGCCAGAGTGGCAAGTCTCATAACTCATGCGGCTTTGGGCAGAATACTCAGGAGAATACAAGCGAGACAAATTTAGCCCCACATTAAACACTTCTTTGGAGGTGCCTGGGTGGCTCAGTTGGTTAAGCCTCTGACTTTGGCTCCCATCATGATCTTGCAGTCCGTGAGTTCAAGCCCCATGTTGGGCTCTGTGCCGACAGCTCAGAGCCTGGAGCTTGCCTGCTTCGGATTCTATGTCTCCCTCTCTCTTTGCCTCTCCCCTGTTCATGCATGAGCACGCACGCACACTCTCTCGCTCTCTCTCAAAAATAAACATTTAAAATAATTTTTTAAATAAATGCTTCTCTGGTACCACCTAGCCAGACTCAAAAGGACAAAACTATTTCCAAGTACTTAACTGAATCCCAGAATGAAATGGAAGCATATTTATAGGAATACAGAAATTTCCAATACCCAATAATATAAAATTTACAGTGTCTGTCATCCAATCAAAAATTACCAGGCATGCAAAGAGGCAGGAAAATACAACATGTAATGAGAAGGAAAATAAGTCAACACAAACAGTAAATAGAATTAGCAACTCAGAATATGAAAACAGTTACTAACATCATATTTCCTATGTTCAAGAAGGTAGAGGAAAGCATTAGCATGTTAAAGACAGACACGAAAGTTATATTTATTTTTAAAAGCCCAAATCAAACTTCCAGAGATGAAAAACACAGCATCAGAGATGGAAAATGTACTGAATTAGGGTTAACAGAGATTAGCCCTGTAGAAGAAAAGATCAGTGCATTTGATCCCATAGTAACAGAAACTACTCAAAATGAAAGCCAGAGAGAAGAGGGGAAAAAAAAGACTGAAAAGAAATGAAAAGGATACCAGCGAGGTATACCAGAATTTCAAGCAACCTAATATACGTGTATTTGGAAAGAGAAGAAAGAGAAGGTGGGAAAGAAAAAAATATTTGAAGAAATAATGCAAATAATTTTCTTTTTTTAAAAATATTTTTATTTACTTCTAGGAGAGAGAGACAGCGTGAGCAGGGGAGGGTCAGAGAGAGAGGGAGACACAGACTCTGAAATAGGCTCCAGGCTCTGAGCTGGCAGTCAGCACAGAGCCGGACGCGGGGCTCGAACCCACGAACCGCGAGATCATGACCTAAGCGAAAGTCGGACGCTCAACCGACTAAGCCACCCAGGCGCCCCGCAAATAATTTTCTAAACTTGACAAAAACTATAAACCCACGGATCCAAAAAGCTCACCAACTCTGTTTCCTTCAGCTGAAGAGACACTCCGGGTTTCCAAACGGGAAGGCTCGCTGAATGATGTCAAGTAATCAAGCGTCCAGAGAGGCAGCTGGGATAAGAGTCCAAGTGCAAATAAAAAGCAAGCCTGTATTCATGGACTGCCCCACGCCAACCACGAGAGGCGCACCAGTTTGCGGGTGTTCCCTGTACCCCCAGAAGTGCTCAGGGAAACAGAGTAGATGAAGCACCTATTGGTGGGGAGAGCTCTCTCATTGACAACCCTCCCCCTCCCCCCGAGCAAAAGGGACTGGGGGGAGTGGAAAGGTAGGGAATCCACCTGCAGCTACCTGAGCCTGGCTGTACTGCTGTACTGGGGTGGCCTGAGGTTTTTGTCTACAACTCCCTCTATCAAACTTCAGTGCCCTGCGGTCATCGGGGAATGCCACCGAAAAGGCATGACCACCCACTGACCTGTGAGCTGGCCCTGGCCTCTCTGAGGCTCCTCACCCCCTCCCCTGTCCTCAGAATGTGACTTTGGCTTGCCCTTCCCACACTGCTCCAAGGACACAGCCTTGAGATCACCATACACTCTTGAGAACCCCTGCATGGTGGTCGCATGTATGCGACTGAACCCAGTTAGGGCCTCTTTATCAACTTTTGAGATAAAGTTGATGTCATAGTGGGGGTGTAGAGATCCATTCATCTTGCTGGCATGCAAGACAAGCCTCCTTTATAAAGTCCCCTTGCTAACTAAAACTGCCACCTACCAGTCTGGAGTGGTCTGCCTTTTTCTTCAGTCTCCCCTTGCCCTCCATGTAATGGGGGTCAGTTTCAGATTGTACCCGGGAAGCTCTGGGTAGGGTTGTGAGCCAACAGCTGTGCACCAAGTCTGGCATGGCGAGGGCAGTTTCCCCCGTGACACCCACCAGGCAAAGCTTTGTAATTGCTCGTGGCTGGGACTAAAAGATCACACATAGGAGTTTGGCCTAGAACTGGACTCCTTATATGGGGAGCAAAATAATTGGGAATGAAGTGGGAAACAAAGGCAACCTGATGGCAAAGCACAGACTAACAACCCCCCTCCCCCCGCCCCCCCCCCNCCTCGCTCTCCCCCAGTCTCCCACCTGCATCTGTGTGATATTCCTCAGGCACTCCCGGCTGCCCAAGAACAAAGGGAAGGCAAAAACAAAACTCATAGTGAGCACAGTCATGCGGGACAGGAGTCTATCAGTTTATATGCATCTTAATGGTACAGGAGGGAAAAAAGCAATTTTATCAATAGCCAGATTTCCAGAAATCTACAGACACAATTTCCTGAAGCCCTAACATCCCCTTCCCCCTCCATAGGATAGAAAATCTTATATAATCAGTCACTCCTCACAACCCAAGTGCAGCTCTTTCTGCCCACGGGTCCTGTCCCTGTGCTTTAGTAAGATCACCTTTTTTGCATTGAAGACAGCTCAAGAATTTTTTCTTAGCCATCAGCTCCAAACTGTGCCAACACTTCAAACTGCATCAGGGAATACTTTCAATATGTTGGCAAGAAGGGCTAGAGAGAAGGAAGGAGAGGCAAATGACTGTGAAATCATGAGATTCCAAGAGAAAGAAAACAGGAAATGAAATATACTAAATGCTATCGAGAAGTCAAGTGTGACAAAAGCCATAGACTCTAATGGATTTTCACACTAGAAATTAGCTGGTGATCTTGGTGAGAACAGGCTAAGCATAACGGTGGGGACAGAAACATGGGTAAGTGAGAAAATACAGGTAGGTATGGATTAATGTAGCTATGAATGGTAGACAGCTTCTGGAGGAAGTAAAGTCTATGCCATTTTGACTTGAGAAGGTTTCGTTGTTGATGAGAAGGAACCAAAGAGAAGATAGAGTCATGCGGGAAGTGAAAGATAATCGATGGAAAGCCATACGGAATAAGGAGCTGCTTACAGAACCAGATGGATAGATTATTGTTTGATTGAAGGAAGAATGTGTTCCCAACCACAGAAGGAAAGAAAGGAGGGTCTGCGGCTCCAAGTGAGTTTGAGATTTCGGTGGTGGGAAGCTGCAGTTTTGATCACTGGGGCCATGTGATCCTTCTAGTTTTCTCTGACCAAACTAGAGTTTTCCCCTGAGCTTTTCTGAAGTAGAAAAAAACAATAATCACAATGGTCGGTGCCGGAGGCCGGCTCCGGCAGGTCCAGGGGTCCCTGAATGATGGACAGTGTCTGCGAGAGAGAGAGAGAGAGAGAGAGAGAGAGAGAGAGAGAGAGAGTGAGAGAGCCCTGAGATTCTTTTTGATCACCAGGCAGGCATCTCTGTCCTGTCGGTTTTTGTATCTTTATTTAAAGGTTCAGCAACAAGATGAAGTCATAGGAAGGAATTTCTTACAATGGGAGGCCTTTTGTGATATCAATTACAAAATTATTTCGACCAAGGAAATAACAGAATGCCCTTAGTGAAAAACAGCATAACATACAAGTTAAATTGTATACAGATAAGCTAGGAGTTATTCTGTCTGGCTCTCAAGAGGATAAATGTTTCTGAATTGGTTTATTTGTGGAAACTAACATGGGGGCCCTAAATGCGTCAGTCTTTGCACCTGGGTTTATGTTTTAGCTACTCTTACCGATCCTCATCCCAGCTGCCACTGTAAGGGAGGGTGTCTGTGGAAAGCAGGCCTTGAGGAAGGGACTGCCATGCTTCACCAATTAGCAAAGATATATGTAGTAACTATGTTCTGCTCTTAACCCCAAAATAGGCTCTTTGTCTCGGGGCCAGGCTCAATTGTAACTCTTGTGTTCTTAACCCCCTCTATTGTCTAGGCCTTGGGTCTGCAAGGCCCATAGGAAGAGCCTTTTGACAATCGCCCATAGAGCTTTCATCTAAAGTCTCTTTTGTAAAGGCAGGAATATGCTTTTCCTTATGAGGTATCTGTATTCAGAATATGGGTCTGATATGGAATATTGGGAGGCCTGGTCAATACCAGCAGGCTCATTTCCAACATGAGCCAGTAGTAGCAGAAGGAGATACCAGTTTTCGTTTCTCATGGGAGGAGCTGCAAACATTGTCACTTCCTTGCCGTGATTGCCATCCAGAGAGGCCGGTTCCACTCCCGGCAGGTCGGGGGGTGGGGGAAATAGTAATATTTATTGAACACCATGTGCCAGATACTGGACAAAACTCTACATGCATTAATTAACCGAATCCTCATGGACCACTAGGAAGTACAAACTCTTGAGGTCCCCATCAGAAAACAAGAGGAAATAACTTGCACAAGATTCCAGAGTGTTAGAGTGGGGATACCAGCCCAGGTCAGGTGGGCTTCAGAACTCACACTCTTTTTTTTTTTAATGTTTTATTTATTTCTAGGAGAGAGAGAGAGAGAGAGACAGCGTGAGCAGGGGAGGGTCAGAGATAGAGGGAGTCACAGACTGAAACAGGCTCCAGGCTCTGAGCTGGCAGTCAGCACAGAGCCCCACGCGGGGCTCGAACCCACAAACCGCGAGATCATGACCTAAGCGAAAGTCGGACACTTAACCGACTAAGCCACCCAGGCGCCCCCAGAACTCATACTCTTAACCAATAGTTCCAGTATTCTTTTTTTCTCTTTAAAATTTTTTTCTTTTATTATTTATGTTTTGAGAGACAGAGCATGAGAGGGGGTGGGGCAGAGAGAGAGGGAGACACAGAACTAGAAGCAGTCTCCAGGCTCTGAGCTGTCAGCACAGAGTCCGAGGGAGGGCTCAAACCCACCAACCACGAGATCGTGACCTGAGCCGAAGTCAGATGCTCAATCAACTGAGCCACACAGGTGCCCCAGTTCTAATATTCTGTTTCAGGGATACTTAGTCACCAGCTGGGAAGGGCAGGGCTGTCCTCCATGGCATCACATACAAATAGGTATCTTTTTCTCCATGTGGGCAGTGAGTATGCAGGTAGTACTCTTACCTCAAGCTACACTGAACACAAGCCTTCAAATATGGCGTTCCCTTTGCTTAAAACACTTCCTCTTTTCTTCCTCACTGTCTCCTACTTATACTCTCAGTCTCCGCTTAAACACCTCTTACCCCAGGTCGCCTGCTGAAATCCATACCCCTCACCGCCAAACCAGTTGAGTGTCCCTACTGTTTTGTTTTATTGTTATTTTTTTTTTTAATGTAATTGTCTGCCTGCTGGGATAGGATCATAAAGCATTCAAGAGAAAGGCAATTCTGAAGATTCCAGAACAGGGCTGCTGATTCCTCCCTGCCCATCCTGGAGCCAGTATTTGGACGCTCTGGAAGTTTGCTCTGCTGTTGCTCAGCTCGTCACTGCTCAGCTAGGTTCCTGTATCAACCTCTCTGCCGAAAGTAAACTCATTCTTCTGGAAGGTTCTAGAGTGGCAGTTTCTAAACTGGGATACACTCACTCTGGGGTTTGTGTTGGAATAAAGGGTCTAGCGGGGTCCGATGGAATTCTATTTGCCATGTTAAATAAGAAATAAATTAAGCTTTACTACTATTTGATATGTGGTCCAGCACTCGTACCATCACCTAGACCAAATGTCAGAAGATCATATATCACCTTCAGTGATGTGTGACACACCTGAAAGCAGACTGGGAGTATCACACAGTGGAAACGTGCAGTGATGCTTTCCCCCCGTCCACTTTTTTTTTTTTTTTTTTTTGAGAGAGAGAGAGCAAGCGGGGAAGGGGCAGACAGAGGGAGAGACAGTATCCCAAGCAGGCTCTGTGCTGTCAGCGCAGAGGCTTGGGCTCATGCACCATGAAATCATGACCTGAGCTGAAATCAAGAGTCAGAGGCTTGATTAACGGCTAAGCCACCCAGGTGCCCTGACCCTGTTCACTTTTGAAGTTTGTGACAATGTCTAGCTGTTTACTTGACCTGATTAAATGTGGGTACAGATTACATTTGCTAGCTTTAACTAACTAACTAATGCTCAGGAATGGATTCCCAAAAATAAACTGGGAATTAAAGACAACACTATCAGAATTTCCTGTTCCTTTCCTGGTATGAACTTTTTTCTTTTTTGGCACCACATTATGTTGTAAAAACAATGACACCCTGATCAGGAGTTAGTTAAAAAAAAAAATCATCACAAAGACTGTTTGAAAAATGTTTTTATGTTATTTGTTATTAACCTTGCATCTTGCCCTAAATCGTATTACCTAATTGACAGTGTGAAACCATCACTTTAGGAAGGCCATAAAAGCAAACCTCTGCAAGTGTTTCAAGAGAGTGTTTAAGTCATCTGCTACTTAGTCACTCCAGGTCTTTGCGAAATTTCATAACTGATGACAAAGTTTGACGCTGCCTTCAATGTTCTCATGTAACAGACAAAAAGCAAACGGCTCCATTTTGGAAACATTTACTCCGCTTGCCACTTTGATGCCTAGTCATTTGTCACAAATGCTATCAGAAGGTGTCTAGAAAATGTGGCTGAAGATTTGAAGAAACAAAAGTTAAGCGTCAGGGGTGCCTGGGTGGCTCAGTCTGCTGAGCGTCTGACTTCTGTTCAATCTAGTTGTAAATGTAAAACTGCTCTAGAAAATAAAATCTATTCACTTAAAAAATTTGCAATAAGTAGTCATGAACTATAACCAATTGAATACAACAAGAATCTAGGAGTCATATCAATAATAAATGGAAAGAAGAGAAAGCCCTTTCCTACAATATGTCAACCAGTACTTGTATTTAGAGAAGAAAGAGTGGGAAATTATCATTTCACAACCACCAGATTAGCCTGGTGCAGGCAGACTGATGATTAACAGATGCTAATTCTAGATGTAAAAGTTTGATAAAGAGCCGGGTATTTGCAAGATTTCAGGGTGTCTCTCCACAGATTAGCTGCAAGGGGAAAAATAGTAACTATACAGTAGAGAAATTGGGTAACACCTACACCATCTAATCAAAATTAGCATTATCAATGAGAGGCTAACGAATAGAGCGTGCCTACAGAGGGGACAGATATCTGAGAACACCACACAATTTATGCAGTATTCCAGCCAGGGATGTGTAACCTAAACCTAATCATTACAAGCATCGGACAAGCCCAAATTGAGTAGCATTCTATAAAATAATTGGCTTGTATTAAAAAGCGGGGACAGTGTTGTGAAGGACCAAGGGTGAGCAAGCTTAACGAAGTTCAGGAAAATAATCCATTTGAATTGGAGAGAGAGAGTACAAACGTGGCAGAATATGAACAATTTGGTGAACCTGAGCAAAGGGTAGGGAGCAATTCTCTTATTACTTTTGCGACTATTTTTGTAAAGTTGAAATTATTTCAAAATAAAAAGTTAAAAAAAACACATTTTATGGAAAAACTCCCAGTGTAACCTGTGACGAATCATTTGGACTTGAATAAAGCAGGTGGGGGGCAAGGTCTGGGTTAAGGTTACAGAACTAGCATCATGGGGGGAAATTAATTCATGTTTTATCCATAGACAAATTGTTACAGCAAGTAAGTTGAAAGGAATACTTGGAATAATACAATATATCGTATTAAGATGGAGAAAGACGTTGAAAATCTTCTGTGCCATACAAATGCTGTCAACTTAAAAGATGAATTAATGTTTTCTTTTTTTTACAAGATATTGACTGACTGGGGCGCCTGGGTGGCTTAGTCGGTTAAGCGCCCGACTTTCGCTTGGGTCATGATCTCACGGTTCGTGGGTTCGAGCCCCGCGTCGGGCTCTGTGCTGACTGCCAGCTCAGAGCCTGGAGCCTGTTTCAGTCTGTGACTCCCTCTCTCTCTGACCCTCCCCTGCTCACGCTGTCTCTCTCTCTCTCTCTCTCCTAAAAATAAATAAAAAAACATTAAAAAAAAAAGATATTGACTATCTCTCTGGCAACTGGATTACACTAATATGTTCTGTACCAACATGAAAAAATAAACCATTAAATCCTTTAAAACTGCTTTTATTATGAGCAAATGAAAATCAAAATAACTTATATAGTTATACACACACACTATATATATATAACTCTTACAGTAATTTTTTTATGTGTATTTATTTTGAAAAACAGTGTGAGGGAGGGAGGGGCAGAGAGAGAGGGCGACTGAGAATCCCAAACCAGGCGAGCCTGACAGGGGGCTCGAAACTTGAGTAACTGTCACATTCTAAACTACATTTGGAGTATTTCTTTATGGATGTGATTTTTGTTGCCGAACATGCTGTGTGCATCTGTAAAAAAAACTCTAGCTTCCCATTTTTAAAGTGGGGGAGGGGCATCTGGATGGTTTATCCTGTTGAGCCTCTGACTCTTGATTTCTGCTCAGGTCTTGGTCCCAGGGTCATGGGAGCCTGCTTAAGACTCTCCTCTCTCGGCAAACCATGAGAGACTCTTGAATGCTGAGAACAAACTGAGGACTGATGGGTGTCGGGGGGAGGGAGGGTGATGGGCATGGAGGAGGGCACTTGTGGGGATGAGCACTGGGTGTTATATGGAAATCAGCTTGACAATAAACTATTTATTTTAAAAAAGAGAGAAAAAAAAAGACTCTCCTCTCTCCCTCTGCCCTACACTCCCCCCGACCCCCCTCCCCCGCTTAAAAAATAAAGTGGGGTGGTGGGAAACTGTCAACGTATTTTAAAATATTTCAGATGGACTGTTTCAGTTCATGAAATGTTTTGTGCCCATTGTTTTAAACATAATAGTGCAACCTATTCCAACTAGTTTGCAAGAACAACTTTTGGACAACAGGAAACGGAAATTTTAATTAAAAACCTTAAGTTGAAAAGTCATTGGAAAGTCTTTTAAAGTAGCTATGATTTTGTAAGTGCAACTAGGAATTTCCTTTTTCCATTTGGCCTCACATATTCTCGTGGGGTATTTTTCCATCCACGACATCCTTAAAACAAAGAACTGCCTGGGGCACCTGGTGGCTCAGTCAGTCAAGCGTAGTGATCTCAGCCTGTGAGTCTGAGCTCTGTTGGGCCCTGTGCTGACAGCTCAGAGCCTGGAGCCTGCTTCAGATTCTGTGTCTTCCTCCCCTCTCAAAAATAATAAATAAACATCTAAAACAAAACAAACAAAAAACAACTGACAAACTCAGAATCAAACCTAAAACTTTCCTGAATCACAAAGTAGTAAGTTTTTGGTTTAAAACCAAAAATGAGGCTTAACAACTGGTTAGATTTACTAAAAATCATTTTTCACTTAAAACTGCTGAATTTCATGGTATGTAAATTATACTGCAAAGTTGTTTCTGGGGCAAAATCCAAGTACATCGTTCTCTACAAATATTCATTTTATCACATAATTGATCATGCTTAGTTATAATTAACAGCTATCTCTGCTTATTTCGTCTCTCATCCTTTTTATTTTCGTTTTGCATATCTCAGTAACGTACAGAATCTATTATTAAAGCGTTTAAATAACCATTTGAATGGTGGATCCATAGTGTGTTTACAGCTAAGGGAAAGCGATCGAAAATGCTTCGAGACCCTGTCCTGGAGCCCACCCCAAGCCCGGTGGCCGTCAGGACTCTCTCCAAGGGTCTCGGGCGCCTCTCGGCCAGGTCGCGCCCGAAACGACTGCTCGAGACATCTTTGTTTAACTATGGACACTCTTGCCTTCGTTCACGGCGCTCCGCACAGAAGCGGCCTGGCCTGCTCAGCAGCTTCCTCATTCCTGCCTCCCTTAACCCCCTAGCGGCCCCGACACCACGTTTCCAAGCCCCCCCGGCAATTAGAGGACAGAGGTTGGGTAACTCCTGGGCCCCAAGGCCAGTGCAAGCTCGCCGCATTCTTGTTAGGGTCAAGGCCTCCAGTGGGCGTGGTCTTTCCGGAAGGAGAGGGCGGACCGCCTTGGGCGGTCACTGGCGGNGAGGGTTGCCTAGCATTGTGGGGTTTTGCCGGAGGTGATCGAGGATGTGAGTGGCCCGGCCGGCGGCGGCCAGCGGAGAATGTTCTCCCTCCTGGGCGCAACGACCCTGGTGCTGGTTGCTGGAGCGCCGTGGGCTTTGCCCGCAGCCCTAGGTGAGAAAAGGGTCCCGGGCCGGGGCAGGAGGCTGGGCGGTGGGGGCGCTGGAAGCCTCGGCCCTGGGAGGCCGGTGGAAAGGGCTGACGTCTGGGAGACCTCTGCTCGTCCGCGGTCACAGCGCTCAGATCGAAGATCAAGAGAAAAGCAGTGTTCGAGGATCCTTCCACGCCGCTTGCTTGGGGGCCAGCGTACCCTTCCCCCCGCAGGGGACGCCCTCCGCGCCGTCCCTCCCCAGGCTTCCAGCCGCTAAGTGGTGGGTGTGCGAGAGCCTTCCTGTCGCCTTCGTGCCTCTTCGAAAAATCCGGCAGCTCAGCTAGACCCTTAAACAATAACCACGGCTTTAGCCGCGAGCTATGCTGCTGTTCCTGAAACAGTGTCTCAGTTCAATAAACAAGTTATCCAGTCCCACGTAGGACGGGGATTAATGATTGCAAGAATTTCTCTGCCCTCAGGATTCGTACCATCTAATAAAAAGTAATAATAAAAGAAAAATACGCAGCCAAAATACAGAGGCTGGGACCACCAAGCTAGTTTGCTGCCTTTATTAATACTTAGATGCATCAGGGGAATGGCAGCTATGATAACGATTGACTTGGTGTCGTGAGGAGAGGAACCCAAAGAGAAAGAGGGCGTAGCATCATAGGGCAGGAATCCAAGGGGTCTGTGAGCCGCCTGATAGGTTCAGAATACCTGTTTGCTTAGAAAACCGTACCCCGATGTGATAGAATGGTACCCTATTTCTCAAGCTCTTACACAAATATAGTATATATAGTGTATGGGTACTATGATCCTGGTATAACCCATGGTGATTTTTGGAATCCTTTTGTTGTTAAAATTTTTGTATTCAGCTCGTTGTGCTTTGATATAAAAAGAATTTCCCCCAGAATTTTCAAGTAAAACTGATATTCCAAGAAGCCGTACATTAGGATTCTTATTTTAATCGAGATTAGGGGAGAGCTGCTAAAATAAACGTTATATACAGCTGGCATTTATTGTAATCTTAACCATGTGCCGGCCACTGCTCTGGGCCTTTTAAAGGTATAAACTCACTTAGTGTTCAGTACAAAGCTACGCACTCATTTTACAGAAGAGCAGACTGAGACATTGAATAGCTTGCCTAAGGCCATACAGCTAGCGAGTGGCTGAAGGTGAAATTAAACTCTGGGAATCTGCCTCAGAGCCAGATTAAGACCAGTTTGTTTTCCTAAAGGTTAAACAATTTAAATTCTTGATTATCCACCATTATTGTTAAGGGCCCAGTTATCTTTCAATTAACTAATGTACTTGTGTTTCTCAAAGGGATAGCAAAATGTTTGAAATGAAGTGAAATATTGACTCTAACTTGAGATCCTAATGTTGCTCTCTTTCAAACTCATAAAAATATTCATACTTTTTAAACCTATTAAATGCAATTCTGGACCCCAGCCTAAGAAAATTATCCAAAATATCAGAGGAAATTTATATTTGGGAGGATGTACGTGTTTGGATTTATGTCAGACTTAAAAAGGTAGTAAATCATTTCTGATCATCGGTAGACATGTGAAAAGTTGGAAGCAACCAATTGTGTAAGTAGACGTTTTGGATTAAGTACCCGCTTATAGATCTTACATAGTACAAAGGTGAAATAGACTTATCCAAAGGGTATTGCTGACAGTCATAGGACAAAATCTGTGAAATCAAAAATGGTATTTAATAATTGTTTCCAAGTCTCTTTCCATTTATCAGTCAGTTATTTTGGTGGTCTCCCAAATGCCGAGATGCCCCTAAGTGTACGGTTTTCTTCCTTTAGCTGTAGAAAGACTATGTTCCAGAGGAAATCCATGACTCTACCCCATTAACGCCGTAAGGCCCAGAATTTCTGGAATTAGACTGGTTTAGAATGGAGACTACAAATACCTTTAGATCTTTTCTTGATTCCTATAAACCCAGTCACCGCCCTTTGGCTGCATAGAATCTGTAAATTACAACCAACGGGATGGGAATTCAGTTTAGAGGAGTGCAATAAGGAAGAGTATTCTCCGAGATAAAAATCGCAGAGAAAATGAATGTAGAAAAGAAAATTGAGGGAGGGGAAGCCTCAATGAGGAGCTCCTCAAATTAAAAAAAGATTTTTCAGAAAATGTTTTCTCAGTTGCCTTCCCTTTTGACCGCATCCCATAATATCTCTAGCTGGAAAATAGAGGAAGCAGTCCCAGTAAAGAAAGTTCTACATATGGACTCCTATGGTAGAAAGTCTGCAAGGACATAAATGCTTGCCCTGTGGCAGAAGTAAAAGCTAGAAATACTGTAGAAATAAATGTAAAAGCCAGTCTTTAAAAAACTGTAGCTTGTCTTAATGAAAGATCAGTCCTTTGTGATGTTGAAGAAATTCCTGTGAACCCAGCATTAGGCTGAGTAGTCTGAGAAATGCAGATTAAGTATGAAGCTATATAGACCCTGCCCTAAGGAATTTGGAATCTGATGGCAGATATGTGTTTAACACAAAGAAGCAATTGAGCTTTGTTTTTTTGGTTTGTTTGTTTTTTTGAAACATCTTCATTCAGTGAGGTTTGAGGTCATGCTAGAAGTCAGGTACTGTGTGGAGTATCCAGTGTGAACTTGAGCAGATGGATTCCTGCTACAGGATGTACAGAAAGCAAGATTAGCATGGGCTGCAGTATTTGAGCTTCCGTGAGCTGGGTCTTGGAGTAGTTGGGTAGTCAGAGAGGAAGAAAAATTCAGGTTGGAGGGGCCAAAAGAGAAAAATAAGAAGACAGGATATTCAACGGAGGGAAGATTTGTCTTCGAACTATAAGAAATAAAGTGGATCTCTAGATGGAAGTCCTTAAAAATAAACAGAAGGGTTCAGGCTTGTTATGAACGCCTTTGCAAGTTCCTATAGGGCTTGGCTGACATGGTAAACATTGATACCTCTGTCTCTCAATTTTGTTATGTGAATATTTGGTTTCTGGTCGGACGCTTAACCGACTAAGCCACCCAGGCGCCCCTGAATCACACCTGTCTTATTCTGTATCAGAATATATGAAGCATGAACATAGAATGTGAAACCAAGCGGAGGCTGTATACTGTGGAACCCCGTATCCTTTCATCACTTCTAAGATCAAAGAAAATTTTTATACAGACTATTTTTTCCTTTTTTTTTTTAACCTTAATTAAAGAATACTTTTAGTGCTAAAAATTGCCAACCATCATCTGAGATTTCAGCAAGTTGTAATCTTTTTGCTGGTGGAAGGCTTTTTTTTTTTTTTTTTAATGTTTTATTTATTTCTGAGAGAGCACAAGTAGGGGCGGGGCAGAGACAGAGAGACAGAGGGATCTGAAGCAGGCTCTGCGCTGACAGCAGCAAGCCCAGTGCATGCCTTGAACTCACAAACCTCAGACCATGAGATAGATCCTGACCTGAGCCAAAGTCGGACGCTCAACTGACTGAGCCCCCTAGGCACCGCATGGTCTTTTATTTTTTAATTTTCATTTATTTATTTTTGTCATCATGATGGGGGCACTCTTTAATCTCCATCACCTAGTTCACCCATCCTCTCCCTCCCTCCCTGCTGGCAACCATTCTTTCCTTCATTCTCCTCCCCGCAGTTAAGAGTCTGTTTTGTGGTTTGTCTCTTTCCCTTTGCTCCTTGTGTTTCTTAAATGGCACATATTAGTGAGATCATATGTGTTTGTCTTTTCTCTGAGTGACTGACTTTGCTTAACATTGTATTCCCTGGCTCTCTCCATGTTGTTGCAAATGGCAAGATTTCATTCTCCTTTAAAACTGAATAGCCTTCTTTTTCTATTCATCTACTGACGGACACTTGGGCTGTGCCCATAACTTGGCTATTATAGATAAATCTGCAGTAAACATAGGGATGCGTGTATCCCTTTGAATTAGCATTTCATATTTTGGGGGTAAAGAGACTTTTTTTTTCAATTAAAAGACAGTGCTGATTTTTCTTTATTTTCTCCAGGTTTACTGAGCTATATTTGACATACAGGGCTTACTTTTGTAGATTAAAAAAAATCTCAGCCTTCTCCCAGCTGTCTNCCCAAGCGAAAGTCGGACGCTCAACCGACTAAGCCACCCAGGCGCCCCTGAATGCATTCATTCTTTAATCAGTGTTATGAAAGGAAGACTCACGTTTTAAAGAATATCCACAGTGTATATGTAACCGTCTTCTTTCTTGTTGCCTGTATTTATAGGGGGAACAGATCTAAAATCTCCTCAAAATGTAGAGGTCCACATCATTGATGATACCTTCACCCTGACGTGGGACGAGAGCAATCCAGCTGTCGAGAACGTGACTTTTTCAGCAGATTATCAAGTGTACGTGACTCTACTGATTGGTTTCGGAGAACCATCTGAATGATCTTAAACGATTGTAACACTCATTTACTTCTCAGAGCTGGGGAACCGTTGGCTTTTCCATCTTTTACAGAAATTTTACGTCTGCGTAATATTTCCACCTTCGCTTCTACAGATTCTTCTTAGGGTGTTGCAGCAAAAAAGGTTTGGAGGATTAGGATGGCAGACAGCTCCTGTAGACCACACTTCTCTCTTCTAGACGCTCCACCTTCTTTGAGTATAAGTTAGGGTCGGGACTAGAACATGTCTTGAGGATATGGGAGAGCGCCCCAGAAGGTCTCTCCACGGCCTTGGGATAGGCCACCGGCACCCCGATCAGGCACCACGGTCAGGCCTTAGCATCTCCATCATACACACCGTTTTTGTTTTACATACAGGACCTCGCGTTCCCACCAGACTCTGTTTCCAGAGTTTCTGCCTCCTCCCTGGTGCTAACTTTCTACTTAATAGCTGCCAAGATGATTGGGCAGGTGGGGAGTTGCAGAAGGAAGGGTTATAGAAGGAACACAGCTCAGGAAGCGCAGAACTTTGCTTTGGCGGGGGTGGGGGGTCCTGGGTGCTAACTGCCCACGGCGCTCCCCGTCCGAGAAAGAGCGGCCGGTGATCAGGCAGCGAAGAAACAGGGTGCAGGACCCCCAGAGCCAGGATGGCTGCACGTCAGCTGCAGCCCCTGCACTCTCGTTCCCCTGTCGCTTGCTCTTTGGAGTTTTGTTTGTTTAAGTTTATTTATTTATTTTGAGAGAGAGAGAGAGAAGGAGCAGGGGAGCGGCAGAGAGAGGGGAAGAGGGTCCGAAGTGCTCTGTCTCTCTCTCTCAAACTAAATAAACATTGAAAAAAAACAAAAAAAGAAGGTTGTTAGAAGTATATAGAGCAGTTGTATGGAAGGTGCTCAGAAGCCATATATTGGGGCGCCTGGGTGGCTCAGTGGGTTGAGCATCTGACTTTGGCTCAGGGCATGATCTCACGGTTTGTGAGTTCGAGCCCCGTGTCGGGCTCTGTGCTGACAGCTCAGAGCCTGGAGCCTGCTTCGGATTCTGTGTCTCCCTCTGTCTCTGCCCCTCCCCTGCTCACACTTTGTCTCTGTCTCTGTCTCTCTCAAATATTAAAAAAAAACAAAACATAAAAATTGTATAAGGTTTTCTGTTTATATTAAGAGTTTCTGGATTTTAAAAAATAGAATCTGGGGCCATTTGGCTGCATCACTCAGTTGAGCACCCAACTTGATTTCAGCTTGGGTCATGATCCCAGGGTTGTGGGATCTGGCCCTGTGTCGGTCTCCATTCTGAGTGTGGAGAATCCTGATTAGGATTCTCTCTCTCTCTCTCTCTCTCTCTCTCTCTGTGCCCCACCCCTACTCTTTCTCTCTAAAAATAAAAAAATAGATCCTGATGTGGAGAAGTTTCTCAGGAATGGTATCATTAAATGCCACCTCGAACCTCACAGCTCAGATAAGTAAAAAGGGAAAATGGTTGGGAATGAAGCTTCCCATATGCCAGTGTATATTTTTGGCAAATTTTTAAAATGTTTCTTTTTTGAAAAATGAGATAGACTTGTATTGGGGTCCTCACAGAACTTAGGTGGATAGATCACCCCTGGAGTCTGTTGTCTTAAAGCATTTTAATTTTTATTTATTTATTTGAGAGAGAGAGAGAGAGGGCACCAAGTGAACTGAGTGTGGAACCTGACAGGGCTCGATCCCACGACCCTGGGATCATGACCTGAGCTGAAATCAAGAGTCGACTGCTCAACCACCTGAGCCACCCAGGTGCCCCTTGAAGGGTTTTATTTTTTGTTTTTAAATGTTTTAGTTATTTCTGAGAGAGAGAGCGTGAGCAGGGGAGGGTCAGAGAGAGAGAGGGAGACACCGAATCTGAAACAGGCTCCAGGCTCTGAGCTGTCAGCACAGAGCCCAACGCGGGGCTCAAACCCACGAACCACGAGATCATGACCTGAGCCGAAGTTGGACCCTTAACCAACTGAGCCACCCAGGTGCCCCCCTTAAAGCGTTTTTAAAATGAGGTCTACAGTATTCTCCCTCCCTCCTCGTGCCCCCTCTCCTCCAAAGAGCACCTTATGCTGGAACCATGAATCAGTCTTAACAAAAATGCCTTCTTACTGGATAGTTCCTCTGCCTGTAAGGTAGATAGGGCTTCACGTAGGCAAAAATTTCGAAACCTGATGACTTGTCTCTCACCTTCCCATCATCCTCCTCGGTAGGTCAAACAAAGTGACATGTGGCAACATGTCCTTTCTCTATTAGGAACTCCTTGCCAACTTGATTTCTTCATGTTTTTTGAAGAATCTAATATTGATCAGTTCTACTTTTTTTTAATGTTTTATTTATTTTTGGGAGACAGAGAGAAACAGAGCACAAGCAAGGGAGAGGCAGAGAGAGGGACACAGAACCCAAAACGCGCTGCAGGCTCCAAGCTGTCAGCACAGAGCCCGATGTGGGACTCGAACTCACAAACCGTCAGATCATGACCTGAGCTGAAGTCAGACACTTAACCGACTGAGCCACCCTGGTGCCCCTCAGTTCTCCTTTATAATGGACTAAATCCACTTCAAAGAATTGGTTAATTTATGTTAACATTTTAAGTTCTTTTTTTTCTAGTGGTATATTAGAATTACTGCAATCAGCGAGCCAAAAGGGTGATTTGGTTTTGATGAAGGCTAAGGAAGTTACCAAATAATGCTGATTCTGACTGAGCTCTTTGGTCTGGTAAATCTATTCGTAGGAGAAGTTTAGAAGGGAATCATCAAACCAAATTTTCAATAAGGAGAAGATCCAGAAACAAAGTAGTTGACCAGAAGTCACACAACTATTCTTAACAAAGCCGACACTAACCACTTTTACATGTTATTTCTCTGCTTTTTTGAAATCCTAATGCAAACCATCGCAAAATTACACAACTGTAGTAAAAAATTGACTATGTCACCGGGCGCCTGTGTGGCTCAGTCAGTTAAGCATCCAGCTCTTGATTTCGGGTCATGATCCCACGGTGGTGGGATTGAGCTCCACACTGCGCTCCCTGCTGAGCATGGAGCCTGCTTGGGATTCTCTGTTGTACTTGTGCTCACTCTCTCTCTGTCTCACAAAACTTAACTGTCAGAATTATTCCACTTTATAAATAATAACTTGGATATTTGTACTGAAAAAGAGTGCAGCGTTGTGAGTAAAATGTTAATAAGACGTCAAATAGAAGAAATAACTACTTAGACTGGCTTTATAATGTCAGTAAACAGAAACTCTGTTTGACACTCTTGTGTTTCCACATTTGCTTATTCATTTATTTGCTTTTTTATTTTGAAGGCCCAGAAACGATACTTGGTTAAAATTGCCTGGGTGTCAGTCTATTATTAGTACCAAATGCGACTTTTCTTCACTCAAGGTAAATATTTATGAAAAAGTTAAATTGCGTATAAGAGCAGAAAAAGGAAATGAGACTTCTCCATGGCATAATGTTGATGCCTTCACCCCATTTGGAAAAGGTAAGAAGCTGCCAGCTGAATTATGGTATATTCTTCATTAAATATCACTGCAACAGCTCACTTCCTAAGCCTGTTCATTTGCACAATGTGAAGTCTCCCATTTAAAAAAAAAAAAAAAGTGGGGTGCCTGGGTGGCTCAGTCGGTTAAGCATCTGACTTCAGCTCAGGTCATGATCTCACGGTTTGTGGGTTCGAGCCCCGCGTCAAGTTGCATGCTCTAGGAGCCTGGAGCCTGCTTCAGATCCCTCTGTCTCCCTCTCTCTCTCTGCCCCTCCCCTGCTTGCTCACCTGCACGTGCTCTTTCTTGCAAAACTATTATATTATAAACATTAAAAAAATTTTTTTAAGTCCAACTGTTTTCGTAATAATTCTAAGTCTCATCTGCCCTTTTAATTTTCATTCTATCTTGAAAACGAGTTTTCCAGAGGCTGATGTGTGAGAAAGAGACTGACTGAGTGCAGAAGCGAGTGTGAGATACATCTGTCTTGTCCATGAAGCCAGACATTAGCAAAATTGGGACAAAGTGTGACACGGTCCCACTCTCCTTGCGATGTTTGTTCTGGGAATATAGTGCTTTTTTTTTTTTTTTGGTTTTATAACAACTTTTTTGAGGCACAATTCATGTGTCAAGCAATTCACTCACTTAAAAGTGTACAATGCAATGGCTTTTATATACTCAGAGTTGTGCAACCATAACCCCAATTTTAGAACATTTTCCTCACCCTAAAAAGAAACTCCATACATACCCCTGTAGCTNCCCAGTGCAATGGGCTGATTGATCATTATTATCTTTTAATGAATTCATTTAAAAATTTTATCAGTTTTACTGCTTTAATATACTAAATATTGAAAGACGTAGTCCATATAAACAAAAACTCTTTCAGACCCTCAATTTCTTTGAGTATGAAGGGATCCCAAGACCAAAAGGTTTGTGAGCCATGGCCCTATATCAAAACTCCCAAGGGACACTTGGGTGGCTCAGTTGGTTAAGCGTCTGACTTCAACTCAGGTCATGGTCTCATGGTTCATGGGTTCGAGCCCGGCATCTGGGCTCTGCACTGATGGTGCAGAGCCTGCTTGGGATCCTCTCTTGCCCTGCCCCTCCCCTGCTCGCTTGCTATCTCTCTCTCCAAAATCAATACTAAAAAAGGAAAAAAAAAAAACCCAAGAATGATCTGTATCCCTCTCTGCACGTGTCTGGCTGCCCCTCAGTCGGCAGCCTTTGCGTTCAGTTCCGTCCCTCATCCCCACACAAAACCATTCTCGGCAAGTGCTCTGATGACCTAAATGCCGAGTGAGTCGCCGGCCCTCTTCTGGGTCTCCAGGGCCCTGCGCCCTCCCCCCTCTCCTCCTGCACATTGGGTCCCTCCCTCGCCACTTTCTCCCNGCTCACTCTCTCTCTGTCTCACAAAACTTAACTGTCAGAATTATTCCACTTTATAAATAATAACTTGGATATTTGTACTGAAAAAGAGTGCAGCGTTGTGAGTAAAATGTTAATAAGACGTCAAATAGAAGAAATAACTACTTAGACTGGCTTTATAATGTCAGTAAACAGAAACTCTGTTTGACACTCTTGTGTTTCCACATTTGCTTATTCATTTATTTGCTTTTTTATTTTGAAGGCCCAGAAACGATACTTGGTTAAAATTGCCTGGGTGTCAGTCTATTATTAGTACCAAATGCGACTTTTCTTCACTCAAGGTAAATATTTATGAAAAAGTTAAATTGCGTATAAGAGCAGAAAAAGGAAATGAGACTTCTCCATGGCATAATGTTGATGCCTTCACCCCATTTGGAAAAGGTAAGAAGCTGCCAGCTGAATTATGGTATATTCTTCATTAAATATCACTGCAACAGCTCACTTCCTAAGCCTGTTCATTTGCACAATGTGAAGTCTCCCATTTAAAAAACAAACAAAAGTGNAAAAAAAAAAAAAAAGTGGGGTGCCTGGGTGGCTCAGTCGGTTAAGCATCTGACTTCAGCTCAGGTCATGATCTCACGGTTTGTGGGTTCGAGCCCCGCGTCAAGTTGCATGCTCTAGGAGCCTGGAGCCTGCTTCAGATCCCTCTGTCTCCCTCTCTCTCTCTGCCCCTCCCCTGCTTGCTCACCTGCACGTGCTCTTTCTTGCAAAACTATTATATTATAAACATTAAAAAAATTTTTTTAAGTCCAACTGTTTTCGTAATAATTCTAAGTCTCATCTGCCCTTTTAATTTTCATTCTATCTTGAAAACGAGTTTTCCAGAGGCTGATGTGTGAGAAAGAGACTGACTGAGTGCAGAAGCGAGTGTGAGATACATCTGTCTTGTCCATGAAGCCAGACATTAGCAAAATTGGGACAAAGTGTGACACGGTCCCACTCTCCTTGCGATGTTTGTTCTGGGAATATAGTGCTTTTTTTTTTTTTTT
>NW_027530213.1:7079307-7095758 GCF_008692635.1 Crocuta crocuta | reverse complement strand
CCCAGTGCAATGGGCTGATTGATCATTATTATCTTTTAATGAATTCATTTAAAAATTTTATCAGTTTTACTGCTTTAATATACTAAATATTGAAAGACGTAGTCCATATAAACAAAAACTCTTTCAGACCCTCAATTTCTTTGAGTATGAAGGGATCCCAAGACCAAAAGGTTTGTGAGCCATGGCCCTATATCAAAACTCCCAAGGGACACTTGGGTGGCTCAGTTGGTTAAGCGTCTGACTTCAACTCAGGTCATGGTCTCATGGTTCATGGGTTCGAGCCCGGCATCTGGGCTCTGCACTGATGGTGCAGAGCCTGCTTGGGATCCTCTCTTGCCCTGCCCCTCCCCTGCTCGCTTGCTATCTCTCTCTCCAAAATCAATACTAAAAAAGGAAAAAAAAAAAACCCAAGAATGATCTGTATCCCTCTCTGCACGTGTCTGGCTGCCCCTCAGTCGGCAGCCTTTGCGTTCAGTTCCGTCCCTCATCCCCACACAAAACCATTCTCGGCAAGTGCTCTGATGACCTAAATGCCGAGTGAGTCGCCGGCCCTCTTCTGGGTCTCCAGGGCCCTGCGCCCTCCCCACTCTCCTCCTGCACATTGGGTCCCTCCCTCGCCACTTTCTCCCTGCTCCCCAGCTCTTTCAGTGCTGGACTGCTGCAGGGCTCGGTCCTCAAACCTCTTCTCTTTCTTTCTATGCTCGGTCCGCTGGTAATCTTCCGGCTTTCTAGCCCATCTGTACGCTCTTGAAAAAGGCCCACACTTAGACCTCCAGTCCCACTCTTTTCCCCTTAGCTTTAGACTGGTACCACCAACTCTCAAATTCAACATCTCTGCTTAGATGCCTGAGGGTCGTCTGGCCAAAGCCCTTGATTTCTGTCCTCAAAACCTGCTCTTCTTGCAGTCTTTCCATCCCTGCTCAGGACAGCACCTATTTATTCGCTCAGGCCAAGAGCCTTGGAGTCATCGCTGGCATCCTGCCTCCAGCCTGTCAACAAATTCTGAATGATCGACCTTCAGAGCGTCTCCCCAACAGGATCCCTTGTCACTGACCGCCCTGGGGCCAGCCTTCACCAAGCCACTCCCACCTGCCCCCTGAACTTCCGCAGTAGCTTCTTCCCGGCCTCCCTGCTTCCTCGGACTTTACAAGGCTGATCTTTCCAAAATGTGAATCACGGCATGGCTCTCCTCCAATCCCAGCCCGACGCTAACTCCACGAACTACGGAGTTTTTCCTTTGTCATCTGGCCCCTAGCCACCCCTCTGATCTCAGCTTCAGACATTCAGCCAGTCAAGCCTCTTCCTCATCTCTTGAAAAGGGGGAGCACATTCCCACCTCCGAGGCTCTGCACCTGATGCACCCTCGCCCCGGAAGTCCTTTTCCCTATGTAATTTACATGACTGACGCCCTCACATTATTTTTGCTCAAATGTCTCAGAGAGTCTTTTCCGGACTAACTTCCCTAAAACGGCTCTTGCCCCCATCCTCTATCCCTTTACGTGACTTCATTTCTCCTTACTGCGCACCCCACATTGTATGTATTCGTTTATTTATTTACTTATTTAGTTGCCACACGCCCCACCAAAATGTAGGCTCCGCGAGGGACTTTCTCTGTTTGACTATTCCAGGCACACGTGAAGCACTTAGAATTATTTGCCGAGTGAATGTTTTGACCTTGTATTAGTGAAGTTGTATAATCCATGCTTTGGTTTCTTCACAGCTCAAATTGGTCCTCCAAAAGTACATTTAGAAGCCGAAGATAAGGCAATAAAAATAAACATCTCCCCACCTGGAGCCAAAGATGGTGTCATGTGGGCTCTGGATAGTTCGAGTTTTACATACAGCTTAGATATCTGGAAAAACTCTTCAGGTGCAGAAGTGAGCATTCTTTTTACCTTTGTTTACCAGAAAGGCAAAGGGACCTGAATCTGTTCTAAATTTTGAGCATATGCTTTTTTAACAGCAGAATTCTATTTGTTTTATTACAGGTAAGGACTAAAACTGTTTACCCCAGAGATAAAATTTATCAGCTATCACCAGAGACTACCTATTGCCTAAAAGTTAGAGCAAGACTTTTGCCGAGAAAAATTGGTGCCTATAGTCCAGTGTATTGTATAAAGACCACAGGTAAGTTGTATAACTTGAATTTATAACTTTAGATTATATTTAAATCTATATAATTAAATTATATCAATTTAATGTATAAATTGAATCTATAACTTTAGATTCAGTAACTGTATGTTCAGACCGGCAGTCTATTAATTTTGGCATTTTCCCCCCTTGGGTTGCTGAACGTTACATGATGGTTTAATCGATATTGAAACAAAAACATTGTCACAGCAGTTCCATAAGGGGGGAAAATGTCACAGCGTTTGGGTTTTTTTTTTTAATCTCAAGTAAAGAGGAATGAAAATTCTGCCTATAAGTCTAAATACTGTCTAGTGACAAAAACTATTTTTTATTGGCTCAGAATCCACAAAAGGGCAAAGTAGCTGCTAGAAAAACAGTTAGTCTTGCAAAAAGTAGACCTTTATAAGTGCAGTGTTAAAATGTGAAGGCGTCCTGACATATTTCGTCCGGGACATCTTGCCAGTAATTAAGGTCCAGGGTTAGGAGCTTAGATTTGTTTATTATTTTGATCATAAATGTAATATGCTTTGTTTTAAAAATCAAACAGCACAAAAGGGTTTAAAGTAAAGTTTTCCTCTGCTGCCCCCTTACCCTGAGTCCCATTTATTAGTGATAAGCATTGCTGGCATTTTCTACGTACTCTCTCCTGCCTTGGTCAGGGCTTGTATAAGCAGATGCACCGACCTACAGTTTCTTGGTTTTGGTTTTCAAAATAAAAAAAATAGGATCCTGCTGGATCTATCTTTCCTCTTTCTTGTGTAACCTGATACACTAGGATCTCTTTGTGTGTGAGCACATACAGCTCCATCACATTCTCTTAAGTGGCTGCGCGGTATTGCATTGTGTGATCTATACCAGAGCTCAAGTCATTACCTCGTGATAAAACATAAGCCTTTTGCTTTCTTGCCCATGCCGCTCAGAATTCTTACCATACGTTATCTCCCTAAAGTAAAAATGTATGCTTTTCTGTGTGTTCTTTGTCTTCTAGTGGAAAATAAACTGCCTCCACCAGAAAACATTCGAATTGATGCTAAAAATGACATCTATGTTCTTAAGTGGGATTACGCGTATGAAAACATGACTTTTCAAGCTCAGTGGCTCCAGTAAGTCCTAGTCCTTTTTGCACAGCTTCTGTTGTACAGTTCGTTATGGTTCCTTTAGCTCCACCTCAGCCCCCGCCCCCCCCACCCTTCCCCCCACCCCGTTCCTGGCACACATGCTGACCGACAGAGATGCGAGACACTATATTGGAAACGGGGTGTTTAATTCTGGTTCCTGCTCCGCCGATAACTGACTGGATGGCACTGAACTAATCCCTTGCCCTCTCTTGGCCTCACTTTCTTCACTTGCTGTAGGATGGGCACACTCTCAGAGTATCCAGAGTGCCTGCTGGCTCCTTCTCTTTTTCCTAAGTGTGTGTCTGGCTGCATGTACATTTCCCCATTCTGCAATACTTGACACATGACCCTGACCTTTTCTTCGGAACTCATTTTTCCATGAGTTCTAAAAATGATCTCAGTCCAGCCACTCTGTGTTGCTCAAGTCAGCCTTCCCGTCTCCTTGGCGGCTTCATTGGTTTTGACAGATTTTTTAGTGATGACCTCAGTGGGAAACGAAGGGAGAACACAGTTCTCGCCGACAGTGGATGACGTGTAGGCGCCGCAGAAGCGGGGGGGAGGGGACTGCACACAGTTCGTGTTGACCCGAAGGTGGTAGGGAATAAAGAGGCAAATCAAGTGGAGGGAGAAGCGGGTTGTGGGGGAGGAAAGGGGTGGGAAGGAAAGCTCTATTTAGAGCAGAGGGATAGAGGCAAAGCTATGCCACAGCGGATGCTCAGGCTGCAAAGAGGTTTAAAATCAGGTCAGTGCACCTGCGTGGCTCAGTCAGTTAAGCGTCCGACTCTTTGATTTTGGCTCAGGTCACAATCTCATGGTTTGTGAGTTCAAGCCCNGATAGATAGATAAAATTAGTCAAGGTAAGGGGGAGGTATGGTTTTCTATTGCTCTGTAACAATATTGCCACAAATTTAGCAGCGTAAAGAGTGCTGTTACCTCTCACTGACTTCGGGTTAGGGGACCAGGCCTGGCTTACACGGTCCCTCTGCTCAGAGGCTCCCAAGGCAGCAGTCAAGGTGTCAGCGGGGGCTGCGGTCTCATAGAGGACCTCGGGGTCCTCTCCTACACTCATGTGGCTCTTGACAGAATTCACTTCTTGAAGCTGTAGGACTGTGGTGGCCTACTTCTTGGAGGCCACCAGGACAGAAAATCTCAGATCTCTAGACCTCTCTTTTCAGGGGCTTATTTGATTAGCGCAGGCCCATCAAGCTTAGTCCCATTCGATTAACAAAGAGCCCGCTGATTTGAGACCTTAATTTCACTCTCAAATCCCTGTACCTTTGCCATATAATGTAACCTACGATGTATGTGCTCCCCCTGTGGTCACATTTTTTTTTTCTTTTTACTGTGTTCACTTTCAAGCTTCCAGCGTGATGTCACTGAACATGGCATTGGTAAGAAATGCACAGCAGGGCTCCATTACACAGCCTGCCCACGTACAGCTACAGTAGACATGAGGAGCTTTGAGCACAGATATTAAAATATCATATAATAATTAGGACAAGAGGAATTTCGAGCCAGGTTGTCAGCTGTGCTTCTGACCCACCAGCTACAAACTAAAAAAGAAAAAAAGAAGAAGAGTTTTGAGTATTTTTATTTTTAATGCAATCTCTTTGTAAGCCTCTGCAATTTAATTTTTTTTAAATATTTTATTTACTTTTTAGGAGAGCGCAAATGAGGAAGGGGCAGAGAGGGGGGTTTAGAGGATCCGAAGCAGGCTCTGTGCTAACAGGCTGACAGCAATGAGCCCGATGTAGGGTTCGAGCTCAACAACTAGAAGATCATGACCTGAGATGAAATCAGAGGCTCAACCCACAGAGCCCCCCGGGCGCCGCGCAGTTTGATTTTTTTCATAATGGCTTTTAATTACTGGTTTGTGGCATTGCTGAGAATGCAGCAGTTGTTTCTGCAAACAATCGGCCAGGCCCAGCACACAGTGCTTTGTCACACTCTGGAGCAAGGTCTCTGGTTGTCTCTGTGTCGCATGCACGTCTCTTGCAGTGTATCATGAGTCTCCTCGGGGTGGGGACTGTTCACCTCTGTAACCTTAGCCCCTAACAGCGTCCAGCGTATTCGAGGTGCATCATAAATACTTATTGAATTATTATGTTTGTAATAAAAAAATTTTTTTTTTCTTAAAAGTGCCTATTTTAGGAAGATTCCTGGGAGCCATGAAGGTAAATGGAAACTACTATCAGACTGTGCAAATGTCAAAACTACCCAGTGTGTCATTCCTCAAAGTACTTTCCAAAAGGGAATTTACCTTATCCGTGTTCAAGCGTCTGATGGAAATGCCACATCTGTTTGGTCTAAAGAAAAAAGATTTGATCCGCAGTTACAAAGTAAGCCGGTAGTTTTTCCTCCAGAATGTGTTTCTCTCATTTGATGCAAATTCTGAACATTGTTTTCCTAAGTCCCAAGCTTGTCTGTATGTTCGTTTCCTAGGCATCCTGGTTCCTCCAACCATTAACATGAAATCCACTAACGACGTCTCCCTGCGGGTCTATATCAGCGCTCCAGAAGAGTCTGAAAACAAGTCTTTGAACCAGCTTTACTCAATAATTTATGAAATTGTATTTTGGGAAAACACTTCAAATGCTGAGGTAAAACAAACAGACAAACAAAACCTTTGTGGTGTAAGTTTGTAACGTAGGGCCGTTACTGTGATTTGGCTAAACAAAGTTGGAAGTTAAAATTTTAGCAAAATTTAGACACTCTAATCGTGTTAGCACCTTTCCAGGTTCTGCGTTCTAGCTATGGGTCTCCTGCGTCTGGGCCCGTTTGTTTTTAACCTTTAGATCGCTGAGCCTCTTACTACTCAAATCAGAATCTCCAGGGGTAGAACTCGGGAATTTGCATTTTTAACACAATTCCTGGGTATTTATCTAACCCAGGGTTGCTCAATGCTGTTGACCTTCAGATTGGATCGTTCTTTGTGGTCAGATCTGTCTTGCACATGATGGATGCGTCTCTCCCGGTCAGGACAACCGAGAAAACCTTTAGATGTTGCCAGATATCCCCTGGGGGCAGGGTACCTCCGAGGGGACAAAGAATACTTGGTACAATGGTTTGTGGCCCCCCCAAGGGGTAACCGAGCCTCCAGAGTTCAACTCCACCCAACAAAACCAATTTCGCGGCGAGGGAAGCTTTGGAAATCAGTCCTCTGAAAATGCTCCTTTTTTTAAAAAATATAATTAATTTATTTTTGAGACAGAGAGAGACCGAGCACGAGTAGGGGAGGCGCAGAGAGAGGAGACACAGAATCTGAAACAGGCTCCGGGCTCTGAGCTGTCAGCCGAGAACCCGACGCTCCTTAACTGGGGACTCATGAAGAAAAGGTTAAGAAACAAGAGTTCAAACACTAAAATTCAAAAACCCTGGACAAAGACAATACACAGTATCAGATAATCCACATTATTCCTTGATCTCTTTTCCCTGTGGGATTACAATCAAGGACTCCGCCTTTAAAAATCTTAGGCAGTTGAGTAGGTAAATCCTGTAACTTGACTTCATGTTCAGTTGGAAACCTGAGAAAATTCCAGTGACATGGCTACTTAACCTTTTAACTATCTGAACACACTGCGACCAAAGCATAATTTAGTCCACTGAGAATTACAGTCGGTTCTCAGTTGTCCCTACCGCAAAAACTAAATGTGTGTCTCAAGCCACCAAATTGTGTAACCTTACACAAGGTGCTTTACCTCTCTGAGATTTTGCTTCCTCTTCTGTAAAGCAGTGGTAGTCATAGTAACATTGTTTTGAAAGGATGTTTATGTTTATAAGATTTAAAATGAAGCACCATCTGAGGGGCACCTGGCCGGCTCAGTCGGTGGGACATGTGACTCTTGATCTCGGGGTTGTGGGCTTGAGCCCCATGTGGGGTGTAGAGATTACTTAAAAATTAAAAAAAAAACTCTTTAAAAAAATTTTAACTTCTGATATAGTCACTGAAAACAGCAGCACGTAAAAAAGCCTGTAGAGAGTTTGCTNAAACTTACAACGAGATAATGTATGAAAACACCTAACACATGGCTTGACAGATAGTAGAGATTAAATCGTTTCAGTTGCCATCTTGTCCCGTCTAGTCAATGCGGCAGTAATTACAGTCACAATAGCAGCTCATATTAATCGAAAGCTTACTTTGCAACATGTACTGTGATAAGTAATTTACATGAATTGTCTCAGTCATTCTTCCACAGAACAGTTGTGCCAGACAGTCTGACTGATGAAATCGTTCAGCAGACACTTAGGATGGAGCGTCCCTGATGCTGGGCTTTTTTAACCAGTGGGACGGGGCTGGGTATGATGTGAGCTCGGTTTGGCTTGGCTCTCAGATTTCTCTCGCTTGCCAAGAGGAAAGCAAAGCACCACATAGTTTCTGGCCCAAGGAGGATGAGGGGCTTGTGGGGGAGACTTAAACCGGACCCACAGCCTCCAATGAAGGCTCCCCAGCTGGTCAGACTCTGTGGGAGGAAAATAAATGTTTGGCCCCAGCCCCAGGATGTTTTGTTTAATTTGGTAACACTGCACATTACTTTGTTGTCCTTGCTTGGTATATTGTTACACAATATTATTGTGGCAATGCCTGACTGCTACAGGGAGGCACAGCAATCGTCTTCATTTTACAGATGGGGGAAATAGGGCCGGGAGAAAAGAAATAACTTGCCTAAGGCCGCAGAGCTATAAGTGGTACCTTAATACAGGCAGTTTAAGGCCAGAACCCCCGCTCCTGAGCAGAGGAAATACGATGAATGGCAATTGCACCAAATCACCAGGTACTTAGGCGTTAAAGTTGGCTTAGGAAAACATCGTACTCTTTTTTGGAAGCAGCATTTTTAACTTTGATTTGGTTTGGATGTGTTGTCTAAAACAAATTTATATTTCTTAAACATCCACCAACAAAGTGGTTGGGAGAGGCCAGTCTTAGGACCGAGTATTTAGGGAATTCTGGAAAGTGACATTCCCTATCTGACTTCATGAGGTGACTAAATTTTATCAATGATCTACTTCTATTTTTTTTTTTGTAGAAAAAAACTCTAGAGAAAAGAACAGACTTTACTTTTCCTAACTTGAAACCACTGACTGTATATTGTATCAAAGCCAGAGCACTTGCTGCAGACGAAAGGTGGAATAAAAGCAGCGTTTTTAGTGATCCTGTGTGTGAGAAAACAAAATCAGGTCAGAATCCTTCATTTTATCTTTAAAAAATAATTTTTTTGACATTTATTTCTGAGGGGGCGGGGGAGGGAGGCAGAGCATGAGTCAGGGAGGGACAGAGAGACACAGAATCCGAAGCGGACTCCAGGCTCCGAGCTGTCAGCACAGAGCCTGACACGGGGCTCAAACTCACAAACCGTGAGATCATGACCTGAGCCGAAGTCGGATGCTTAACCCACTGAGCCACCTGGCGCCCCCAGACCACTGTCTTTAAATGGAAATGCATTGCCATGTATCATTTCACATACATGTTATGTTTCCCTTCATGTGGCTACGTTCCATCCGCACAGACTGTCCGCGCTATTAACGTCTTCGTGCATCAAAACTTACATTGACGCTGTAGGGATGAGCACTGGGTGTTATATGGAAACCAACTTGACAATAAACTATTTGTAAAAAAAACAAAACAAAACAAAAACTTACATTGACGCTAAACACCACTTCCTTATATTTCAGGAAATACTTCCAAAACGTGGCTCATAGCTGGGATTTGTGTCGCATTATTGTCCATCCCGGTTGTCAGTTATGTTCTGAAGCTTCTCCTGCGATGTATCCGTTACGTGTTCTTTCCATCAAGTAAACCTCCTTCCACAATACACAAGGTATGTTACTTTTCTGTGTCGACAGGTAGATTTTTCTTGAAATGAACGGGAGATCTATTTGATTTCAACAGAATCCATACATTTTTCTTGATATGCGGAGAATAATACAGACTGGGATATTTCCTGCAGCTTTCGGTAGATTGGCTTTAGAAACAGCCATTCGATATCACATAACGTGGACTAGTAAAATATGCCCATCATCTCATATTTTTATTCTGACAGTTTGGCCACCGTGGCCTTTGTTTGAGCCTTGAAAGGCTTGGCGTTCACCAAAAGCCTAGCACAGCATCGCGAGTTGCAGAAGGTGTGGTCCGTGGGTGACCTCACAGAAAGGGAAATAAGGAAAATGAGCCTCCTGTCATGACACCTCACGGGTTCTTGTTTGGCACACCCGGGAGGGGAGAGAGCAGATTTAATGAAAGCACTAGATGATAAAGGGCCCGGCCCGGGGATGGTGGGCTCGCCTGAGTGGGTGTGCGGCTGCCTGCCTTCAGAGTCTCGTTTTTGAGCTCCGGCTTTGCAGCTCGAGGGACGTGAAGGCAAATTGTTGATCAGCCTCATTCTGTTTGCATATGGTAACTCTGTGAATGCAAGCGGGTCACCGAAGAGAACCTGAGTGAGCACCTCACGCTGTAAAATTTCCAGACAGACTCCCCACGACCCCAGAGCACCCCCACCCTTTCCAGCCTCTCATGCGCTCGCCGGCCCCCTGCCCCTGACAGTGCTTAGGTGTACATGACCTCGCAAGTGGCGATCTTCTAAACCTGAAACTGCGGTCAGTAGGCTCTTAGCTGACTTTTTAATATGCGTGCACCAAAAGGTAGCTTTTCTCGGTGCTGGATGTAAGAGACTGAAGCTGTGTTAGAAGTAGAAAACTGCTGCTCTTTTAAACAGCCTGTTTCTCTTCCTCCCCCCCTTTTTAAATCAGTACTTCTCTGAGCCGCCGCTCCGGAACCTCCTCCTCTTCACTTCCGAAGAACAAACTGAAAGGTGTTTTATAATCGAAAATACGAACATTCTCACTGCAGTAGAGGAACCCGACCAAGCTGGTGAAGATCACAAGAAATACAATTCCCAAACCAGTCAGGATTCGGGAAATTATTCGAACGAAGACGAAAGCAATGGCAGCAAATGCAGCGAAGACTTCCCGCACCAGGAAGCCGAGTGACCAGGAGGAAGCTCTGAAATGTCCAGGATTGCCTGGGGGCCTGAGCCGCTCCGCTCGGTCCGTCCGCTCAGGCTGCCTGGGGCAGGAAGACCTCTCCAGGTCTCGGGTCCTAAAACACCGGCAAGCCCTTGACCGAGTGGTATTTGCACATGGAAGAACACAGCCTGGGACGCAAGTTTTCCGAATTTTCTCCCACGCGCGCAGCGAAAGGCCTGTTGCTGGGCCTGTCTTTGGTGCAGTGGGTGAAATCAGAAGGTTCTCCTCATCTTTCTAAGGACGCCTGCAGCACCACCGTGCAAACTGCTTCGTGGCAAAGGGTGGTTCGCTGTGTTCCCGACAGGTGACACTGTCACTGTGCTGCCTGTGGCCGCGCATGTCACCCATTTGTCCTCCATTCCCAGCATGATAGTTCGGGATTTTTCAGGACATATTTAGACACTTTTGTAGGTGCTTAGGAAATTTCTTTAGAAAAGCTGGGTTCTGTTCCCACTGGCTTTCCGGAAAACAGCATACTCTAGAAGACATCTATAGGTGCCAGGAACAGGATCCATAAGATTTTCAAGGGACCCTGTCCATGTATCCCCCAAACCCTGGCTCTGCATCACCATTACCTCTCCCTTCTGTGGTTGAGGCTTCAAAACACGTAACCGTTTAGTAGACATTAACACTTGCTGATTCAGAGCTTAATTCGCAGCTTAGCAGAGCAGTCGCTTCTGAATTTGCAGTCACTGAAGTTACAGAGAAAGGGCAGACTGTCTGATCAGAGACGTTATGATTTTTTGAATAGAAGGAAGTATGCAGAGGTTAGCCAGCGTCCTCAGGAAGCCTTGGGACCAGAAAATGCTACTAACAGAGTAAGAAGTAGAAAACAACTCAGTAAGAGGAAAGCAGGCGGCATTAGTGAAAAATAGGAGTAAAAGTGTCTAATCAACTTTTCATTATTAATGTGCCGTGTGGTTGCTTGCTAAGGCTTACTGTCTTTTTTTTTTCTTTCTTTCTCAGTTTTATTGAGATATAATTGACCTGTCCCTTATCTGTGTCGTGTTTCAAACTGGGCCAGCTTCTCTGGGCCGTGTGGCTGTATTCAGGCACCCCTTCCATTTCGCTCGCATGTGCTTAAGAACAGGAAAATGTATTATCAAGGGGAGGAAGAAAATGTAACTGGAAGGGAAACCCAATTTTAAGAATTCTTTATCTTTCAAAGGCCACGTAGAGTTTATATTTAAGGTGTTCACGGAGATCCTTAGTTAGGAAGGAAGTCTGGGAATTTTGGTGGCCCCTGAAGGGAGAAGAAAGGGAGCGACACGGTGCCCTGGGATGTCCGTAACCTAAGGCCAGTGTCATTTACGCAGAAGTCCCCACGGGGGTGACAGGTTCCTCTGTGGGGAAGGCCCCACAGCTGCACGCCATGCGCTCACCAGGACCTGCTGTCCAGGCTGCCGGCAGAGCGCCGTGGGGATCGGGGATGCCCAGGAGCCCCTCCGAGACACAGGCCTGTGCTGTTTGGGTCCCTGAGGTGACCCGAACACATTCGCCTCTTGATCTTTCTGTCCAGATTCTGTCTTGATCTTTCTGTTTCCTTGCAGGCAGATCTGGCTCGGGCCGCCCCCCGCCCCCTCCACCCCTCCCCATGGCTTTCATGTCGAGCTGACGCCACCAACACCCAGGCCCTAAATTGACCTCAGGAACAAAGCTGCTTTACACTGGATGTAACCTAAGAATTTATGCAAAAGATTTGTATCATCGCAGCCAGAAATCGTTATTGTAAGTTAATGTACCTTGTGAACAGTGACATGGGCCTGCATGTTTATACCTACCCTTGGGTTCACATATGATGTGGGCCGTATGCCATTATTAGGGCAGCCGTAAAGTACTTACTAGTCTAGATTCTAATTCAAAAGTTAGAAATGCTACCCAGAACGAGGAGTTTTAGAAACTGACCAGAAATGTAGAACCGGCGAAGTTATGTTTTAAATAGAATTTGCCGTCTGTGTGCATTTCCCCAGCCTGTGACCTTTAAAGCGGCCCCAGATTGCTCTGAAGAATTCTGAGTGTACAAAAACTTTCCTTCCTCCCCGCTCCTTCCTGTGACTCCCTGACGTGTTACATATTTGTTTTTCGTGTGGTATCTGTCTGCACCCACGAGACCGGAAGCTCTGTGAGATGCAGGACTTTCTCTTATACAGCAATGGCTGNGGATGTAACCTAAGAATTTATGCAAAAGATTTGTATCATCGCAGCCAGAAATCGTTATTGTAAGTTAATGTACCTTGTGAACAGTGACATGGGCCTGCATGTTTATACCTACCCTTGGGTTCACATATGATGTGGGCCGTATGCCATTATTAGGGCAGCCGTAAAGTACTTACTAGTCTAGATTCTAATTCAAAAGTTAGAAATGCTACCCAGAACGAGGAGTTTTAGAAACTGACCAGAAATGTAGAACCGGCGAAGTTATGTTTTAAATAGAATTTGCCGTCTGTGTGCATTTCCCCAGCCTGTGACCTTTAAAGCGGCCCCAGATTGCTCTGAAGAATTCTGAGTGTACAAAAACTTTCCTTCCTCCCCGCTCCTTCCTGTGACTCCCTGACGTGTTACATATTTGTTTTTCGTGTGGTATCTGTCTGCACCCACGAGACCGGAAGCTCTGTGAGATGCAGGACTTTCTCTTATTCATTGCTATATCCCCAGCAGAAAGCAGTGATCCAGTGTGTGAAATCGACAGTGTGAACCTAGTGGGTGTCTCCAAAAATGTTTGTATGTTCGTTGAGCTGTGGAAGGTCATAGCCATGTTTTCAGTGTTTCTTTGAACCAAACTTGCATCTTTTATTTGTGTTTTTGTCTGAAACCCTATTACTGTGAATAATTTTATATAATAAACACCGGGGCCAGAAATCTTCAATTTTTTTGTTGTTGTGTTTAGACTTACTGAACGATCATGTACAAGGGCGCCTGGGTGGCTCAGTCATTTAGACGTCCCACTGTGGCCCAGGTCATGATCTCACAGTTTGTGGGTTCAAGTCCCACATCGGGCTCTGTGCTGACAGCTCAGAGTCTGGAGCCCGCTTCGAGTTCTGTGTCTCCCTCTCTCTCTGCCCTGATCCTGCTCACACTCTGTCTCTCTCACTCTCAAAAATAAATAAAACATTTTAAAAATAAGAAATAAATGAACTTTCATGGACCAAAGATGCTACAACTGATGCCTTTACATGATGCTCACGGCAGAGGGGGCCGATGCCTGTGCCCCACGTTCTGATGTCCAGCATTGAGGGTCCTGAAGGAGCCGCTGTGGCCTTCCTGCCTCCCACGGCTCCTGGACAAGGAGCTCATCACTTGCTCTTTTCTTTTTCACAACTTCAACCTCAGACGAGGATGGAGCACAGCCTTGGATAAATGAGTTTGCAACGGTGATGCATACTCTGCGTTCCTGAACTGCCTTCCATTTTCTTCTCCGGGTAAAGTCAGAAATTTTTAACGGCACTCCCCAATCCCACACGTAAATTGATCTCTCCTGCCATCTGAACGCATTTAATTTGAACTTGAACACAGTGGATATTCAGACCGGGGACACTTCAATGATCTGTTTTTCATAAGCTCTCTCAAATTTATTTTCAAAAGGAACAGTACTTTCTCAAAATACTAATGAATTCATCTCATATGCCCAAAACTGCCCTGGTAACCTAACACAGACCATTAACATCCAGTGTTTTCTCACTGCATTTTTTCTTGGGTTTAGAGAACCACAGAATTCTAAGTCTTGCCGGCCACATAAATATATGTGGAATATATGTCGTAGGCTATTTATATTGATGGAAGAAAAATAGCTTTTCCCTCACCTGAGGGGGGAAAAAAAGACCAGAAGAGAGAACTTGATGTTTTCTATGCAAAGGATATAGATACTAGTGTCCTATATTCATGAGGCCTGTCTCAACTTGAGACTCACCTTCTAACAGAGGATGTTTTGTGGATGAAGTAGTAATTGATGAGGAAGAAAGCAAAAACTGACAGGCTTAGAAAAAACAGGTTCGGGGAAGAGGGAGAAAATGGGAAGATCGCTCCTCTCAGTAGCTGGTTTAAAGTAAACTGTCCTCACAGTGAATCTCACTGCCCCGATACCCGGTCTGCAAAATTTCCTAGCTCCATCAGAGAGGAGGGAGCTGAGGGGAAAGCGAATGAATGAATGAATGAATGAATGAATGCATGAGTGAATGAAAAAAAAATGTTTTCCCATCTCTCATGTAGAAAGATGGTCCATTTTTTCCCAAAGAATGGAGTTAGTCCTTAAATATACAACAAACAGCATAGTTGCCTAGTCCCAAATATTGTAATGCTTTACAACTTTGGAATTTTAGTTATAAAAGGAGATGATAATGACTTTTATAGAATAAAAAGGTATATCATCCACTCTGAAATCTTCCTACTTTTAGGAAGATTAGGAAGACTCTACTTCATCCACATGTAGAAGTCATCTTTGTGACCCTCACTACCTGCACATTTGTCTAGCATGCTACCTCGGAGAGATTTCATGGCAGTTTGCCTCTACATAGCCTTCTGCTAAATGGCACGCTTCGTGAGAACAAGGGCTATCTTTTTTTTTTTTTTAACTCTGTAGCTGACACTCGGTAAGTGTTTCATGAGTAATTAAGTGGGGCATTGAAGGCACATAAATTGACCAAATCCACCACTAGGGGAAGACAAGTCACCCTGTTCAGGTTCACGACCAGCTGGTATCTTAGAAATAGATTCTTAAAGGGCCCAATCATGAGGAAACACGAAGAGAGCAAATGTGTAGCTAAAAACGATATATGGTTTGAGTTGCTAGATTTAGCAAATAAAAATACAGAACACCGAGTTAAATCTGAATTAAATTTGAATTTCAGGTAAACAGTGAATACTTTTTTTAGTAGAAGTATGTCCCAAACATTGTATGGGATATACTTATGCTTTAAAAAAGTTTTTGGTTTTGTTGCATAATGTTTTGAATATTTTGGCATTTTACCACTACAGAGATTATGATGAGTTTTTTTAGTATAAAAGTGTATCATTCCCTCTTTGAAATCTTCTAAATGACTCCTACCACGTAGCCATGCAGAGGTCGTCTTTGGATTCCATCTGTAATCTCAGCTAAACAACAAATACCTTTCTACTAAAGTTTATATCCCGCGCAATATTTGGGACATATTTATACTAAAACATCCATTTGTCTATTCGAAATTCACATGTAACTGGATTGCCTTGTATTTTTAATTCTGGCAAGTATTAATGTTAAGTTTCAAAAGTACTCTTGGGCCCTCTCAAACCCTTAAACCAATGTAAGTAATGCTTCTTGCAGAAATGTATACTCAGGACCTGTTTTATTTACAATTTAAAACAGTGGTTAAGAGAGAGTAAATACTGCAAACGTTATATAGCCAGAAACATCCATTCCAATCTAATTCTGTCCCTAGGAGAAGGTGTTGGGGGGCGGTCTGGATCCTGCGGGGGTCCAGGCCTTTCTGAGGGATTTGACCTGTGGGCCACTTTTCTGCCCGCATTTCCCACCCGGCCCTGACCGCATGCTTCATATCACGGTTTTGTTTTCTGTAATGGACTGTGAGCAACTTGAGGTCAGGGGCCGTGTGGTGCCTGGCCTGTTGTGAGTAGTTGCTCCACAAAAGGGATGTTGATTTTAACCTCAACTGTTTTCTTTAGAGTTATTTCTTCCCATCACCGTTCAGTAGCAGGAGAAGTTGGTCAAAACGCAAGAATATTCTGGATTGCATTGACTTGTGGACATTTCTCTTCTGTGCGCTTGTTCGGGGCAAAGACGGCCCTTTACTCAACCCTTTACGCTCCTTAGCACCTTAGTATGAGATCCATAAATGTAGATGAATAAATGAAGTTTCACACCTCCCCCTACTCTGCTCTGGGCCATTCAGGGAAGGGGCCCATGGCGCATCCTTTGGCTCAGACCAGAACTCGACGAGGTGTCTCAGACCCTTCCTTCTTCCTCCTTACCTAACCTTTCACCAAGCCTTCTTCATTCTGAATAGTTCTCGAATCCTCCCATTTCTGTCCCTGCTGCCCCACGCTGGTCTACACCCTCATCTGGGCTCCTACACGCCAGCCCCCATCCAGTTTTGCACCTCCTTGTCCATCTCCAAGTGATTGTCCCTCAGTCCTTCAAAGAAAACTTTCAAGATGCATCAGATGCTTCTCCACTATCCTTAGGTTAAGCTC
>NW_027530213.1:7026674-7079101 GCF_008692635.1 Crocuta crocuta | reverse complement strand
CCCGTTCCATACTTCACGGGCTTCCTTTCTCCAGCCCCAACTTCCGGCCTTACTTTTATTCCTTGAATTGACTATTCTCTGACTAGGCGAGAGCCTCCTGTGGTGGCTCCCGCAGCGCCCTGTGCCTCTACATCACCCTAGAATTTTCCCACTTTTTAAAAATATTGATTTATTTTGAGAGAGAGAGAGAGAGAAGGAGGAAGTGAGCAGGGGAGGAGCAGAGATAGAGGGAGAGAAAGAATTTCCACACTGTGAGTGCAGAGCCCGGCACGAGGCGTGAACTCACAAAACAGGAAACCATGACCTGAGCCCAAGTCAGGAGCTGGACACTGAGCCGACTGAGCCACGCAGGCACCCTGAGAAATTATTCACTTAATACCTTCCCCTGACTCGATGGTCAGCTCTCAGAAGGTAGGGACGGCAGGTTATGCTCACCACAGCGATCCCAGCACTCACCACGAGGCCTGGCACGAGGGGGTACTTAATACATGTCTTTAAATGAATAAATGAATCGCATGCCTTTACTTGCACACACGAATCCGTCCTGGCACATGGCTTAGGGCCCGGAATGGGAGACATAGGGAAATCAAGGACAAAGAGGTCTCTGCGAGAGGCAGGTCTTTGTGTGCTCTGCCAGTGCTCACCGGAAAGCGCCCACCATGGGGGAGGCACTGGACCAGCCTGTGGACAGTTTCATTCACTCTTCTGATGGAGGCCAACCAGCCTCGGCCTTCACTGCCTCCGATGTTTGCACAGGCGGCCCATGACCGGAGCAGCCGTGAAAGAACCTAGGCATGGGCCCAGAGGATGGGCTCCCTGTAGGCCAGGCTGACCATCCAGCCCCATAGCAGCCCGCAGTGCTTCTGAGCCCCCGACGGGACCCTCTTCACCGCACCCCACCGCCCATGCTCTCACCACCTGGCCACTCCCGCCTGGAGGGGCAGCAATTCATCTTTACTGGGATTCCTACCTGGCCTCAGTCCCACGATTATCCAAGGGTCAAAAGAGTAGGTATGAAGGGTGCTTGGCTGGCTCAGTCGTCAGTGCATGCAACTCTTGATCTGAGGGTTGTGAGTTCGAGCCCCATGGTGAGTGTAGAGCTTACTTTAAAAACAAAATAGTCTTTTTAAGTATTTTTGTAAAAAAGAATGTGTAGCTGGGGCACCTGGGTGGCTCCGTCAGTTAAGCGTCTGACTCGATTTGGGCTCAGGTTATGATCACGGTTCATAGGATGAAGACCCATATTGGGCTCTGCACTGACACCCTCTCCCTGACTCTCTCTCTCTAAATAAACACATAAACATTGGGGCGTCTGGGTGGCTCAGTCGGTTGAGTGTCTCACTTCAGCTTAGGCCATGATCTCACAGTCCATGAGTTTGAGCCCCATGTAGGGCTCTGTGCTGACAGCTCGGAGCCTGGAGCCTGCTTCAGATCCTGTGTCTCCCTCTCTCTCTGCCCCTCCACTGCTCGTGCTCTGTCTCTCAAAAAAATAAAACATTAAAATAAATACACATTTAAAAAAGAGACTGTAATAACCTTTTATTGTGTCAATGTAGCTCTGCTGAAGTTACCTTTTCCTAATTTCCTTCCTTGCCTGGTTCCAAGTTAGCATTTGGCTCAGAGAAATTTCTGGAAGTGTAGAAGACAGAGGCAAGCACCAGTGGCTGGCTTGCCTTGCTGGTCTGGTGTAAGACAGCAGCAGCTCTCCTCCTGTCCTGCTCTTTCTGACAACCAGGGCTGCTCTCCCCCCAAAGCACAGGCTACACATAGCCTTCCATAACATTCTTCACCAACTTCCACAACTGCGGAGGGCCTAATCCCTGTAATAAAGATCAATATTAGTTTTCAAGTTCCTTTCACATAGCACCGCGGTGACTTCCTCTTCTTCCTGCCTCTTCCACATTAAAGGACCCTGTGACTATACTGGGCTCTACCCAGATAATCGAGAGCAATCTCTCTGTTTCAAGGTCAGCTGATAAGTAATCTTAATTCCATTTGCTACCCTAATTCTCCCTTTGCCATCTAAACTAACATATTCACAGGCTCCAGGGACTGTGACGTGGACCTCATCTGCCTACGACAATGTCGCATCACTCAAAGTAGTTCTGCTTCTCTGACTGAATCCTGATTGCCTTAGACCAAGGGACCTGTTTTATGTCAGTAGAGATGCAACAATGGGCACAGGATAATGGGATTCACTGTCCTGCTGTAGGCCGCATCACCTAGAAGCTACCAGCCAAGCTACCTACCAGCTACCTTGGATCGGCCTGAAACACCCCAGCTAAGGCACCAGGTGAACCCCCAGGGGCTGAAGTGCTGGGCCTCTGATAGGCAGCACCAAGGCATGGGGGTCTAATGCCTACTCCCAGTTTTCCCCTGGGGAATCTGCACTTGAGGTTAGGCTGGACTAGAGGTCCTGGTTTCCTGGTGGGGGGAGGGGAGAGGGATAAGAAGGCCTTTTCCAAAATGACCGGGCTACACCGAATCTGCGTGTGCCAACAGGCCAGCAAGAGGTGATATACAGAGACGGGTAATTCACCTTAGTTCTTACAGGAAATTAAGCTACAATTACTTAATGGGGAGGAAGGGGTGGGTCTGGAATGCTGGGAATTCCCTGAAGCACATTTTGGTGCTTCTGTGCCAGGTGATGACTGGGAACGAGCAATTACTGGAACAGAGTAATGTGGGCACAAACTTCTCAGGGATAAAGGTCTGGGTTATCCGACCAGGCAACCCAGATCAGAAGTGCTGGCTGAGGGGTGCCTGAGTGGCTCAGTCGGTTAAGCACCTGACTCTAGATTTTGGCTCAAGTCATGATCTCACCGTCTTGAGCCCCACTTCAGATTCTCTCTCTTCCTCTCTTCTGCCCCTCTCCTGCTCAAAATAAATAAACATTTAAGAAGAAGGGGGAGGTGGAGGAGGAGAAGGAAAAGGAGAAGTAAAAGGAGGGGGAGGAGGAGGAGAAGTATTAGTTGAGGGTGAGGAGAATCTCAAATGGGTGAGAGAGGAAGAAGAAAATGAGGGTTTATTATGGCCTGAGACCATCTTCAGAAAAGGGAACTGTAGCTGCCCCACTAACCTCCCTATTATAAGATTTTCTTTTTTAAAGTTCTTTTTAAATTGTGACCAGCCATCACCTGGAAGAATCCATGACAGCATGAAATTAATTAATGCAGGACACAAGTGGTTCTGAGTGGTAGGTACAGGGGTTCACTGTCAGATGTGGTTGGTGCCTCCCCATATAATCATGGCATTTCATGCCTTTGAGCATGAGGGGACTTCCAAATCTCTGTCTTCCAAGACCCATTTTACCCAAGGACTGATAAGAGTTGACATCGAGCAAGTAGAGGCTAGAGATGCTGCTAAATACCCTACAATGCACAGGGTAACAAAGAATAAATTTTAGAATCAGCTTTCCAGTTTCTGCAAGAAACAAACAAACAACAAAAAACAACCCAGCTGGGATTTGATAGGAATTGCACTGAATCTCTACACCAATGTGGGAAAATAGTGCCATATTAACAATACTGGGTGTTCCAATCCATGAATATGGGATATTTTTCCATTTATTTAGGTCTCTTTTAATTTGTTTCAATAATGTTTTTTTTTTCCCATTTTTAATGTCTAATCCTTATACTTCTTTGGTTAAATATATTTCTAAGTATTTTATTCTACTTGATGATATTGCAAATGGAATTGTTTTCTTAATTTAGTCATCAAATTGTTCATTGTTAGTGTGCAGAAGCAAAAAAAAAATGCTTTGGGGTCAGGGGAACCAAACCATTTTATTGAGGGGTTTTGGGGAAACGTTGAAGAGCTAGGAGGACAGTAAGATCCAACTTCTTCAACCTGGCCAGGATGTCCCCAGCCCCACAGCTGCCAAAAGCTAGAAGCAAAATTGTTTATATATTTATCTTGCAACCTTACTGAGTTTATTTATTAGTTCTTACATTAGTTTTGGTGGTTGCTTAAGATTTTCTATACACAAGATCATGTCATCTGTATATAGAGATAGTTTTACTTCTGCTCCAATATGGATATTGCTATTTGTTTTTCTTGTCTAATTGTCCCAAGTAGAACATCTAATACAATGTTGAATAAAAGTAAATAGTGTCCTTTTCCTGATCTTAGGGAAAAAGTGTATTATCTTTCACCATTAACTATGATGTTAGATGTGGGGCTTTTTGTACATGCCCTTTATCATACTGAAGAAGTTCCCTTCTTTTCTTTAGTTTGTTTAGTGTTTTTAATCATGAAAGGGAATCACATGTCATATTATGTTTGTCAAATGTTTATTCTGTGTCTACTGAGATGACCTTTTTTTTTTTTTTGGTCCTTTATTCATTTTGTATGTTAAATGAACTTGTATTACTGGAATAAATCTCACTTGATTGTGGTGTATAATCCTTTTTACACATTACTGGATTCAGTCTGCTAGTATTTTGTTGAGGATTTTTACATTTGACTTTATAAAGGATACTGGTCTGTTGTTTTTGGAAACCATTGTTTGCTTTTGGCATCAGGGTAATTTTGGCCTCATAGGATGAGTTGGGAAAGGTTTTCTTCTCCTCTGTTTTTGGAAACGTTTGTGAAGAATTGGTGTTAATTTTTCTTTAAATGTTTGATAAAATTCACCAGTGATACCATGCTGATTTGAGCTTTTCTTTGTGGGAAGTTGGATTGTTATGGGATTGGATTAACCCAATCTTTTTACTTGCTATAGGTCTATTCAGATTTTCTGTTTCTTCTTGAATTAATGTTTATAAGTTGTATCTTTGTAGGATGTATCCATTTCATCTAGGTTATCTGATTATTTGGCATATGATTGTTTATAATATTCTTTGATAGTCCTTTCATGTCTAAATTTTTTTTAAATAGTTTATTGTCAAGTTGGTTTCCATACAACACCCAGTGCTTATCCCCATATCATGTCTGTAAATTTGATAGTAATGTCTCCTCTTTCATTCCCGACTGATCTCAGTAATTTCAGTCTCTTGTATTTTTAAAATTTTTTAAAAATATTTATTTATATTTGAGAGAAAAAGAGATAGAGTGTGAGTGGAGAGGAGCAGAGAGAGAGTAAAACACAGAATCCGAAGTAGGCTCCAGGCTCTGGGCTGACAGCACAGAGCCCGATGAGGGGCTCGAACCCACAAACCGTGAGATCATAACCTGAGCTGAAGTCGGATGCTTAACCGATGGAGCCACCCAAGCACCCTAAATATGTATAATTTAAAACTAACTATAACCTTCAGTTTGTAGCTCTCATACAATAAAAACAAATTTAATTTATAAATTAGTTATAACCAAAACTGCAAAACAATACAATTAAAGCAAAAAACACTAATTCAACGTTTGAGTTCAGCGTGGCTATCTACCATACACCTGGCAATGAACCAATTCAGCCATTACTTTTTCTTAAATCAAACTATGATGAATGTCTAATTGAACAATATGTGTTTAATGTCATTTGGCCCTCATTTGGCAGAAGTAGTCATAGTAAGTTCATCTTTGTTTATGGCCATTACCTGAAAATGTCAAAATAGTACCATTGTTTCCTAAGAAGATCCTAAACACAAATATACAACAGGTTCATTCTGATGCTTCCAGAATATGCCCATATTAGACTTGTAAGCTTACTATCAAAGTGAAAGCAAAGTTTTTAATTTCTGAAGAAAAGCTAGAGGACCCCACAAACAAACCTGCAATCTGGAAAAAAACTGGCTTGGAACTTTGCTTTAATGGCATGCCTCAATCCTTTCCAAAGTTGCCATGTGAATCCTTAGCCATTATTACCTTCAAAGGATATTTTTCCAACTATGGTTACACAGGGAGTTTCTTAAAGTTCTATTTGTGAATATTTCCTCTTGAGCAATAAGGAAGAGAAAGCAAAGATGAGAATCTTGTGCTGGTCACCATGATCTGATTCAGAAATGGCTTGGCTGTTGGGTTTACTAAGCAAGAGAAACCAAGATAAAGCAGTTGAGCAAATACTTAGCCACCACCTTCCCTACTACAAGCATCTTTGCCTTGTAATGAGCAGAACTTTGTAGTAGATGAATCCTTGAGGAGGAAGCCTCACATCCATAATTACACCTTTAGAGAAGATGGGAAGAAATAAGCCCTGCTTTGGAGCTGAGTTGGACCAGAAAGGGAAGAGCCCTAACCTGGGGTATGATCACCACAGTGCACATCTGCTAGTTGAGATGACTCAGTAAGTCTGACTCAACCCCTAACACTCACCTGTTGAACAAGCAATTGAAGATGAGGGAGAGAGATGAGAACAATGAGAGTCATGACTCAGGGAAAGTGACTAGCAGGGAGAAGCCAGACCACACCAGGTCACACCTTGAAGTTATAGAAGGCAGTGTGGGGAGAGTGTTTGGTATCACTTCTTCCTTCTTTGTCCACTGAACCCAGTAAATGGCCCCAGAGAGATCACCTGAAAATTGCTCTGTCTTGTCTGAACACAGTTGAGAGTGTGGCAAAGCATTGGAGAGGACTCACTCATCTAGCCATCCACTTAGCTGCATATAGAAAGCAACTGATGGACTTTGAAATCCCCTATGAATGTTCCAGGAGCACCTGGGTGACTCAGTCAGTTAAGCATCTGACTTTTTTTTTTTTTTAATGTTTTATTTATTTCTAGGAGAGAGAGAGAGAGAGACAGCATGAGCAGGGGAGGGTCAGAGAGACAGGGAGTCACAGACTGAAACAGGCTCCAGGCTCTGAGCTGGCAGTCAGCACAGAGCCCGACACGGGGCTCGAACCCACGAACCGCGAGATCATGACCTAAGTGAAAGTTGGACGCTTAACCGACTAAGCCACCCAGGCGCCCCAAGCATCTGACTTTTGATTCTGGCTCAGGTCATGATCTCAGAGTCATGAGATTGAGTCCCACATCAGGCTCTGTGCTGGGTGTGGGACCTGCTTGAGAGTCTCTCTCTCTCTCTCTCTCTCTCTTTCTCTCTCTCTCTCTCCCCTTCTGCTCATTCTTTCTCTCTGATAAAAAGAAAGAAAGAAAGAAAGAAAGAAAGAAAGAAAGAAAGAAAGAAAGAAAGAAAGAAAGAAAGAAAGAAAGAAAGAAAGAAAGAAGGAAAGAAAGAAGGAAGGAAGGAAAGGAAAAGTCCTTATCAAAATTTGTCATTGTTTTTATTTGTTTGGTTACTAGAATCTAGGTTCAAAGAGGCCGAGGCCAAGTATGCTTTTTTTAGTCATCAATATGTATCCAGATCCAAGCACAGTGCCTGGAATATGTAGGGAGTTTTGGGAGCATAAACATTTACAATCATTAGCTCTTCTTGGTGGATAGATCCCTTAATTATGTTACAATGGCCTTCCTCATTTCATCTCTTGTTACAGTCTTTGTTTTAAAATCTAGTTTGTCTGATATGAGCATGGCTACTTTAGCTTTCTTTGGATGTCCATTAGCATGATAGATGGTTCTCCATTCCCTTACTTTCACTTGGCCGGTGTCCTCAGATCTAAAATGAATCTCTTGTAGGCCGCATATAGATGGATCTTGGTTTTTATTTCCATTCTGATACCCTATATCTTTTGATTGGGACATTTAGTCCATCTATATTCAAAATGATTATTGAAAGATACAGATTTAGTGTCATTGTGTTATCTGTATGTTTCATATGTCTCTGCTGCTTTCCACTCACAGAGTCCCCTTAGGATCTCCTGTAGGCCTTGTTTAATGGTCATGAACTCCTTTAATTTTTGTTTGTCTGGGAAAGGCTTCATCTCTCCTTCTATTCTGAATGATAGCCTTGCTAGGTAAAGAGTTCTTGGCTGCATATTTTTCCCATTCAGCACATTGAATATTCCTTGATACTCCCCTCTGGCGTGCCACGTTTCAGTGGACAGGTCTGCTATTACCCTTAGGTGTCTACCCTTTTAGGTTAAGAACCGTTTGTCCCTTGCTGCTTTCAGAATTCTCTATCTTTGTATTTTGCCAGCTTCACTATGATATGTTGTGCTGTTGACCTGGTTTTTTGTTGATTTTGAAGGGAGTTCTCTATGCCTCTTAGACTTGAATGCCTGTTTCCTTTGCCAGATTAGTGAAGTTCTCAGTTGTAATTTGTTTAAATAAACCTTCTGCCTCTTTCTCTTACTGTTCTTCTTCCGGAACACCTATGATACGGATATTGTTTCATTACATGGAATCACTTAGCTCTCTAATTCTCCCCTTGTGATCTAGCTATTTTCATTCCCTCTTTTTTTCATCTTCATCATTTTCCATAATTTTTATCTTGTATTTCACCTATTCTCTCCTCTGCTTCTTCCATCCTCGCTGTTACTACATCTTGTTTATTTTGCATCTCATGTACAGCATTCCTAATTCATCATGACTATTTCTTTGGTCTCTGATATCTGCAGCAATGGATTCTCTGCTGTGTTCTATGCTTTTTTCAAGCCCAGCCATTAGCCATTAGTCTTATGACTGTTTTTCTTAATTCTTCTTCAGATTTATTGTTTACATCTGTTTCAAGCAATGCTCTGGCTGTCATTTCTTCCTGTATGTTCTTTAGAGGAGAATTCTTCCATTTCATCGTTTTGTAGGTTTCTGTCTTTAACGTGTTTTAATAGCTTGTTATGTGCCCTGCACCTGTGATCACTACTATATTAAAAAGGGGTCACATACTGGCCGGGGCCTGGCCCTTCAGGAAGTGTTTTGGAGTGTGTTACATGCACTCTGTTGTTGCATTTTGGCTGCTCTATTCCACTGGACAGACTTCTACAAAGCTCCCCCTTGCTCATAGTGGTGGAGTGTTTGGACCTTTACCAGGTGTGCTTTGATTTGTTCATTGAAGTCACCCCGGAAACAAAGGAAAGGGGTGAGGAGCCTGATCCCATGTAAAGAGAGAAATGAAAGGGGAGAAAAGAAAACCAATCAGAGAATCAAAAAACAAAAAACAAACATAAAACTATAAGGCTTAATCCAGAGAGAGATGAAGAAAAATAAAGAAGATACAGAAAAGGTATAAAAAGAATAGAGTAAAAGAGTAAAAATGCCTGATGAAACAGAAAAAAAGAATTATATATATAAAATAAGAATTGACCCAAAACAAATCAGAAACTATAAGCTTGACTCCAAAAGAAAAAAGAAGGGGGTAGAAAGAACAGAGAAGAACAGACAAACCGACAAACAGACAGACTGACAGACAGCCTGACAACAAGAAGCCGTTGTCTGTTGGTGCTGAGACTGGTGGCCGTGCTGGGCTGGAGGAGGGGCCATCTGGTTTGGTCAGTGTCCATACCGCCCTGCTCTCTCCTGGTGCCCCCCTGAGATTGCCCCCCAGGCCGGCTTCTTCCCCCGCAGGTGCACACACATAGTGGCTTCCTCTGGAGAGAGTCACACGCTTTTAAAAACTCTGATCTTCAGCTCCTAAGGCTGGTAGAGACTGGCATTCTCTGTAGTTCTTGCTTCTTGTTCCCCAGCCGCGGTCCCAAGAGGTCTGTCTCTTGTCCTAACACAAAACTATAGTCCACAGTTTCTCTTTCTCTCCCATTTGTCTCACCACAGAGGAGGCTTCCTCCCCTCCACACCCTCGTTGTTTTATGCCCCCCAATTCGCATACACGCACCTCCATCCCGCCAAGCTGTCTCCTTCCACCTATGGAGATTTTTCTCTCACTCCGCAGGTTGATTTCCTGGCTGTTCTAAGTCATCTGACCTCAATACAGCTGTATTTGAAAGTCCAGGGAAATCCCGGTCTCCCTGCCTCTCCTCCATCTTAACTCCTCCTGACATTTCTCAAAAGATATACAAATGACAAACAGGCATAAAGGAAGATGCACATCACTAACCATTCGCTAAACAGAAATTGGAACCACAATGACACCTCACCTCACATGCACTGAGAGAGCCACTATCCAAATGACAGAAAATAGCAAGGGCTGACGGGGATGTGGAGAAATTAGAACCCTGTGCACTGTTGGTGGGATCGTTAAATATCGAGTGAACATGAAAGATCTCATTGGCTTTCTTGGTCAGTTCATGGACTGGGCAACATCCCATCTAGTAAGTAGAGGGGAGCGCCAAAGGGCTACAGGAAAGAAGTGGAAAAAAGGAAATTATTAGCAAAGAATTACCGTTTTAGGCAAGGTTATCCTCCGTAAGGGAATGGACTGGGTCTATCGAGATACTTCCTAGTGAGAACCAGGAAATCCCCATGTTGATGAGTTAAAGGCAACATGTCTAAGGGGCTGAAACTGCAGTCAGGTTAGGTATTAAGTATTGGTTTACTGACTTGGGGGCTTAACCTGAGTGACGCCATTTTAAGCCTGTGGTTTTCTTTTTAGCAGGATTTAAAATGGTGCAGCTGCTATGGAAAATCTAACAGAAAGGCCTCAAAAGTGCAAAATAGAACTACCACATGATCCAGTAATCCCACCTCGATGTCTGTATCCAAAAGAATTGAAAATAAGATCTTGGACAGAGAAAGCATACCCGCGTTCACAGCCGCATTATTCACAATAGCCAAAAGATGAGAGTACCCCAGATGTCCACTGATGGATGAATAGATGAAGAAAATGTATATTCATGCAGTGGAATATTATTCGGCCTTTAAAAAGGAAATCCTTCACATGCTACAACATGGATGTACCTTGAAGACATTACACTAGGTGAAATAGGTCAGTGACAAAAAGACAAATACTCTCTGATTCCATTCATATGAGGTCCCTAAAGAAGTCAAACTAATGGAAACAGAGAACAGTGTGAGCGCCTGGCTGGCTCAGTGGGTAGAGCATCCGACTCTTGATCTTGGGGTTGTGATTCCCAGCCCCACGGGAGGTGCAGAAATAACTGAAAAAGAAAGAAAAACACAAAGAATGGTGGTTGCCAGAGGCTATGGGGTAGGGGAGTTGCTGTTCAATAGCCATAGAGTTTCAGTTTTGAAAGATGAAAAATTTCTACAAGTCTGTTGCACAATAATGTGAATACAGTTAACACGACTGAGCTGTACATTTAAAAAAAGTTAAGATGGTAAATTTTATGCTATGTGTTTCTACCACAGTTTTTTTTTTTTAAGAATTATCTGTTTTTTTAAGTTTGTAATTAAGCGCTTTGGAAAAGAAAATAAGAATTTAGAATTTTTGTGTGCTTATATTTTATTTAAAAGGCTTCAAACACAGCTTAGCAATTTTACAAGTCTGGATGTCCATATTTTGCTCTGATTGATGAAGGGCAAACCTTCACATTATTTCATCTCATGGGAGACCCTTTGTATTTTATTTCCTTCTGAGAATAGAATTAAAGAGTCAGGTTTGGGGGCCGCCTGGGTGGCTCAGTCAATTAAGTGTCCAACTCTTGACTTGGGTCAGGTCAAGCTCGTGGGATTGAGACCTGCACCAGGGTCCAAGTTGACAGTGTAGCTTGCTTAGGATTCTCTCTCTACTTCCCTGTCTGCCCCTCCCTACTCACACTCTCTCTCTTAAAATAAATAAATAAACTTTAAAATAAATAAATAAAAATAAACAGTCGGATTTGGGGAAATCGTCTGAGTCATACACAAAGTGAGTCTAAATAGATTCAGAAGAAACAAACCTAGATATTCCAAGAATAAAGGCTAATCAATGAAAAAAAAAGTGTCATGATTTTAATAAAAAAGAGATTGAGGGCAGACTTACAGGCACCACTTCATCTTTTATTCCTGATACATTCTTTCCTCCTTCTCTAAAGGGAGTTTGTTCTATACTCTGCTGTTATTTGAGCTACCCAGAATACAAGTATAGATGTGTTGTATTATAAGATTTATTATATGCAAATCTCTTTTGAAAGCAAGAATTCAGTTAGTCATGCAGGCTTTTGTTCATGTTAATGCAAGCCAACTACTTCCCCATTCCTCTTAAATAGTGAAATAACAAATATGCCAGTGCTTAGGCTGAGAAGAAGGGTGGGTAATTTGGATGTAGGAAGACAGCGGTTTTTAAACATTTTGCCTGTGTATCCCCTAAAAGAAATATGTAAGTCCATATACTGCCTCACACATTTTAAGTGACATCTAAAATATTAAGTTGAAATAGTTGCAAGGGATGCACTTTCCAGTAAGATGTAAAAATTAACATTTAGAAACAAACTTGCTTTATCACTCTCAAAAATATATCCAGTGAAATCTAATGCAGAAGCAATTGACGCCCACCATCACCTACTCTGAAATTATAAAAACTCTTCTTTTTAAAAAATTTTTTAAGCTTATTTATTTTTCTGAGAGACAGAGAGAGAGCAGGGGAGGGGTAGGGAGAGGGAGACAGAGAATCCCAAGCAGACTCTGCACTGTAAGCACAGAGCCCAACGCTGGCCTCGAGCTCATGAACCGTGAGATCATGACCTGAGCTGAAATGAAGAGTCAGACGCTTAACCAACTGGGCTACCCAGGTGCTCCCCAAAACTCTTCTTTATCCGTTCTGAAATCTTGCTCATTCCTTTTTCTCCCTGAATTCATAGCTCTCTTCCCCAGAGACATCTATCTTTTTTTTTTTTTTGGTAAGTTTTTTATTTTTCATTTTTCAGAGAGAGCGTGAGCAAGGGAGAGAGGCAGAGGGAGAGAGAGAGAATCCCAAGCAGGCTCCGTGCTGAGCGTGGATGAGGGGCTTGATCTCACAAGGGTGGGATCATGACCTGAGTGGAAATCAAGAGTCAGATGCTCAACTGAGCCACCAGGGGGCCCAGAGACGTTTATCTTAACATAGCATATTTCTTAATCCCCTATCACATATCTTTGCAACAAAAAAGTATACAAATTAATACATTTCTTTCCAAATTTTCTATGACCATAGTCTCTAACTGTTAAAAAAAGAAAGACCTCACACTGACAAACCAGCTGATAATATACCTCTCCCCTATCTGCCTACAAAATGCTACAACACATTGACCTGTATTCTTCTCATCATCAAATACTCATATTGCTCTGGAAATGTAATTGGATTCGTAGCCTTTTGCCAAAGAAGGTGCTTTCCTGGCACAGGCACTACTTTCTAGCACGAACGCTACAAGGACAGGAAAAAGGGTCAGACAAGTGAGTGGGCAGGAGAAGTTTAAAATTTTTTAAATTGAAAACAACAGCACAACTTTCTTCTGGATTGAATTCCCATCGTAACTATTAGTAACATACACTTGGTCAAAACATCACTAGCTCACAACTTTTTTTTTTTTTTAATGTTTTATTTATTTCTAGGAGAGAGAGAGAGCGTGAGCAGGGAAGGGTCAGAGAGAGAGGGAGTCACAGACTGAAACAGGCTCCAGGCTCTGAGCTGGCAGTCAGCACAGAGCCCGACGCGGGGCTCGAACCCACGAACCGTGAGATCATGACCTAAGCGAAAGTCGGACGCTTAACCGACTAAGCCACCCAGACGCCCCACTAGCTCACAACTTTTGATAAATCATTTTGATAAATCATTTTTAAGCATAAGAAGTATAATTTTGGGGGCATCTGGGTAGTTCAGTCAGTTGAGCGTCCAGCTTGATTTTGGCTTAGGTTATGATCTCTAGGTTTGTAAGTTCGAGGCCCACATTGGGTTTTTTTGCTCACAATGGGATTCTCTCTTTCTCCCTCTCTCTCTGCTCCTCCCCGACTTGTGCTCTCTCTCACTCTGTCAAAATAAATAAATAAACTAAAAAAAGTAAAATTTCAGGGGTGTCTGGCTTGGTAAAGTATGCTACACTTGATCTCAGAGTCATGGGTTTGAGCTCCATGTTGGATGGAGAGATTACTTAAAAAATAAATAAATAGGGACACCTGGGTGGCTCATCTGGTTAAGCGTTCAATTCTTGATTTTGGCTCAGGGCATGATCTCATGGTTCATGAGTTCAAGCCCCATGTTGGGCTCTGGGCTGACAGCAAGGAGCCTGCTTGGGATTCTCTCTCTCTCCCTCTCTCTCTCTCTTTCTCTCTCTCTCTAAAGGAAGGAAGGAAGGAAGGAAGGAAGGAAGGAAGGAAGAAAGGAAGGAAGGAAGAAAGAAGAAAGAAAGAATAAATTGTGCATTAATTGATGAATAGGATTCACTTATAACATTATTAAGTCCTATTAAAGACAGGAAAACATTTTTTTAAAAAAAGAAAGAAATAGGGGCACCTGGGTGGCTCAGTCAGTTAAGTGTCCAACTCTTGGTTTCAGCTCAGGTCATGATCTCACAGTTTTCCTCAAATGAATCCCTGGAGCTTGCTTGGGATTCTTTCTCCCTCTTTCTCTGCCCCTTCCCCTGTCTCAAAATATATAAATAAATTTTTTAAAAAAGAAAGAAAATTACATTAGAAATGCATCTCTTGTGGGGCACCTGGGTGGCTCAGTTGGTTAAGACTCTGACTCTTGGGGTGCCTAGATGGCTCAGTCAGTTGGGTGTCTGACTTCAGCTTAGGTCATGATCTCCTGGTCTGTGGGTTTGAGCCTTGAGTCAGGCTCCGTGCTGACAGCTCGGAGCCCGGAGTCTGCTTCAGATTCTGTGTCTCCCTCTCTCTCTGTTCCTCTCCTCCCCATGCTCTCTGTCTGTCATTCTCTCTCTCTCTCTCTCTCAAAAATGAATAAACTTAAAACAATAATAAATTAAATATATATTTTTAAAGACTGGCTCTCGATTTCACTTACGGTCCATGGGAGCGAGCCCCACGCTGGGCTCTGTGCTGACAGTGTGGAGTCTTCTTGGAATTCTCCCTCTCTCTGTCTCTCTCTGCCCCCACCCCTCAAAATACAATAAACATTATTTAAAAAAAAAAAAGAAAGAAATGCATCTCTTGAGGCAATGGATGGAGCCTCTTGCTTCCAGTAGTGCAGGTGTGTGTGACTATATGTTAGTTCTTTCCTGATGGAGACATCACTGGTCTTGTTTTCAGTATCAGGGGGTGAAATTTTGCGATAGGAGCAAACTCCTCATAGGAGTTTTGCTGCACTGCCCCTTGAGTCTTTGAATTCCTTCTGAGTTACAGGTCAGAAGCCACTTAGTGAACTTTCATCAAAAATCATTCAATTCAGGAGCTGGCTCAGGTGGAAGAGTGTGGAACCCTTGATCTCCAGGTGGTGAGTTCAAGCCTCAAGCTGGGTGTAGAGATTACTTGAATAAAAAAAATCATTTCCAATCAGATGTTAAGCATCAACAGCTGCTAACACCACAAAAGAAAAGTCACTACCCAACATTATGCACCGCACAACAGAGGGGCACGTCACCATCTTTGGAGTAGCATCAATCCTAATCTGATCGAACCTTAGATCTGATCACCAACTTACAGGAAATACAAGGAAAAAGGAGCGTGCTGCATGACGCATGCGGATGCAAAACGCAGATGGTGAGCAAGCGATCTGGTTTCATTAACAACTCAAGTGCAAGGTAAAAGAGAGTTCATCTATTTTCCATTTTGATTTAAACAAGCAAACTTCAGAGAAGGAGAAACAGGGAGATTGTGACATATATGAGACGCAAAAAGCTTTAGCGCTCGCTGTATTTTTCTAATATGAGACACTAACTTATTTTGGGTGAGATAATGACATCGTGGTTCCTTGTATTTTGAAGGCGTAACCCAACAAACTGGAGTTCGCTCCTGGTGAGTTCCAGGTAAAGGCTTCACCAGGCGGAGTTGTCATACAAAGCACACTTTGTCTGCAGGAAATAAGATCACTGAGGATAATTTCCAAAGCCGTGACTCCCCGACCAGGGCGAGTGGGTTCCTTTTCTTTAGGGTTAGGATGAATAGTCCACCAAGTATTGTCTCTGATTGTAGGGGTGGGCATAAGCTCATTCATGCGTCTTAGGAAATAAATGTTCTGTTCTGTTAATGAGGTTTGTGCTCTTCCTTGGGTAGAGATTTCAACATTATAATGAAGCCCAGGTAACTGTCAGACAAGAGGAAGGGGCTCTGGGCCCCCTCAGAGAGAGAGGGAGAAACTGGACTTGGTCTCGGGCTCATGGTCTTGGGTGAGGAACGCAGGGCCTTTGTACTTTTGAAACAGCAAGTGGTCTCTTACCTGATTAGGCTATTTTCCAGGCTTGGTAGAGACTCTTAGGTTTTACATTCCCTTTGCTCCCTTAAAATCCTTAACTACTGAAGTGTTTGCATGTCTTGGTCCCTCTGACACCTCCCAGGAAGCTCTGTAAGGAGTAGAACTTGGCTGGGCAAGTAGGGCACAGATCACGTGGAGGGGAGGGGGAAACAGGTGGGGTCCTAAAACGACTTCTCTGCTGTCACTAAAGCTATATCTTGTCTTCCTTTTTTTCCTGGGGGCTCCTAACCTTTTGCTTACAAAGACACATGCAGAAATGTTTACAGATGAAGCAATACCGAAATGTTTATAGATGACAGAATATGATCTCTGGAATCGACTCCACAGTAATTCTGGGTCAGGGAGCGGGGCCGCAGAAATGTGGCACAATGCAGTGGGGGCAATGCAGCCGTCGGAAACGCCAAGTGCCCTCACCTGCTGGAGTGTTGCCAAGAGGGGCACCTGGGTGGCTCAGTCGGTGAAGCATCCGACTTCAGCTCAGGTCATGATCTCGCGGTTCGTGGGTTCAAGCCCCGTGTCGGGTTCTGTGCTGACAGCTAAGGACCTGGAGCCTGGTTCAGATTCTGTATCTCCCTCTCTCTCTGCCCACCCCCCCTGCTCATGCTCTGCCTCAAAAATAAATAAACTATTAAAAAATTTTTGAAGTGTTGCCAAGAGACACCCTGCCCACTGTGTGTCTTCAGGAAGAGCCCTCAGTGAACCCCTGCTGAGGGCAGCCCACATCCACGGTCTTGGCCATGTAGGGGTTGCCTCACCTTGGAACGCCTCTGGAGGGCAATTTCAGCCTCAAGACCCCTCTACCTTCCCCTCCCTTGCACAGCTGACTCTGCCAGCTCTCCGGCTAAGCTTCCTGCAAGCTAACCTTCATCTCAGAGCCTGCTTCCCAGGGNGCTCTAAGCTGGCAGTCAGCACAGAGCCCGACGCGGGGCTCGAACCCACGAACCGTGAAATCATAACCTAAGCAAAAGTCGGATGCTTAACTGACTAAGCCACCCAGGCGCCCCGAGGTGATAATTCTTGAAGCTGGGTGTGGTGGGCAGAATTCAGAGATGGTGTCCAACACCCCCACGCCTGATGTAAGCAGTTTGTACAATCCGTAGGATTATGAAGATAATCGATTTTACTCTCATCTTTAGGTTATATTATATAGTATTATTATAGTATATAGTATATTATATAGTCTCTCTTGACTTGAGAGAAGGCGATTACCCTGGTGGGCCTGACCTAATCACATGAGCCCTTTATAAGTAAGGAGTTTTGGGGGCATCTGGGTGGCTCAGTCGGTTAAGTGCCTGACTTCAGCTCAAGTCATGATCTTGGGGTCCGTGAATTTGAGCCCTGCGTCGAGCTCTGTGCTGACCGCTCAGAGCCCGGAGCCTGCTTCAGATTCTATGTCTCCCTCTCTCTCTGCCCCTCCCCTGATTGCACTCAGTCTTTCTCTGTCAAAAATAAATAAACGTTAAAAAAATTTTTTTAGTAAATAAAAGCAAAGAGTTTTCTCTGGGTCGTCTCAGAAGAGGAAGTCAGAAAATTTAAGCATGAGGATCCCACACACTGTTTGCTGGGATGGCTTGAAAATGGAGGGAGCCATAGGCAAGGGATTTGGGTGGCAGGTAGCCACTGGCTGATAGCAGATAGTCAGCACGTAAATTCATTCATACAGGTCCTTGGTCCAATAACGGGAACTGAATTCTGCTGACAAGAACACGCTTCAGAGAGGATTTGTCTCCCAGAGCCTACAGATGAGAAGCTGGCCATGTCTACATGGTGCGGTCATCAAATCTGTAGGCTTAGAAGTTGGGAGTATCTATCTTAAATGATCAATTACTTATGTGGTTCTAGTACATGTTTACCCTGACCAGGAAGGATTCATTTGATTGCATTCAAATCATAACTGGTTGGAAAGTCATAAATGAAGCTGTTGTTGTTTATTTTTTTAATAGAAGAATTGAGGGGCTGCCTGGGTGGCTCAGTCGGTTGAGCACCCAACTTCAGCTCAGGTCAGGATCTTGCGGTCCGTGAGTTCTAGGTCATGATCTTGCGGTTCGTGATTTCTAGCCCCAAATCAGCACAGAGCCCACTTCGGATCTTCTGTCCCCCTATCGCTGCTCTTCCCCCACTCACACTGTCCCTCTCTCTCAAAAATAAATAAACAGTTTTTAAAAATTAAAAAGAAGGATTGGAAATGAAGCATTTGTCTTTTGTGTTCATTTTCGTCTATACCAGGATCATCCCTTAAACTGTCCTCCTATAACGGGCCCTGCATCAGCTGTGACTGGTATGCACTTCCTGTAACGAACAGCTTTAGGATGATAATCATCAAGAATAAATACGTGAACTGAAGCCTGGGCCTTCCCAGTTCTGTTGCTGTTTGGCCTTTCAGGGAAAGGAAGTTGAAAAAAAAAAAAGAAGAAGAAGGCTGAGTGCATTCATTCATCCTAGGTACCCCTGTCTTGTGCATTGGTTTCCCACACTGTACAGATCTTTTCCTGACCAAGTTCAAGCATCATGGACTTAGACTGATTACAAATGTAGGATGTGTCACACTGTTGTGCTGTTCCTTTGGTTTTAAACAATTATTATGGAGAAGTGCAAATTTCTCTGATTCTTCATTGGTCTATTGTTGGCCCTTAAAGCCTGTTACCCACTTCCTCAAATGTATAATGTCTGTGTTTTCGAAAATTCCCCCTTGACTAAGCATGCAGTATCTAGTTATACTTCCTCTAATGCAAGGACATGTAGTTTTTCAAGGGTGGAACTTAAAAAGCAAAAACCTAACTGCCATAAGAAAAATTCAATAGTATATTGAGGTCGCCATCCTGTAGCAAAGGGGAATGAGAAATTGAGAATTATCATCAAGCACATCTTTCTGATGTGGTGCAATGATCAGTTTTTCGATTAGGCGGGAAACCATGTTTCAAAGGGATAGAGACCTCAGATTCCAGCCCCACCCCCTGCTGGCTGTGTGCACTTGGGCAAACAACTTAACCTCTCTGCACCTAAAACCCAAGAAGTGCTCAGTTAGTATTAGCTCTCATTAATTTCACCATCGTTACCATACATCATATCTTTTCTTTTTACTTTTTCTTGAATGTTTATTTTTGAAAGAGAGAGAGAGAAAGACAGAGTGCGAGCGGTGGGGGGTGGGGGGTTGGGAAGAGGGAGACATAGAATCGAAGCAGGCTCCAGGCTCCAAGCTGTCAGCACAGAGCCTGACGCGGGGCTCGAACTCACGAACTACAAGATCATGACCTGAGCCGAAGTTGGAGGCTCAACTTACTGAGCCACCCAGGCGCCCCCATACATCGTATCTTAATAAACATAAAATTGGCATGCTCATACCAGTGTCACAGAGATGTTACTAAAATAAGCACTGATGGGTGTATAGTTTCTAGAACGATTCATAGGAGCAGAGCTATCTAGAAGATTCTAGAATTATCTAGAATGTAAAGATACATTATCTTTAAAACACAAGAGGTCTTCTGCTATGAAACGAGAGATGCTGATGCTGATTGGACACATCACCCCTTACCCCCTTAGCCTTCCCCACCACAACTAATGGTGACTCTTTCCTTCCAGCTGCTGAAGCCAAAACCCATGTGCCACTCTTGACTCCTCCCTCCCTCCCTCTCTCGTCTCACATTCTACCCGTCAGGCGATCCTGTCCATACTATCTTCAGAATATCTTGAATCAGACCACTTTTACCACCTCCACAGTGACCACCCTGGCCCAAACCACCATCATCTCCTCCTGGATGGTTACAATCACTTCCCAGCAGGCCCTCCTTCTTCCTTTAGCCTTTGTGTTTCCTCAGTCACTTTAGGTAACCCTTCAGCAGTGTAAGACTCCCATCTCAAAGTAAAATCTGAAATCGTTCCAGTGATCTACAAGGCCCCTCGTCACCTCTCTGACTTCATTTCTCCCTTGCTCCCTCCTCTCCAGCCACACTTGTTTCCTTGCTCTTCCTCAAGAATGCTAGGCTTGCCTCAGGGCCTTTGTACTTGCTAATTGCCCCAACCGGGAATGCTTCTCCCATGCTTATCCCTGAGACTCACGTATTCACTTCCTTCAGGTTTTTACTCAAATGTTATTTTCTCAGGGACACCTGTCCTGCTCATTCTGGCTTACCCATCCCCCACCCCACACACTTGACTTAACCCTGTCCCTGATCTATTTTTCTCTTTAGAAAAAAATATATTTTAGTGACGCCTGGGTGGCTCAGTCAGTTAAGCATCCAACTTCGGCTCAGGTCATGATCTCACGGTTCATGAGTTCAAGCTCCGCGTCAGGCTCTGTGCTGACAGCTCAGAGCCTGGAGCCTGCTTCGGATTCTGTGTCTCCCTCTCTCTCTGCCTCTCCCCCTGTACATTCTCTCTCTGTCTCTCTCTCTCTCTTTCTTTTCTTGTATATTTTCTGCCTTCCCCACTAGAATGTAAGTTTCAGAAGGGGCAGGAATTTTTGTTTTATTTTCTCTTAATCTCTTCTGGTCACTGTGGTTTCCTCAGTGCTTAGAAAGTACCTGGCACATAGTAGGTGCTCAATAACAATTTATAGTTAAACAAATGAAGAGCCAAGTGAATGATGCACTCACTAAGTTACAAAGTGTTAAGAAAAGCTAAAAGTAGTAAGTTTGTTTGTTGCCTTGACATGACTTTATTCGGAACAACTGGTAGAGAGGATGCATCAGGTTAGGAAAGCTAACCCTTCTTTACAGAGATTTCGGTTTACTACACCTCTGAAAACTTGAGCACATGTAGGCAGCCGTGGCCACTGTCACGCTCCAGACATCGTCACGTTGATAAGAATGTTAACTTAAACCCTTCATGATCTCACATTATTAAAAATTGGAATTTGGCTTTCCAATCTAGGTGCTGTGGACTGAAAGATTGTGTCCCACCTCCAAATGTATATGTTGAGATCCGACTGCCCATGTGATATTACTAGGACATGGGGCTTTGGGGAGGTAATAAAAGGGTTAGATGAGGTTGCAAGGGTGGAGGTGTCATAAATGGGGTTGGTGACCCTATAAGAGTCATCAGAGAGCTTGCTTCTCTTTGCTCTCCTCCATGTGGGGACCCAAGAGGGAGAAGTGGGCTCTCACCAGAGTTCAACCACCCTGACACCCTGATCTTGGACTTCCAGCCTCCAGAACTGTGAGAAATATATTTCTTCTTCCTTTTTTTAATGTTTATTTTATTTTTGAGAGAGAGAGAGACAGAGTGCGAGCAGGGAGGGGCAGAGAGAGAGGGAGACACAGAACTCGAAGCAGGCTCCAGGCTCTGAGTTGTCAGCACAGAGCCTGACGTGAGGCTCGAACGCACAAACTGTGTGATCATGGCCTGAGCTGAAGGCGGATGCTCAACTGACTGAGCCACACACGCACCCCAGGAGAAATATATTTCTGTTCTTTATAAGCCACACAGTCTATGATATTTTTGCTATATCAGCCCAAACTGACTTAAGACATTGGGTAAAACTTTTTATTTTCCAAATGAATGTCTCCAGAGGAAAAAGAAATTAAAGAAGTGTAAAGGAGGCCAACCAATTAGATTTGCTTTTCATCTGTTATGGGTCGAATTGTGTTTCTCCTCTCCCCTCTAAAAATTTAGATGTTGAAATCCTAACCTCCACTATCTCAAAATGTGACTGTATTTGGAGACAGATCCCTTACAGGGGTAATGAAGGTAAAATGAGGTGAGTGCTATTCCAATGATTGGTGTCTTTATGAGAAGAGTAGATTAGGACACATCTAAAAAGTATCTTTACTATGATGCCTGGGTGGCTCCAGTCAGTTAAGCATCCAACTTCAGCTCAGGTCATGATCTCGTGGTTTGTGGGTTCGATCCCTGCATCAGGCTCTGTGCTGACAGCTCAGAGGCTGTAGCCTGTCTTCAGATTCTGTGTCTCCCTCTCTTTCTGCCCCTCCCCAGCTCATGCTCTGTCTCTCTCTCCCAAAAATAAATAAACATTAAAAAAATAAAAATAAATAAATATCTTTATTGAAACATCTAGAATAATGTTTGGCCCAATATCTGGGTACCATGCCTAGCAAGTTGGCACATAAAATTAACCATCACGTGATGCTTGATAAAGTATTGAATAGTTGGTCGATGTATTCAAATAAGAGTTCAATTGTCTAGGTTAACCTATTACCACTGAAAGAAAACGCACTATTTTAAAAATACTTTCAAGTTCCAGATTTGTTTGTTTCTTTAAAAATAGACATCCAGTTTCTTCTCAGCACTCAAGAGTCTCTCATAGTTTGCCTGAGAACAAACTGGGGGCTGACGGGGATGGGGAGGGAGGAGAAGGAGGGGATGGGCATGGAGGGGGGCACTTGTGGGGATGAGCACTGGGTGTTCTATGGAAACCAACTTGACAATAAACTATTTATTTAAAAAAAGAAAGAAAAAAATAAAATAGACATTCATATTTTCTCTAATGCTAATTGTTCTTAAGGTGTTTTTAAGAGTTACATGAAAACTGGCAAATGCTCTGGATTGTTATAATGGTTGTGCAACTCTGTAAAATTACTAAGAATTATTGTATTGTATGCTTAAGATGGGTTTTTGGTGGCATATAAATTATACTTAATGAACCTATGGTTTTTAAAAATAAATTGGGCAATAAATGAGGTATCATATGCAAAAAGATTTCTATTTCATGAAAAATGTCCAAATGAGAGAGAATTCCAGAACTGAAATAAAACCAGGCTCCACAGTATTTCAACATAAGTAGGATAAAGTTTGGAGGCACTTGGAAAATAGTAGTGGAAAATATTTGGATACTGCAGACAATACTTAGTACTGTGGACAAAATCCTGACAGGCACAGAAAATAATCTTAAAAAAAAAAAAAAAACAGCTTTTGACTACCTGGCTGGCTCAGTCAGTAAGGTGTGCAGCTTTTGATCTTGGGGTTGTGAGTTCAAGCCCCACATTAGATGTTGAGATAACTTAAACATAAAATTGTTTAAAATTCTTTTAAGAAACTTTGTTTTGGGGCATCTGAGTGGCTCAGTTGGTTAAGTGTCTGACTTCGACTCAGGTCATGATCTCACGGCTCATGGGTTCGAGCCCTGCGTCGGGCTCTGCGCCGACAGCTAGCTCAGAGCCTGGAGCCTGCTTCAGATGCTATGTCTGCCTCTCTCCGACCCTCCCCTGTTCGCACTCTCACTCTCTCTCTCTCTCTCTCTCTCTCTCAAAAATAAATAAAACATTTAGAAAAAAAATTTTTTTTTTTTAGAAAAAAATTTTTTTAATTAAAAAAAGCTTTGTTTCTGTTTTCAAAGGTAACAGGTTTTTTCTCATAAATTTGGATGACCCTGAAAATGCTGACAGCTTTGAGAAGGAAAGAGCTAAAAAAGCACCCTTTAGATTAAGTCATGAAGTCACTCAGCCCCCAGAAGGGAATGTGTCTCCCTTCATACTCAGAAGGACATCCACACATCAACCTGCCCATTCCTGATTCTCTTCCTGCCTTCCCGGCACTGCTGACTCGTCTACTTCTCCAACCTCCCCAGTGTTCTGTATTGTTTTTGACGTAAACGGGATCTTCTTGTTCCCTTCCTACTGAGTTTCCCAGCTTCCAGCCATGACCACACACCACAGTCTTTTGACAGGTGGGAAATGAGGCTCAATAGGCTAAGGCCATGGCTTGCTCAGCTGCCCTTCAGCAAGGCTCTGGACCTTGTGAGGACCTGGTCACACCCGCCGATTCCCACGAAGCCCCGGGACCCCACTATACAGGCCCTACCCTCAGATGGCAGCCTCTGGAAGGGCACCAAACTGGAGGAAGAGAAAGCACCCCCCTTTCAGAAATGCTTCATGAACACAGTGGCCTGGCTAGAGGACCAGGGTGACAGAGAAGGTGACAGATTCTGAACACTAAGAACGTGCCCCTCCTGACATTCACTTGGGCTAACCTCTATCAATAGCCTGCTTCCACCAGTACCTTGGAATCATGGGAAGATCTAGCAGCACAGAGAGACTGTGGGATCCTCTCGGTAAGGCCTGGCCAAGAGGTGTGGGATGTCAGCCGTAGTGTGAGCAGCTCAGTTAAGGAAGATGATTTGAAGGGAGGGGCCATGTCACATAGTAGGGCTACATGTAGCAAGCAGGTGCAGCTCTGATGATATGCATGCAACCTCCTTTTGTACCTTCCATCCTGTCTGCCCTTCATTTCCCCACTGAAGGAATGGCTAGGGAAAAGAAACCCTTGGAAAGCCCTGGCCTCTCAGGAACAGAAATCAAAAGAACATCTGGATTGTCGAGATTTCAGATTTGCTATAAAAGTAACACACAGATACACACACACAGACGAGAGGAGGTGGGCCATTCCAGAGATGCTGGTATATGGGGAAAATGACTCATTTTCATATATTTATCATTTATCCAGCCACTCTAGAAAGGTAGCTGATACTATATGAAAGTGACTCATTTTCATATATTTATCATTTATCCAGCCACTCTAGAAAGGTAGCTGATACTATATGAAAATGACTCATTTTCATATATTTATCATTTATCCAGCCACTCTAGAAAGGTAGCTGATACTATATGAAAATGACTCATTTTCATATATTTATCATTTATCCAGCCACGTTACCAAGGTAGCTTATACTAGTAAAACTTGCAACTGAGCCTCTCAAGAACAGCCGCTCTCAAAGTGGGGTCCTAGAAGACTTCAGGGAGTCTTCAAGGTCAAAACTATTTTCATAATAACACCAAAAAGTTACTTCCCTCCTTCACTCTTATTCACTCACAAGCATGTAGCGTGATTTTCAATCAACTGCATTGTGTCATATTGTACCTGCTGAATGCAGACCCTACTGGTATAGACCAGAGGTTAAAGGGATTTATATAGTTGCAAAATAAAAACACTTTCCTCACCAAATGCTTTTTTTGCTTGAAAAAATGTAACATTTTTTTCAATTTTTAAAAATTTTTATTTATTTTTGAGAGAGAGAGAGAGAGAGAGAGCTAGCATTAGAGGGGCAGAGAGAAAAGGAGACACAGAATCAGAAGCAGACTTCAAGCTCTGAGTCATCAGTACAGAGCCCAATGCAGGGCTCAAAGTCATGAGCCTTCAAGCTGTGAGATCATGACCTAAACTGAAGTCAGCCACTTAACTGACTGAGCCACCCAGGCACCCAAATGTAATATTTTTCATTTAAAATGTTGCATGGACATGTAATTGGTTTGTTACTTTTGAACTAATTGGCAAATGTTTTAAATATTTTTCTCAGTCTTAATTTCTAGTATAATAAATATCTCTATATCTGTACAAAACTCACATAGACAAAAGTTATTTGGGGTCCTCAATACATTTTAAGAGTTTGGTAAAGGGGTTCTGAAACCAAAAGGCTTGAGAACGGCTATTCTAGAAAAATGATTATACTATATATAAGTAATGATGGTCTCATATTCTTATTTCTGATAACTCTTTTTTATTTCTTATCTTATTAGCCAGAACTTTTAGAGCCACAAGAGAACAGGGAACCAATTTAGTTCCTGGCTGAAATGGAAAGGCTTCTAATGTTTCCCAAAGCCTGTTCCCATTTCTCAAGCTGTGTTGTATTTTAGGAAATGCTGACAGGTGTTCTAAAGCAGTGACAGCTTGTGATGCCCTGCTCTGGTGTTTCTGAGTTGTTTCAAGAATAAGGTTTTTCTATTGGTACTTTAAAAAAAAAAAGAGCCTCTTATTGCTAGTGACTGTGTGATTTTAAGCAAATCTTTTTACCTCCCTGAACCTCAGTATTTCTCACCTGTAAATGAGCCTGTCGGACTGGGTCAATGCTTCTAAACTTGAATCTGTTGATGCCAAAATCACCTGTGAAATTTATGGGGGAAGGCTTTCTTCATAGAAGAATTCTTCCAATAAAGGCAAAATTAATGAAAGAATCATAAAATCAGCATTTTGCAACTCCCAGGGGAATAACGGATTCAGGAAAGGTTCACCCAAGGATATTAAAATCATTCATGAAAAGTCGGGGGGCAGAATATTTGCACAGTGACAACATACTACTTCACTGATTGCTTAATAAGTGCAGTGGGGAATGTGGACCTTTACCATGGTCAGGTCCAGCTGTCACCACCCTAAATGATTGGCCACTAAATGTGAGACACCCAACATTGTAGAAACAGTGATGTAAAACTATGAAGTATTCTTATCAAGGAGCGCCTGGGTGACTCAGTCGGATGAGCATCTGATTCTTGATCTCATCTCAGATCTTGATCTCAGGGTCATGAGTTCAAGCCCCACATTGGGCTCCATACTTGGGCATGAAGCTTACTTTAAAAAAAGGGGGGAGGGTTTGAAGTATTCTTTACCAGAATGTTTACCGGAACCTAAATGAGCCTTTAACCAAGGGGTAGATCCATGTCTTCTGTGGCATAAACCTTAAATAATGCAGGGGGAGGGCCCTCTTTAAGAAAAAGAACACAAAGTTAGGTACAAAAGTACATACATGTGGAATGAGAAAATTAAATCACAAGCTACAAATCTCAAAAAGGGGCAAATATCCTGGGTATCACAAAATCCAGGAAATTCACAAAAGATCTGTATTAATCAACTGCCTGCCACATCTTTCTAACACTCCTCCTTCCCGTTTTTCTGGATGCTCTAAGATCTACTGTGTAAATAATTTTCCATAGAAGAGGGGCCCTCACCCTGGCTGTGTGGTCGAGGAGGCTGGGAGGGGAGAGTCCCATCACACACACCGCCATCCTCCCCAATTGACCCAGAGGCTCTGGGGACAAGCCCTTCTGTTGCTAGTCTTGAAGCACATGCAGGTGTTTCTAAAGTGCAGCCAGGACCGTGAATCCTGGGCTGGGGCAGGGGGTGGGGGGGGTNNNGGCAGCTGCGAACCGCACCCCCTCCCACAACAGGATGACAAACAGAATCTCAGCAAGAGACAGGAAACCAGAACCCTGGGGCAGCAACCAGCGCTGCGACCCAGAATACCCACACTTGGGCAGAAACGACTAAGGGCTCTAAGAACACCTACGCCATGTGGTCTTCCTCAGGCTGCATCTGCCTTGTTTGTCCCTCCTCATCCTCCCCTGCCTCAGAGACTTCGTCACAGAGTTGCTGGTCTGGAAGCATAAAGAAAGCTGATGGATAATGGATGCACAGGGATTGATGCAACAGCACGGCCCTCATGGACACCCAGGTAGACTGGACAACCCCGAAAGTGATACTCTGTGCCCGGTAGTAGCCGCTCCCCATTTCCTGCCTTCTGACCCCTGGCATCTGTTGCTGTTTTCTGGCTGTGGGTTTCCCTATTCTGGACATTTCACAGACAGAGAATCGTTCGACGTGTTGATCTTCTATGATTTCTTCCATTTAGCACAGGGTTTTCAAGGCTCATCCATGTTGTAGCATGTATTTGCACCTTTTTTTAAACTGCTAAATAATTTCTATTAGGTCACTATATCATGGTTTGTTTGTCCATTCATAAGTTGTTGGACATTTGGGTTGTTTCTGATTTGGGGCTGTTAGGACGAGAGCTTTAGCTACCCACTTCTGATGCCCATGCAGCCACTTCCTGAAGGCATCCCATATGTCTCTGATGGCCAAGTCCCTCACAGGCCAATGCTCCTCCCAAATGACTTAGGCTCTGGGCCCACAGTTCAGATCCCCTTGGTCCTAAGCCCTTCAGACACCTGGCCCTTCCACTGAATCGGAAGGAGGGAGGGAGTNTCCCTATCGTTCTTTCTTCCACTAGCTTCAGTCAAGCTCCCCCTCCCCCATTCCGTCCAGATGCACTCCAATAACCCTGAACTTCAAAGCAGAGGAGTAGAGCATCCCAGTCATCTTTCTAGAAGTCTCAGTTGCTTCTCTGTAAATTAATCAGTCTATTTGCATTGCTGGGTGGAGTCCTCTAACCCCCAGGGCCCTGTCCAGACAAAAGGGTACTGCCCAGCAACCACCACTGCCATCGACTTAATCCTAGGAAGAATACCTTGCATCTGCGCAAGTTTTTAAGGTTTATTCATTTATTTTGAAAGAGAGAGAGAGAGAGAGAGACAGAGAGAGAATTCTAAGCAGGCTCCACCCTGTCAGCATAGAGCCCAACATGGGGTGTGATCTAAGGAACAGTGAAATCACGACCTTAGCCTAGATCAAGAGTCAGACACTTAACCAACCCAGCCACCCAGGTGCCCCACATCTATGCAATTCAAGGAGCCACTTGTGATGTTAACCTCAACCTCCAAATAGACCCTCAAAGGAAATTCCAATTTCTACTGCAAAGGAAGAATCGCTTACAGCTCCTGATCAAGGGCCATTGTTCCACCTTTACCAGTCTTAATATCCAGCCTCTTCCCCTGGCACACAGGAGCCATGTGACACATCTCTGTAACCTGCGGCGTGGCTGAGAGGGAAGGCTGTTTCTGACTGAGAGAGTCTGAGATTGTCCCCCAAGACTGGGCAGGCCTTTGCTTCTGCATGACTTTTTTCTTTTTAGGTTTATTTTTTAGGAATCTCTACCCGCAATGTGGGGCTCGAACTCATGACCTTGAGATGAAGAGTCAGATGCTCCGGGATGCCTGGGTGGCTCAGTCAGTTACGTGCCTGACTCTTGATTTCGGCTCAGGTCATGATCTCACAGTTTGTGAGTTCGAGTCCCAAGATGGGCTCTATGCTGACAGTGTGGAGCCTGCTTGGGATTCTCTCTTTCTCTTTATGTCTCGCCCTCCCTCAAAATAAATAAATAAACTTAAAAAAAAAAAACAGAGAGAGTCATCTGCTCCACTGAGTGAGCCACTCAGGAACCCCCTACGTGCCTCCTTTAATCAGAGCACCAAATAGGGAAACCAACCCATCCCAGTTTATCTGGGACTTCCCCACTTTCAGCACTGAAAGTCCCCTCTCTGAGTGTGGGCGTAGGCTTAGGAATCCCGGAATCCCCCGGGCTTCTATCAATGGGTTAACAAGGCAGTGAATGAGCCATAGGATGAATAAAAAGCCATAGGATGCTCACACCTGAGTTTGGGTAAACATGATTGGCACCCCAAGCATAGGATGGTGCAAAGGCACCCCGAGAAGAGGGGGGTGCTGAACCCCAAAGATAGAGAGAGATGGGCAAAGGTCCAAGATAGGAATGGGCACAAAGGCTCCCAATACAAAGGTATATGAGGTAAGCAAGATCAGGCATGTAGGGCAAAAGTGCCCCCCAGTTTAGTCCTATAGCAGAGATGCTGCTTTCCCAGGAGAATGGGGCCAGGTTAGGCAAAACAAGCCAACTGGACTATAGACCGTTGCAGGCGAAGCAGCCCAGAGCTGAGATGGTTAACAAAAGAAAAGGTGTCTTGTTAACCCTGAGGTTATTTCCCGTGTCTGTCTTCTCCCCTAGGCCAGCTAAGACAGACAGACACGGTGCCTCCTGTGTGCTGTTAACAACCACCTGCTCATCTGCCCCGTGCCCAGATTTTGTTTTATATTGACCCAAACCCCAAACACTGTAGATCTTCCAAAAAAACAAACAAACAAACAAACAAAAAAACCCTTTTCCCTCATGCCCAGAAGTTGATGTTCACAGTTTCTTAGTCTCTTTGTGCACGTCCATCATGTTTGTAAGCCTTCTGATCTTAATAAACATGGGGCGAGGATCCTCATCCAGGGCTCTTGTCTTTTCCCGGACATTAGCCATCTCTCTCTTCTATTTCTTAATCCTGCGTCCCGCTCTCTTGCTAAGACAAGAGAGAACTTCAGACCTAGAGTCTGTGACATCTGAGGAAATGACTTGGTCCCTGGCAAACCCGGACAGTGGGTCGCCCTGCAGAGCATGGTACATTTTAGCCACAACATTGGCTAATGACGGAGGCAGACGACAGGAAATCAACCGTGGGAGTTGTGCCTGGCCAGGTAACCCGCGTAAGTATCAAAGACTTGTCCTCAGTGGCAAGGATACTGAGTAACAAATCCCTGCAAAGAGGGTTGCAGAATCCAGCAATGGGCAGGTCCTGGCATCATTTTTGGTTTTTTCATTATTATTGAGATAAATACAGTTCGGTGGCATTGAGTACATTTACAGTGTTGTGCAGCCATCACCTGTGTCTAGTTCCAAAATATTTTTATCCCCCCAAAAGGAAGCCCCGATGCTCATTAACTAGACTGCCCACCGCCCTCCTCCAGCAACCACCAATCTGATTTCTGTCTCCGTGGATGAGCCTATTCCGAATATAAATGGAATCAGGCAATATGTGACCTTTTGTGCCTGGCTTCTTCCACTTAGCATGTTTTCCAGGTTCATCCATATTGTAACGTGTGTCGGTGCATCTTTGGTGGTGGGATAATCACAGCATTGTCACGGCGTGTCTTGGAGGTTTGAGCTGAGCTCTGACTGTCCCCGAACTCCTCCAGGGAACAAGACAGACTTCAGCAAATGCTTGTTCCGGCTATTTTTTAAAAATGTTTATTTATTTATTTTGAGACACAGAGTACCTGAGCATGGGAGGGGCAGAGAGAGAGGGAGAGAGAGAATCCGAAGCTGTTTCCATGATGTCAGCATAGAGCCCCACACGAGGCTCAATGTCACTGTGAGACCTGAGCTGAAATCAAGAGTTGGACACTCAGGGGGCGCCTGGGTCGCTCAGTTGATTAAGTGTCTGACTGGCTCAGGTCATGATCTCACGGTTCTTGAGTCTGAGCCCCGCATCGGGCTCTGTGCCGACAGCTCAGAGCTTGGGGCTTGCTTGAGATTCTGTGTCTCCCTCTCTCTCTGCCCTTTCCTGCTCCCCCAAAAATAAATAAACATTAAAAAAAATAAAAGATGTTCTTATTATAAAACGAACAGAAGTAAACAGCAGTCATCAAGCAATGACACATGGGTACTCTGATGTGCTCGGGCGGTCGAGCAGTGTGGTCTACGTGGGCACAGAGGGCGCATGGCAATCGCTTGTCACGCCGTCTGCCTCTGCACCTTCCCCTCACCTGTAAACAGCTCGGGTCTCCCTAACTTAAAAAAACAGACACAAATTTCCTTTGGCCTTACCACTTCCTCGGCTCGCCACCACGCTTCATCACCACGCTTTTCTTGGCTTCCTCCTCCTCTGCCTTCACGCTGTTCCCACCTCTGCCTTCATGCCGTTCCCATCCCAGTGTCCTCTCGGCTGCAAGATCCTGAAGGCCGAGCCTGTGTTATCATTTTACACCCTTCGGAATGTCACGTACCTTCTCGGTTCTCAATAAATATTGGTCGACGTGGAGTTCTTTGCGCTGTTTGTGTACTTTGGTTTCCAGGATGAAACAGGGACTGATTTCTCAGCACCCTGAGAGGGTGGAAGAGCACATGACCTTGACCTATCTGATTTTTACGCTGTACTGGATGTAATCAGAAGGCTTCGAGGAATAGCTTCCTGAGTTTCTTGATGTTAACAGTTCGTACTGTTACTTTCACACTTCGAGAAGTAACCTTTGATACTGTGTGGTTATAACATAATAACCACATATGTCTTTGTCTTTTCTGTCGAGGGTGAAAAATTGGAAGGGCTTTAACCGCGGGTAAAAGTGTCTTCTCACATCAACCACATAGCATCACAAATTATGTGAAGCAGATGGCTATTTTACCAAGTGGGTTGTATACCAATTACGTGCAGATCACAAAACCACCTGAGCTCTGCTGAGCAGGTTAGCCAAAAACATCATTCTGGGGGACGCCTGGGGGGTTTAGCTGGTTAAGCGGCCGACTTCGGCTCAGGTCGTGATCTCACCATTTGTGGGTTCGAGCCCCGCATCGGGCTCTGTGCTGACAGCTCAGAGCCTGGAGCCTGCTTCGGATTCTGTGTCTCCCTCTCTCTCTCTGCCCCACCCCTACTCACACTCTGTCTCTCTCTCTCTCTCTCTCAAAAATAAATAAACATTAAAAAAAATAAATAAAAGACATTATTCTGGGAAGCTAATTCCCCTCTGTTGATACCTTTTCTGTTGCTTCTAAGCCAGCCTGGTGGCTGACCCCAGCTTCGAAGTACTGCCTAATCATGGCGTCAGGAAGTCCAAGCTGTGTGACCTAAGCATCCGTGGGGTCGTCAAAGGCTTCAGTCATGCCTTCTGTTGTCATCTGGCCTTTCCTCAGCTTTACTAGAACTGCTTCCAGAAGGGCAAGCCCTGTTCAGTGGGGTGCCCGAGGCAAGGGCAGGTCACCCACATTTAGTGTCCCTGGGCTCGTCAAGGCCACAGCTCCAAAGAGGAGCCCAGGCTTTTCCCTACCTTCCCCAGGTGACCCATCAGCCCAGGCCGCTTCACCACCCCACTGAACCGACTCGGGGTCCAAGGATGTCCTCGGCAGCTGGGAACTTCCTTCCTTCCTCTTCCTGGCCCCACCTGAATAAACCACCATGTCCTCGGCCACCAGCTCAGAGACACAAATCCCTTCTTTAGGAGTATCTCTCTCGTTTGACTTCTCTCATGGGGGAATTGTCGAAATCCTCAATGAGATCTTCAGGTCTTCCTCGGATATTGTGGATGGTGAGGCTAACCTCAGAGTTACATGGCCTCACGGTGTCCCCCATGCCATCCACATATCTCCTGGGCACCTTCTCAGGGGCCCCTCCCTTTCCGGAGAACAGTGGCCCTCTTCGGGGGTGTACAGGAGGTGTGCTGAGCACCCAGGGTTACCTGCTCCGTAGATGGGAGTGGTCAGCGCCTTACCTGGAAACCTCAGGCCAGAAATGCTCTACAATGTGGGGTTTCAGAAAGGTGATCATGGTGTAGGCAATCAGCCCCTCCGGCGGGGTGTGGGCCAGCACCTGTAATCAAACCATTTCTAGTTCTCAAAGGAAACCTGGAACTATTTCACATTTAATGGGATAACCAAAGACTATATAATCTTTAATAGCCTTGTGTTCATTCAGATTGCGAGTTCCAAAACTGTGATTTCCAGAGCTCTTGTGGATTTTGGAGTTGTTAATTGGAATCGTGGACCTGTATGATACTTACTGCATTTCCCGCGATCTAGTTATTTTATTCTGTGACCCTTCGTTTTTTAAAACCCTTCCATAGCAGCCTGGAGTATGACATACTCATTTCTCAGCAGAGACCATTCAGGTCCCTTGGCATATTTTCTCTTCTTATCGGCTCCAGTGACCTTTGGCCCGCAGATAGGAGGAGCCCCAGTTAGTATATGACATCACTGGGTCGTTGGCATGCCCTGGCCCAAAGTGACCCTGGAGTTTCCCCAGGCCTTGGGACTCCCTGAGGGGGTCAGAGCCTCCAGCGCTGATTTGGAATCATTTTACTTATGCGTCCTGATCTGACTTGCAATTCACATTAAGGGTAAAATAGCCTTAGAGTTAGACGTCCCTCTCACTGAGGTTCTCTAAAAGGTGGACTTTGACTCACAGAATATATAGATTGATCTGCTGTCCCGACAATCATTGACAAATGATTTTGCAACCCTCTATTAAGGTCTTAGATTTGACGTACAATATTTTTTTTCTTTTTTGCTGCTTGGTTGAGGTGTAATCGGTATACATTATGCTGTGCATATTTGAAGTGTACATTTTCATGAGTTTTTTACATCTAGGAAACCACCACCAAGATCAAAATAAAAGTTTCGCTCACCCCCAAAGTTTCCTCATTGTGAACAGTTTTAAAATAAAAGGTGTTAAGGAGCAACTATGTGGCTCAGTCAGTTAAGAATCTGACTGTTGATTTTGGCTCAGGTCAGGATCTCACGGTTGTGGGACTGAGCCCCACATCGGGCTCTGCGCTGACAGCGTGCAGCCTGCATGGCATTCTCTCTCTTCCTCTCTCTCTACCCCTCCCCTGCTCGTTCTCTCTCTCCCTCAAAAAGAAATAAACATTTGAAAAATAAAATAAAGGATGTCAAGATTATAAGGAAAGTAAAAGTCTCCTCCCTTTGCAAGCTCTTGTTTGTAAGGGACAAACCCAGTTGCTTATCATTTTGATTTGGTTTATTTTTAAAATCCAAGCAGCACTAAAATCTAGATTTCAATGCTACTGATGGACAATACATGATGAATTCTACACTTTTTGGAATCCTGAATCTGCTGCTTCAAAAAAGAATCTGGCGCAACATAACGTGGTGCCTGGATGAGATCCTGGAACAGAGAAAAGACATGAATATGAAAACTGGTGAAATCCAAACAAAGCTTGGGGTTTAGTTGATATGAAGATACCAGTGTTGATTTCCAGGTTTTGACAAGTCTTCCTTTGACAATGGAAGGACCTCAGGGAAACTGAAATGGGGTGGGGAGCACGCAGAACTCTGTACTATCTTTGTGCCTCTTCTGTAAATCTAAAATTGTCTGGGGACGCCTGGGTGGCTCAGTCGGTTAAGCATCTGACTTTGGCTCAGGTCATGATCTCACAGTTCATGGGTTCAAGCCCCGCGTTGGCCTCTGCGCTGACAGCTAACTCAGAGCCTGGAGCCTGCTTCAGTTTCCGTATCTCCCTCTCTCTCTGACCCTCCCCTGCTCACGCTGTCTCTCTCTCTCTTTCATAAAAACAAAACAAAACACGTAAAAAAAATTGTCCAAAATACAAACTTTATAGGAAAAAAAAAGACTCCAATGGCAATTAGACACTAGAGGAGAATGTTTTATCGTAGGTGCTTTTTTTTTTAAGTTTGTTTGTTTGTTTATTCATTTTGAGAGAGAGAGAGGAAGCACAAGCAGGCTCTGTACTGGCCTGAAGCAGGGCTCGAACCCATAAACTGTGAGGTCCTGACCTGAGCTGAGAGCAAGAGTTGGACCCTTAACCAACGGAGCCACCCAGGCACCACTTAAGGTGCTGTTTTAAGCAAAAGATGTTATTAAACCTCCAAATACTGAGCAAGCAACAGCTCTCATATTGCAATTGTTTTTAAGTAACAACAAAGTGGGGGCTCCTGGGTGGTTCAGTCCATTGTCCTACTGACTCTTGATTTCAGCCCAGGTCATGATCTCATGGTTTGTGAGATCCAGCCCCACACTGGGCTCTGTGCCGACATTGTGGAGCCTGCTTACTCTCTCTATCTCTCTCTCTCTTTCTCGCCCTCTCCCTTTCCCTCTGTCCCTCCCCCTCGAATAAGTAAATAAACATTTTTTAAAAAGTAACAACAAAGCACGTTTCACTTTCTGTTGCTACTTTTCCCTCCTAACCAGGATTACTATCTTTTCTTATTCTTTTCCATTGTCGCCTGTGCGGCCCTTCGCCTACCAATGACAAACCATTTCTAAAAGCAAGGTTGCGCAGAAGGTTTGTGTTTTGATTCTTAGAAATGAGACCAAGCTGCTTTCAAGTGAAGGACTAAAGAGGAATTTAATTCACGGAATAGAAACAGTCTCTTCTGTTTTGTGTTTGCCGAGATGTCAATATTGTTTCTTCTGGGGGTGGGAGGCGGGGGTGGGGAACATTTGCAGAAGAAGAGGCCAGGTCAAAAGCAAAGGCCCTCCCTTCTCCTGGCCCAAGGCCACATTGGGTGCAGTCAGGCCCCTAAGTGCCGGATGCACTCAGGAGGCTAATGCAGGACCCGTGTGGACACCTGGGTGCACTAAGGATGTGAGCCCAGGCTCATCCTCCCCCTTGACTGGATCTGGATCGATGAGCTTCTCAGCTGTGCTCACAGCAGGTTCAATGCCTGAGGGCCCTTCCCCTATTTCCCGGCCTTTGTCCAAACTCCAGAAAGCCCTGGAAAGTTGGACAGGGAGCTAGGTTTGATTTCATTGACATAGCAAAAAATGATTCCATACCACAAATATTCTCGCTCTTCTGATTCTGTAATAATAAGGGCAGGCTGAACATTCGCTATATAGGACCGTGCACATGTCCTCAGATCTACTTCTTTCCCTAGGACTGGTTTTATCAAGTCTGATTTATATAAAGCATCTTATATAGGAAATGTCTGTAACTCTAGGTATCTGATTCTCCTTGAGAAACGACAGCAAAGCTAGTGTGATAACTTTTGAAGATTAACCATTGCTAATTTAATGAATGGTAAAACTAAAGAAAAATCAAAAGCCAAAAACAAAAAACAAAACAAAACAAAAAAACCCTGATTCCATAGTTCTTGTCTCCGAGTGTTGTGAAGTCAAGCACAGGAATGCCCAACTTTTTAAAAGATACGCTTTCTTGGGGCACCTGGGTGGCTCAGCCAGATAAGTGTCCAACTTATCTCAGGGTTTGGTTTGTGGGGGCGAGTGCCGTGTCGGGCTCCCCCCTGACAGTGTGGAAGGAAGCCTGCTTGGGATTTGCTCTCTTTCCCTCTCTCTTTTCTTCTCTCTCTGCCCCTGCCCCACTGTCACTTTCTCTGTCTCTCTCAAAAATAAATAAATAAACTTAAAAGAAAAGATAACACTTTCTGCTGATGAAAATATGTATTCTAGGTCAGGAAGTGCAGAATATTTTCAATAATCAGCTTTGCCCATTTGTCTGGCTTCCTTTTTAAAGGACTTTTTTTTTTGGGCTTGTAATTATTAAACTTTAAAGTCTGTGGGCATGTTGAAGTTTAAACTTAGCTACAATGCTTTGTTCCAGGCTGTATCTAAAGTGTCTCGAACAATACCTGGCATGTAAGTGAGTGCTCAATAGCTATCTGTTGAAAAAAAATATTTGTTTAGGGATAAAAAGTAAATGGATCCATCTCTTTCAAACCTTGGACAAGTCAAAACTTAGCTGTTGGATTCATTTCCTAGAATTGCCTTCATCTGAGTCAAAGTGCTTTAGTACTGATTCAGTTTAAAACATTGTTTTTAATGTTCATTTTTGAGAGAGAGAGACAGACAGAGCACGAGCAGGGGCAGGGCAGAGAGAGGGGGAGACACAGAATCTGAAGCAGGCTCCAGGCTCCAAGCTGCCAGCGCAAAGCCCAACACGGGGCTCAAACTCACGAGTCTTGAGATCATGACCTGAGCTGAGGTCGGACACTTAATCGACTGAGTCACCCAGGCGCTCCAGATTGATGCACTTTCTAAAGCAACAGGAGTGATGTCTCTTTGAGAAACAAGAGTGTCTTTGGGCCTGAGATGGTCCAGGCAGGTTCTGGGGCTTCATCTGCATAGATGCCCTGTACCACGTGGGGGAGGCGGTGTGAGGAGATATTTGCAGCTCTCCCCAGGGGCCTGGGTATTTATTTGACTGGGACAGTACCAGCAGGTGACAGCGCCCTCCCCACTGCATGTCTGGGGAAGGTCAAGGCAGGGCAGGAGGCTTCCTCAAGTCGGTGGGGGCAGAGGTGGGGAGACTTTGAGCTGGAGGTGAGACCTCAGGCCGGTCAGAAGAAACTGCCCCTTGGCGAACACTTCCCAAGTTCCTCCCTCGAGCGTTTCCCTCAAGCTACAGCTGGGGACTTTGAAAAGCTGTGGGGCGTCTGGGTGGCTCAGTCGGTTAAGCATCCGACTTCAGCTCGGATCATGATCTTACAGTTTGAGGGTTCGAGCCCCGCATCGGGCTCTGTGGTGATGGCTCAGAGCCTGTTTTGGATTCTGTGTTTCCGTCTCTCTCTGCCCCTTCCCCACTCACTCTTTGTCTCTCAAAACTGAATAAATGCTAAAAAAATTTTTTAAAAATTTAAAAAAGCTGTGGGAGTCAGTACTTCCTGGGCACAGCCAAAGGGCCACCTCAGCTCTGGCCAGGGCTTCCCTTCTCTCCACGCGGAGGGCCCAGCCACCTTGGGGCCTGGCACTGGCCCCGGGACAGAAGAGAGAGAGGAGGGCTCCCGCAGAATCCACGATGGCAGACCCAAGGAGAGCCTCCTGGGACAGAGCCCAGTCTGGCTCATCAGCCTCTCAGCAGCACGTCCAGCATGGAGTCAGAGACGCGAGATGCCGGGTTTGTTGGGCGGCCTTGGTGTCCTGTCCCCGCCATTGACATGCAAGCTCCCCAAGCTCAGAGTTCTTGTTTCTTGTGTTCCAAGGCCCAGTGTGGAGTAGATGCTCAATAAACACGTGTTAAATGAACCAGGGAGGGACGGAAGGAAGGAAGGGAGGAAGGGAGGGAGGGCAGAAGGAGGAAATGAAGGAAGTGAAGAAGGAAAGGAGGAGGGAAAGAAAAAAGGAAGAATGAAGGGAGTAAACTGAAAACAACCTGTATCTTTCTACCCCTGGACTCTTTCTGTTCTGCCCTCACCAACAAACTGTACCTAAATGAATTTGTGTTCATTTTGTTTTGACTTGTTTTCTATGTAAGTCACATGACTGATGTTTGAGGTTTCAAAGACAAGACGAAAGTTCACCTTCACCATAATAAGACTATATGAAAAGGGAAGTTCACAAAGCATTTAACACCCATGACATGTAAGAGAAGCTCCGGGTGACAGGCTGCTGCCGGATGTCTGTGACTCCGCAGGGCCATTCACGGAAGGAGTTAGCCAACCCAGGGCTGAAGCTGGAGGGTTGCTACAGAATGAATCTGCTGCGCCTGGCTGGCATCTTTATTCCCCGGGCCCACGTCATACTCTGGGCTTTGCAAAGTCAAGACAGTGTCTGTAGCGTGTCCTGCAACTATGGGCGGCCTGATGTTTACACGGTCATGAAACACAAGTACGTGAGAAGCAAGATCCCCTTCCAGCCCACCCTGAATGTGGTTTGTATAATCTTCTCAAAAACGGATGTAATGCTGCCTCCTCGCCATTTACTGCCCCTCAAGAATCTAGGAGTTTCTACATGTGCGCTGCGGTTGTTTCTGGGTAGTAAGATTCTGTGGGAATTGTTTTCCTCTATATTATTTTTCTGTATTTTAGATTCACCACAGTGAGTAAATACTGTTATTACAGTAAGGACAAAAACAGTAACGAAGGCTGGCCCCTTTTTCCATTCCATTGTAAGTTAGCCCGCGTGCTAAAGGCAACCAGTACAAAAGTGGCCATTGTTGAGCAGAAGTCAGACCTGAAGCAAAATGAGTGTGTTTTTAACTGCCTTTTTTTTTTTATGTTTATTTTTTTTGAGAGAGAGAGAGAGAGAGAGACACGGTGCAAGTGGGGGAGGGGCAGAGAAAGAAGGAGACACAGAATCCAAAGCAGGTTCCAGGCTCTGAGCCGCCAGCACAGAGCCCAATGCGGGACTCGAACCCACAAATCATGAGATCGTGACCTGAGCTGAAGGCAGATGCTTAACTGACTGAGCTACCCAGGCGCCCTTAACTGGCTTTCTTAATGCACCTTTGGACGTTAAGTAGCCTGGTTTGTATTTTGCTAAGAAACTGATTTTAGTAAATGTGGACTTTAGGACCGTATGTGGACATACCGCCTACTCACCACCACACATTCTTTGTCTTCATTTCCTAGACTCAAACTTGCTCTAGACTATAATTTCTTATCTAATATTTTGTACCATGTATTCTTTTTTATTTACGAATCTTTACATTACGAAAAACATGCGTGAAGGGGCGCCTGAGTGTCTGAGTTGGTTAAGCATCCGACTTCAGCTCAGGTCACGATCTCACGGTTTGTGGGTTTGAGCCCTGCATTGAGCTCTATGCTGACAGCTAGGAGCCTGGAGCCTGCTTCAGATTCTGTGTCTCCCTCTCTCTGCCCCTCTTCCACTCACGTTCTCTCTCCTTCTCTCTCAAAAATAAATAAACATTAGAAAAGAAAAATATGTGTTAAGAAAAAAACAGCCAGGGTTGCCTGGGTGGCTCAGCCGATTAAGCATCTGACTTTGGCTCAGGTCATGATCTCTTGGTTCATGGGTTTGAGCCCTGCATCGGACTCGCTGTTGTCAGCGAGCTCACTTCAGATCCTTTGTTGCCCTCTCTCTGCTCCTACCCCACCTCCCCCTCTCAAAAATAAATAAACATTTTTAAAAAGTGGGAAACAACCATACAGTATATTTATTATTTTAAGCTGCCTTAGAATTCCAAAGAATGAGGTATAGTGTTCTTTTCTTTCTTTCTTTCTTTCTTTCTTTCTTTCTTTCTTTCTTTCCTTCCTTCCTTCCTTCCTTCCTTCCTTCCTTCCTTCCTTCCTTCTTTCTTTCTTTCTTTCTTTCTTTCTTTCTTTCTTTCTTTCTTTCTTTCTTTCTTTCTCTCTCTCTCTCTTTCTCCCTCCCTCCCTCCCTTCTTTCCTTCCTTCCTTCCTTCCTTAACTGAGAAGCGGGATTCAGCTGATACTTCACTGGTATTGCCCAAGCTAAGCCAGTGCATTGACTCAGGTGATCAGCATTATTACATCACACATCAGCTTCTTCTGGAAGTCTCCGCTTTGGCATGAGTTTCTTCAAGGGGAATGTATGCCCAGAAAGCTTTGTCTGTGGAGGAGAAGGAAGTAAATGAAGAAACTCTGCTGTTGCTCATCATCCCTCCTCTTCACTGCTGTAAGATATTAGAAAATATATGTTCATCTCTGCCCCTGGTCTCTGGCATAGAGTTCCCGAAGCTGTTGTAATTTCCTGGGTGATGGGAGTGTCTTTTTTGTAATTTCCTGGGTGATGGGAGTGTCTTTTGTTCTCGTGAGGTGACTCTGAGTGGGCTTAGGGATGGCCTCTGGATGACAGCTGGTCACCAGAAAGAACACGGCATGATTAGAAGCTTGGAATTTTCTCTTAAGAAGGGAGAAGACTCCAGAGTTAATGATTGACCATGCCTACATGAGGAAGCCTCCATATAAAATCCCAGTAGTATAGCGTCGGGAGAGCTTCCGGGTTGGTGAACGAATCCATGTGTTGGGAGGGTGACCCACCCCAACTCCACGGAGGCTGAAGCTCCTACACTCAGGGCCCCCCCAAACCTCTCCACATGTATCTCTACATCTGGCTGTTCATCTGTACCCTTTACCACATCCTTTAATAAGCTGTTCAATGTAAGGAAGTGTTTCCCTGAGTTTTCTGAGCTGCTCAGCAAATTAATCAAATCTGAGGAGAGGGTTGTGGGAACTTGGATTTGTAGCCCAGTCAGACAAAAGTGGTGGGTCACCTGGGGACCCACTATTTACAAGGGGCATCTGAAATATGGTGGGAGCAGTCTTGTGGGGCGGAGCCCTGACCCCGTGGGATCCAACACTGTCTCCTGGTCGATAATGTCAGAATAGAGTCAAACTGTAGGACACCCAGCTGGTGTCATGGAGAATTGCTTGGTATGGGGAAAACCACACACACATTTGGAGACCAGCGTCCGAAGTGTTGTGAATGTGGCAGTCATGTGAGAACAAGGAAGACACACAGGAGAAAATCAGAGAGGAAAGATAAGGGGTTTTCCTACACGCCTACCCAGTGGACCCATGAACTGGCCAGCACTGCCCGGGTCATGGCCCAGCCAGTGCCTCTTTGTAAACAGAAAGTTGTAGCCTTGGGGCACCTGGTGACTCAGTTGGTTAAACATTTGACTTCAGCTCAGGTCATGATCTCACAGTTCGTGAGAGCCCCACATTGGGCTCTCCGCTGTCAGCACAGAGCCCACTTTGGATTGTTTGTCCCCCTCTCTCTGCTCTGGCCCCACTCACTCTCCTTTTCTCTCTCTCTCTCTCTCTTTCATAAATAAGCAAACATTAAAAGAAAAAAAATAAAGCTGTAGCCTTGTTACAAATGAATGTATACAGATCACTCTGAGTGATGCAGAAATCCTGTCCACCCCTACCCGTCCTAACCCCAGGCTTCAGAAACAATGACAAATCCTTCTGTCCCTTCTTTTTAAATGTAGGCTTTTATAGCAACCAAGTCAACAGCACACTGAACCGAACAAGGAAAGGATGAACGCCGGCCCCAAAGAGCATAGCCCTGCTAGGGCCATGGCCTATGGATCTGGGGGGAAAGGGAGTGTTGGTCTGGTGGCCAGCCTCGGGAGACGGAACTTTTGGGGTGTGTGTGTGCCCGGTGAGGAGACAGGGCACGGCTGGAGCAGTACAAGAGCCCAAGGCGGAGGTGCTAGAAGTCTGGTGTCAGTCTGTACAGCCCCTGCGCAGAGCTGAATAATGGCCCCGAAGACAGCCATGCCCTAATCCCTAATCCCTGTGGATCCGCTACTGTACTCTGCAGAAGGGACGTGGCAGATGTGATTAAGTTAAGGACCTGGGGGTGGGGAGATTATCCTAGATTACCCAGGTGGGCCCAAAGGGGGCATGAGACTCCTTAAAAGGGAAGGGGAGAGGGGTGGCAGGAATGTCCGAAAAGGAGATGTGCCCATTGATGGAAGGATGGATGGATGGATGGATGGATGGATGGATGGATAAAGGAGATGTGTATATAGTCAATGAAATATTGTTCAACCATTAAAAAAAAAAAAGGAAATCCTGTCATTTGTGACAACATGAATGGACCTTGATGGCATTATGTTAAGTGCAATATATCAGAGCAAGACAAACACCATATGATCTCACTTATATGTGGGATCTAAAAAAAGACAAAAAGAAAGCCAAACTCACAGGTACAGAGAATAGACTGGTGGTTGCTAGAGGTGAAGGCGAGGAGCAAAATGGGTGGAGATGGTCACAAACAAGGCGCCTGGGTGGCTCATGGGTTCGAGCCCCACATTGGGCTCTGTGCTGACAGCTCAGAGCCTGGAGCCTGCTTCAGATTCTGTGTCTCCCTCTCTCTCTCTGCCCTTCCCCCTCTCTCACTCTGTCTCTCTCTGTCTCTCAAAAGCAAATGTTAAAAACTTTTTAAAAATAAATGCTTTTAACTTTTAGAATATGTAACATAAAATCATCTTGATTATATGATTTCCGTCATGAAAAATTACTGAACTGGGGTCTGAGGGGAACTCTTGTTGGTGCTTATAAGGTGAATAGTCATGATTTCTGATCCAGAAAACGTTTATAGTAGAAGCCTGGCTCAGACCAAGTAACGTGGCTGTAAGGGAGGCTGGGAATTTGCATTTTCTGAAAGTATTCATAAGGCTGAAAATTACCCAGATGTGCCAAGGGTATTCAAAAGGTCCAGTCAGAAAACAAGATAAACATTACTTGAGGGGCGACTGCATGGCTCGGTCGGTTGAGTGTTCGATTCTTGATCTTATCTCAGGTCTTGATCATGCGTTCAAGCCCCATGTTGGGCCNCTAATAAAAAAAAAAAAAAAAAAAAAAGATAAAAATATGTTGGTTATGAGGAGGGAGAAATACGGCACAGGCTAAGGTCTCAACAAGTGGCGCTTATTCTTATTGGAGAGTGTGAGCAAAACTCCCGGTTTGCTGGGATTTACACAAACCCCCTGGCCTTGATCCCATGAAAAAATCTCCACTGCACCCCTTCCAGGTCCCACTGGCGTCTTCCCAAAGCCCTGGGCCCCAACCCTGGGGTTGCTGGTCTTTTCCTGGGGACTCACCAGGGTCAGGAATATTAAAGTGTTGGCACATACCTAAAAATAAGTGAATCTTCTCTTTTTGAAAAGAAGGAGGGGCACCTGGGTGGCTCAGTTGGTTAAGCATCTGACTCTTGATTTCTGCTCAGGTCATGACCTCACAGTTTCCTGAGTTCGAGCCCCACACCAGGCTCTACGTTGACCCTGCAGAGCCTCCTTGGGATTCTTTCTCTCCCTCCCTCTCTCTGCCCCTCCCTGCTCACATTCTCTCTGTCTCTCTCAAAATAAATAAACTTTTAAAAAATCATTAAAAAAAGAAGTGAAAAAGGACGCATAAAATTTCCTCCTCTCTCTGCCCACTCTCTCTTCTCTCTGCCAAATTTCTAGATACTACCCATCCAATTTTACAGAGGAATGGAATGCATAATGTACTTTGTGACAGTCACTCTTGAAAGGGTCCCTCATAAAAGGCGGTAAAGGAGAAAAGAGTGTGCATTTTTGGAATAAGGTTCTCTGGGGCCCCATGGGAAGGGAGAGCCAGGAAAGCAAATTTGCAGGAAGAGGAAAGGGGACCCCATGACGGACACAGTGAGAAGATGGGCTCCAGCCACTAGAGCCCTAAGGTGATTTGTCCTCTTATTTCTATACCAATCCCTCTGACCTTGCTGTTGGCATTTCTCAGAACAGAGAACTCCTGGTGACAAATCAAGGCCCCACTTAGCCGTGCTCTGGGCTCTTGCTGCTCTGTCTGAATCTACGGGGGACACTCACCCCCCCCCCACATTTTGGAGGCAGCCATCTCTGTGAAGGTCAAGGCTCACGTGAGCCTACAGAACAGAAGAAGGCGGTGGTCACGGAGGGCAAAAAAACTCTCAGTAGGTGGGAGCTCCAGCAAGAGATGGAGTTTTAGAATTTGGGGTATGGACGGGGGAGGGGTGAGAGGTGAAGGAAGGGGGGCAGATGGTGTCAGATGAGAAGGAGCACGTGGGGACCCTCGGGACTTACATCAGCAAAGACGCCCGGATGGACCCCAGGTCTTGTCAGGAAGCCGCATGATCTGGCGGCCACAGCCAGGCCCGGTGACAGCTAGACTGAACCGCGGGGCGTGCAGTTTGGAGGGAGACGCAAGGGGCTCTGCAGCCAAACAGGACTGGCCAAGAGCCCTCCCCCCACGTGACGGCTGTGTGACTTGGGGGAATGATCAGTCAGGTTCGAGTCAGAGAAGTAGAGGGACCACGTGGGGTGTGGAGTGTGTGGGGGACTGTTTTTCCAGTGTCTGGGGCCGGAGGCCGCGGCTCTGAGTGCAAGTGGTCAGGAAGAGAAGGCGGGACGCACCAAGGACACGCCGGAGGCTCAGGCTGGGCTGGGACCCCCACAGTCCGTCTCTCACCGGCTCCAGGCCTCCAGCGTGGAGGACAGCACAGGTGTCCCGCAGGAAAAGCTGGCGCCCTTTGTCATGCAGGAGGCGGGGAGGCTGTAGCAGACGGTCCAGCTGCTGCTGGACCAGCCTTGAGCTTGGCTGTGGCCCCAGCCACCCAGGATGCCCGCAGATAAGCCACAATGCTATGAATTGCAGCGATGCCTCCCACGAGTGAAGGAATATGGCTGAACCTTCCAAACCTTGTACAAAAACATCCTTCTCTTCCCCGCGCTAACTGGAAACTATGCAGGAAGGGGAATTCGAGGAAAGGCAGTTATACCTTAGCTAAACTGACACCATGCAAATGCACCACAGGGCAAGTTACTTAATTCCCTGGGCCTCAGTCTCCTCATCTGTGAAATGGGAGTCATCGCCCCTTTAACTGGGAGGACTGAGTGAGACAAGACATGGATAGCCCCCTGGCCATCAACCAGTGTTGGCTTCTTTCTGTCACCCCTCAGCTACCCTCCTGAGGGAGACGAGGGGAGCACCTCCAGATTATGAGCATAAGGAAAACGTTTCGGGAAGATTAGCTGGTTAGAAGGTAGCAAACTAATGGAAAGGGAAGGAGGAATTTGGGTTTTGTAAGGCTGAAGTTTATATAAGATGATCAATTATTACCTTATTTGTATTTGCACCTTTATACTTATTTATACAATGATTTGTATATTAATATTTATATAGCAATCACTATATTAATTGTATATTGTGTATTAAAGAATACACAGCTGAGAATATAAAATTAGATACAAAAGTATTTACTTACAATGAGAAAATAAATCACAGGTTATGGATTTCTTAAAGCTGCCAGATACCACGAACATTGCAAAATGCAGAGAAATAAAATGCTTTGTATTAATTAACTGCCTGACTCTCTCTTACCCTTTTACATACATTTTTGACTGTGTAATCTTTGCCTATACACATGCCAACCTTTTGTAACATGCTCTATATAAAGACCAGAAAGTCTTTCTTCTAGAATGATTTCTCAAAGTGTTTATTACTGACAGTTCAGAAGTTTCTTTTTTTCTAAGTTTATTTATTTTGAGAGAGAGAGGGAGAGTGTGCTTGCTTGAGGGGCAGAGAGAGAGGGAGAGAAAGAATCCCAAGCAGGCTCTCCACCGTCAGCACAGAGCCTGACTCGGGGCTCAATCCCATGAACCATCAGCTCACTCGCTGAGCGGAAATTGTAACCGACTGAGCCACCCAGGCGCCCTAGAAGCGATTCTTTGGATTTGACTATTTGTTGTTGATACATATGATCAATATACTTTTCAAAAAAAAAAAAGGCCACAGCCTCGCCACCACCTCCCTACTTGAGAAGTACGTTAAAGCAGAAGTCAAAGAGGGAGGAGACAGAGGTCATAACCATTGTGGTTAAAATGTCTTACTTTGCAGACTTCAGAGAAGCGTATGACCACGTGAACACAGTGCTGGCAGCCCTTTCCATGACCATGGAGGATAGTTGTGCAAGGGAAGGAGGGCCCCTGCGGGTTAGGCTTTTGGTCATTTCACTGTAAAAATCTCTCCAAAAGGGAGAAGCTGCCAAAAGGAACCCACGTACGTGTTACGTGCAGTAACCAAGGAACTGCATGACACCGGGGGGGCCATCCCTGGAGCCGGACAAAGGGCGGCGGATGTGGAAAGGTTCTTCTTTCACAAGAACGCCAGCACGATTGGCTTCATGTTCTCTCAGGTGGGAGATCTCTGTGGAAGCCAGTCATCTGGCAATGACCCCAAAAGTAAAAGTCTTCCAGCCAGGAGGAACAGGAAACGGGAAACGCCACCCACTGAGAACCGTCCTTTGCAAGATGATCTGCTTGACAGTTACTGGCTTGGGGATGCGGTGTGGACCGCCTGCTCAGCAGCAAACTGGGCATGCTCCCTTCAGGACACTGTCAAGGACTTCTGGAAGGAAAATGTAAACCCTCTAGGTTTTTGCAGGAAAGAGCTCTGGCAGGAGATTCTCCAGCTGGGAAGAAACAAGTATTCTCTTGGATGGGGGGCGGGCTTACCATCTCTTCCCCCTTCACCCCCAGTTCCCCGCCCCCAAGACCTTTGTCACTGCCTCTGAAAACGTCTAAAGCCAAGTAGATCGCAAGCGCTCTCTGGCCTGGGCTGAGACCAGTACACGTTTGTCCCTTCCTTTAATATGATTTTTCCCCCCTTGGGGCGCCTGGGTGGCTTAGTCGGTTAAGCGTCCGACTTTCGCTTGGGTCATGATCTTCATGGTCATGGGTTCGAGCCCCGCGTTGGGCTCTGTGCTGACTGCCAGCTCAGAGCCTGGAGCCTGTTTCAGTCTGTGACTTCCTCTCTCTCTGACCCTCCCCTGCTCACACTGTCTCTCTCTCTCTCTCTCTCCCCCCCCTAGAAATAAATAAAACATTTAAAAAAAATATGATTTCCCCCCCTTGATTAGAAAAGTAAAATATCCCCTTTGGGCGGGAAATTATAGAAAAAGAAAGCTGTTACCATTCATAATCCTTGTATCTACTTTATGTTAGTAGTTTTGCATAGTTCCTCCAACCATTTTCTTTTCTTTTAAGTTTATTTGTTTTGAGAGAGAGCGAGCACACATGCACACGCATGCAGTAGAAGGGCAGAGAGAGAGAAACTCCCAAGCAGACTCCTCGCTGAGGCAGAGAGCCGGACCGGGGGCTCTATCAAGAGAACTGTGAGATCACGACCTGAGCTGAAATTAAGAGTTGGAGTCAGTTAACAGACTGAGCCTCCCAGGGCCGCTTGGATCATTTTCAACACATCAGTCGGGCAAGGATTCTGATTTACAGTCTGCTTTTTTCAGTTAACATAGAAACAAGTCTCTGTGCCTTGAGAAACTCACTCAAAGCATCATTCAGATAACTGCTAGATATTTTCTCACAGATTTTCACAAGAGTGACCAATTTCAAGAGTTCTACAAAAAAGGAAATAAAATGCAAGAAATCGAGGGCTCCCTGCTGGCTGTGTCACTGGGGCGTAGGACCCTTAATTTCGGGGTTGTTAAATTCTAGCCCCATGTTGGGTGCAGAGATTACTTTAAAAAAAATTTTTTTTAATTTTTTTTTTAATGTTTGTTTCTTGAGAGAGACAGACAGAGCACAAGCAAGGGAGGGACAGAGAGAGAGGCAGACACAGAATCTGAAGCAGGTTCCAGGCTCCGAGCTGTCAGCACAGAGCCCGATGCAGAGCCCGAACCCACAAGCAGTGAGATCATGACCTGAGCAGAAGTTGGACGCTTAACCAACTGAGCCACCCAGGTGCCCAAGAAATGTTTTTTTTCGTAAAGTAAATGAAATCAAATGTAGGAAGTCCAAAAGGAAAGCCCTATGTTGCCAGGCACTATGCTGCCAAGGAGGCCAGCAAACTCCTAACGGGCCTTGATGATGCAGTTCTTCAATTCTTGACGTCCCCCACTCATTCCACTCTTTGCCCCTTTCCTTCCATGCTCAGCTGGGTTTGTGACTCACCTTGGGAGCACCTAGAAGACCCAGACCCCTCCAGCTGCAGGACCAAGCCAGGCTGAGGCTGGGGAGCAGGCCCCCCCCCCCCCACGCCCTGCCTGCGCACTCCCAGCTGGTTACTTCCTCATACACTCGCCAGGCCAGACCGGGGCCAGACCGGGGCCAGACCCAGGCGCCTTCCGCGTGCTCTGGGCCCAGTGTCCCCCAGAACCCCACACTCTCCTTCACCCAGACCCTTTCTAACCACCTCAGCCTTCAACCCGTTTTCAAAAAAGNGAGAGGGCTGCCCCCGCCGGCCCCGGAGCCTTGATCCCGGCCGCGCCCGGCGCGCCCTCCCCAGGGCCGCGAGTTAGAAGCGGGGCCTGGGCAGGCCTGCCTTCCTTGCAGCTGCGTGCGGCCGCGGCCATCCACAGGCCGGGACCTCCTCCGTGGTGGAGATGTGNCGTGTGTTTGATAGTGGGTGTCAAGTCCAGATGGGCATTTCCCCAGGGTCAGATAGATGGGGAGCGGCACTCAGGCCAGGACCCAGAAATGTCCGGGCCCCCAGTTGTGTCGACGGCAGGGAGTCAACGGAACCAGACTTTGAATCCTAGGAAGAGCCCCTTCCCCGGGTCAGCCTCCTTCTTGCTTCTGACACTAACTGATCGCACTGATGAGCCAAATATAAATACCAAAGGGACAGAAAAGAAGACCTGGGGCGGAAGAGGTAGACAGGGGATTATTCTGTGTCTATGCATTTGTGTTTCGCTGGGTTCCTTCCCAGAGCGAGACTGTCATGGGCTGAGTCTCTAGAAATTAGAAATTTCCACCCTTGTGAAGCTCAGTGTGTGTTTCAGATTCGTTGTTGTCGCTGTCGTTTTCTGCCAGCATCACTTAGACCCTTAAATTCCAAAACTGCTTCCTAAGGGCAGGCTTGCACAGGAGGGGGCGGGGGGGAGCTCCTGGCTAAAAGGCTGTTTTCCTACCCCAGACAGATGGGTTTGAGTCCTGACCCCACCCTGCCTCAGCTTCAAGTGTTGAGCCATCTATGTTCAGCTCTCCCTGGGCCTCTTTCAGATAGGTCTTCGGCTTTGGTGAATGTTGGTAACTGGCTGAACTGNTTCTGACAGGAGTCCAGGGTGGAGAGAAATATATAGAAACTTTGCAATTTGATGTTGCCTCCAGCACCTAAGGCCATGTCCATCTTTCTAGTAATTATCTTTTATTGTATTCTACCAGAGTTTGGGGCTGTGTGATGCATCAGAAATAAACTTGATCATAGGTCCTTTGAAAAATAGCACCATGTTATACTAATCTCTTCTGTGACTACTTGAAATTTTTTCCTAGCAAACCATTAAAAAACTAGGATATTTTTAAGAGAAACTGTTAGAGCACAGAGTGAAACTACTAACAGTGGTGATATAGTAAATGGGCAGTAGAAAATTTTCCGTACTTTTCTGTAATTCACAAGTGTCTTTCAGTGATCATGGAATTGTTTTTATGGTCAGAGAAAAAATAGATAAAGGTATTGGAAACAAACTTTTAAAAAGGGAGACATAAATATATCTACCTCTTAGAGTTGTTATAAAGATGGCATGTAAAATATTGAACCTGACCTGAATTGTAGTGTAAGGGGAAGAAAAATTTCCTTTCTTGTCTTCTAGATTTTTCAACTAGTCTAATAATTAAGTTGACATGAAACAGAGTAACAGGAGAAAAACAGATTTAATTAGTACCTACAGGAGCTTATGAAAATATGAGACTCAAAGACATGACTGAATCAGGCAGATTTCATACCTCTTAGAGAACCAATTATATGTGGAGATTTGACCAAACAAAGGGGTTTGAACTTGGGGTAATAGATTAACAAAGTCAACAAAGTTTATTTATAAACCTTCTAGGCCTTGAATTCCCCAGCAATAAAGATGCCCTTTACCCTCCCAGTATAGGAAGATAGGAAGGATACAGGAGAGATTTATTTCTTACTTGTAAGGGAATAAAGGAAATTCAGAATGTCCTAAAATCACACCAACTGTTTCTTAAGGAACTTTAATTCAAAATAATCAACATGCCAGAGTGGCGTGTTTGGGGGTGGTGTATTTTGCTCCCCTCAGTAGTAATACATTAAGTGGTGGCCTTTGCTTTAGATAAAAAATGAGTCGACTGCACCAAAGTGCAGTAAGTCCACTGACTATCTAGTAATTTACCTAAATGTGGAGGAATTGAGGCTTCTCTTTGTATTGTAGTTGCTGCTTAGTTTTCTAGTAGATTGGACATGGACTTGTGCCATAGAACTTTATTGCCATGATTTGTTGATTTGACCAAAGCTCCTAATGTGCTTAGAGACCACCAAGAAAGACGGTAAATGCCCAGCAACATAAAAACCATTGCAAATGAATGTCATTGAGTAACTCCTGTTTGTCCATAGTCTCAGCAGTTGAAACTAAGTAGCTGGTGTGTTTGGAGGCAAACTACAAATGATAGTAATAGTTACCATGTATTGGGCCACACTTCTAGGTCAGACAAGGTTTTAAGTGTCTTATATACATTATCTGACTTTATTCTTTCTACTATTCTTTTCAAGTAAGTAATAGCCCCATTTACTCTCACGAAAACAAAAACATCCTTTATAGGAAGAGACAAATGGCTAGATAAATAAGTGATGTCCAGTATTTACTAACAAAAGCAACTTCCTGGTTGTGACTAGGATTCAGGGAATTTTTTTTTAATGCTTATTAATTTTGAGAGAGAGAGAGAGAAAGAGAGAGAGAGAGAGAGAGAGAGAGAATGAGTGGGGAGGGGCAGATAGACGCCCAAGTAGGCTTTGTGCTGTCGGCACAGAGCCCGAGATGGGCTCAATCCCTCCAACCTTGAGATCATGACCTGAGTGGAAATCAAGAGTCAGACGGTCACCTGACTGAGCCACCCAGGTGCCCCAGGAAATGTGTTTTTGACTCTTCCCCTGCAAGGCGTTAGAGGTAGGACCGTTGATGTTCATCATAATGGCCCATCCATGGAAAGATTCTGGAGGGTCTTTGGTTGTCAAGATTAAATTATTAATTTTAATGTGAATGGTACTTTATTTTATTATCTGTGTGTGATGTATGTTAATCAAACTATACTTCTGAGACCCAGGATAGCCTGTTCTTAAGTATGTGTAAAGCCTCATGGGTAGATCCAGGGGGGATCCGAAGTGGTAGGTGGGGGCAGAAAGGTGACACAGAAGGAGGCCGTAGTCATGAGGTGCAGAGGACACACTTCACACAGTGAACACCTGCGTTATCTCTTCTTATCACTAATAGTGTATGAGTGGTTGCCCCAGAGACCCTGGAGAGAGAAGGTAGAGTGGAGCTCTGTACACCCTCCTATTACTGTGAGCTTTTATCTTGTAGGAGCCAGGCTGTCGCTAAAGCCCCGATGTCCACCTGCAGCATCTGAATTAATTCCTATTGTTGTAACAAATCACCACCAATGCAGTGCCTTAAAAAACACTAGTGTGTTATCTGGAGGTCAGGTGCAGGTTCTGACCGGGCTAAAATCAAGGTGTCAGCAGGGACACGTTCCTTTCTGGAGTTTCTGGGGGAAGAATCATTTCCTTGCCGTCTCCAGCTTCTAGAGAAACACCATTGTGGTGAAGTTGGGTCCACCCAGAGATTTCAGGATAACCTCCCTATTTGAAGGTCTGTTGATTAGGACCCTGAATTCTGTCTGCAGCTTCAGTTCCCATTGCTGGCCGCTCAAGGCAGGGTCCGGGGGCTGCTTGCTGCTTGCCACCTTCACACACAGCCGTATCATGAGGAGTCGGGACACTGTGAAATCGTCATGTCTTAAAAATTATACTTAGCGTCTGCTCTGCCTTTCACATCCCTCGCTACAAGTCTGGGAGAGATGGCACCATTTCGGTCTTCACGAGGAAACTGGGGCTCAGATCCTCAGCAGGGTCTGCAGCTGTGGGTGACAGGATCAGAACTCCAGCCTCAGCCCTTTGTCCATAAATTCTGTTCACTTCCCACTGAGCCTTCACCGATACCCTTGACAGCAGGTGCTATGACCCTAAATACGCTGACTTTTTGGAGCCAAGCAGGTAAGTCTTGGCCCATAGTCATCCACCCACTCCCGGCCACAGCAAAGGCCACAAGAAAGGGAGGTCCGAGCATAACACAAGGAAGGAAACAGGGAATCGAAGTTTTGCGTGGTTTTCGAGCGGACGCGATGCTGAGGACGAGACACGGGTTATGTGGTCTCCGAAGGAAAGCTGGAGGCCACTCCAGCCCCACCTCCTTAGTGCCTGCTCTTCCAGGCGGTGGGGGTAACGCTGTCCCCAAGTCCAAGAACACCCAGCCTTCCTGGAGCTCCCCACTCTTGTGCCCGGCGGGCGGGGGGGGGGGCGGGGGG
>NW_027530213.1:7024366-7026596 GCF_008692635.1 Crocuta crocuta | reverse complement strand
GGAGGAAATTGATAAACTGGTAGCAGTGAGGAGAGGCACGGACCACGAGGCACTCACTCTTTCCTCAGCCCGTGACATAAAACTAACCCATTTGTTCCTCATAACAACACTGCAAAGTCTCTACTGTACCCATTTTACAGATGAGACAGCTAAGGCACAAAGTGGTTAAAGAACTACGGGAGCGTGTGGCTTTGAACTCGGGCGGTCCAGCTCTGGAATCCATGCTCCGTAGCACCTGGTGGATACAAGGGGCCCATGTGGAAGCCGCTGTCTCACCACATTGAGAGCCCCGTGGGGACAAGTCAGGCAGGGACAGGAATCCCATGCCCTGGGCATTTTGTACAGGGAACCACTCTAATAGGAGCAGAGACCTGAAGGGAGTGTGTGGGGGCCGAGGGGGGCGTGGCATGCTGGGAAGGAAGGCTCCAGAGAAGGAGTGGCAAGGGCAGGCCCTGAGTTTCTCAGGAACAGGGAGGGCCCCATGTGGCCTCTGAGACAGGGGTGAGGCCCTTCAAAGGCAGGCCTGCTGAGAAGGGCAGAGGGCAGTATTACAAGGCGGTTGTTAATGAGTGGGCAGTCTGATAAACTTCCTTGTGACATCCTTGGTTCTAAGACTTGTTTGCTTCTCTGAATGTGGTGAGACAGGGGATTCCAAGGAACCCAAATGTAAGAGCAAAACTACGGGTCCTCTCCCACACTGCGGTAAAATGAAAGTTAAAGAAAGTCGAAGGGTAATTTAGAGACTCCCCCTCCATGGGGAAGCCTCGCTCCTGGTCCAGCCCTCCGTTGGGGTGGAAACTCTTCCCCCGGGGCTTCTTTTCTTAGCTGGAAGTCTGGATTGTGGAGATGGAGTGGGGGGTGCCCAGAGACGGCTCTTCCCAGGAGATGGAGAGATGGTGACGGGCACTGTGGCCGGCGGAATAACGTTCCCCAAAGGTGTCCACGTCCTCAGCTCCAGACCCTGTGGCTGTCTTACCTTACGTGGCGAAAGGGACTGTGTAGTGATCCTGAGATGGCCAGGGGACCCTGGATTGGAGGGCTCCGTGGGCCCAGGGTGTTCACAAGAGTCCCGGAAAGGTGGAAGAGGGAGGCAGTAGAGTCAGACTGCAGACATGGCAGCGTGAGAAGGAATTGGCCCAGTGTTGCTGGGGGAAAGAGTCAAAGCCAAAGAATGTGGGCTGCTTCTAGAAGCTGGAGGAAACAAAGTGAGCCATTTCTCCCCCAGAGCTTCCAGAAGGAACCCGGAACACTCTGACTTCATCCCACCAGTTTCTAACACCTGACCTCCAGAACTGCTTTTTTAAAACATTTAATCTTTATTTATTTTGGAGACAGAGAAACAGAGCACGAGCAGGGGAGGGGCAGAGACAGAGACAGACACAGAGTCTGAAACAGGCTCCAGGCTCTGAGCTGTCAGCACAGAGCCTGACACGGGGCTTGAACCCATGAACTGCGAGATCATGACCTGAGCTGAAGTTGGTCGCCTAACCGACTGAGCCACCCAGGCGCCCCGGACCTCCAGAACTGTTTAAGACATAAAACCTGGGTTGTTTTAAGACACTAAATTTGAGGGACACCTGGGTGGCTCAATCAGCACACAGCCCGCTTTGGGTCCTCTGTCTCCCTCTCTGCCCCTCCCATGTACGCTCTCTCTTTCCCAAGAATAATAAACATTAAGAAAAAAAAAAGACACCAAATTTGTGCTGCTTTATCACAGCATCAATAAGAAACTTGAGGTAGGAAATAAAGGGCGGTTTGGAGACCCTGATGGGTGCCCAGCCCTACCCAGGCACTCACCCCTGGGGGACACACAGGCCTTCTGGAATTAGGGCTTCAGTTTCTCAGCTCCGTTTTGGGATCTGCTGGGCCGCACGCAGCAGCCTCAGGGCTCGAGAAGGGCCTGCGCAGGAGGACAGCCTGCCTCCACGCTCTCCAGCCTGCCTGCCTGCCTTAGACCCTGGCTGACTTTCACCGCCCGGTATGAATTGGCAGCCCTGCTGGTTGGCTGGTTGAAGAGATTGGATGCATTTGCTGAAAACATGTGGTTTGAATTTCCTGCTCTGAATTCTGGAACAGCATGTTTTTCAAACTTTTCTTTCCACGTTCTGGGCGTTTCTCATTAATCTTTGAATCTCAGAGATAGTCTCGTCATGATCGTGTGTTCTCGCAAGAGAAAGGTCTCCTGCACTTGTGGTCCCCAGCCCAGTCCTGCGGAAGTACCTGCTGTGGG
>NW_027530213.1:7010515-7024312 GCF_008692635.1 Crocuta crocuta | reverse complement strand
GTGCTGATTCCCTGGGGTGGGTGTTATTCTCCTGTTAGTGGTCCCTAGGCTTTACTGTGCAGAAGAATAGGCTGGGAAGCTTGTTGAGAATGTGGATTTCCTGGTCTGGGGAGTGGCCTGCATTTTAATGTTTTTTTTTTTTTATTTTTTTTTTTATTTCTAGGAGAGAGAGACAGACAGCGTGAGCAGGGAAGGGTCAGAGAGAGAGGGAGACACAGACTCTGAAACAGGCTCCAGGCCCTGAGCTGGCAGTCAGCACAGAGCCCGACGCGGGGCTCGAACCCACGAACCGCGAGATCATGACCTGAGCGAAAGTCGGACGCTTAACCGACTAAGCCACCCAGGCGCCCCGAGTGGCCTGCATTTTAAACAGTACCTCGGTGATTGTCATACCGGGGGTCCTTGAAAAACACCACCCCAAAGACGTGTCTCACCCTCCATGTGCCTTTGGGCTTTGCACACCTGGTTTGGGGTGTGTGCGTGCAGGTGTGCGTGAGTGTGTGCGTGTGTTTGTGGAGGTTTACCAAATGCGCCCTTGGTCTCCATGCACATCTGCTACTAATGCAAGTCTGGGGTTAATGCATGTCACACGGCCACCAATTCAGTTTTCACTTACAGACGATACTATTATTTATCTCTTATTCCTGAAAAAAGAAAAGTGAGGCTCAGACTGTCAAGTGACCCTCCCCAGTCACACATACTTACTAAAGGTAGAGTAAGCATTCTAGTTGAGCCAGACCCCGGCACCCAGGACCTGTTCATAAGAGGTGGAGTCTGCAGGGGGCACCTGGGGGGCTCAGTCTGTTGAGCGTCTGCCCTTAGCTCAGGTCATGATCTCACAGTTCGTGAGTTTGAGCCCCGCGTCTGGCTCTCTGCTGTCAGCACAGAGCCTGCTCTGGATTCTCTGTTCGCACTCCTTCTGTCCCTCCCCTGCTCTCACATGCGTGCACTCTCTCTGTCTCTCAAAAATAAATAAACTTACGAAAAGAAAAATGTTTAAGAAAGAACTAGAGTCTGCAGGCAGAAAGGCGGCCCCAAGCTTCTTTTTCTCCACAGACTGTGTTGATGGTGCCACATTTAGTCAAGGGGGGGCGGGGGGTGGCTGCCTAGAGATACACGTAATAACCATCTCTGCACCTGGACAGAAACAGAGCTGCATACGAAAGGTTTGCTGACGTGCATTGAAATATTTCTGTAGTTGATCTTTCTCCCTTTCTCTCTCCCCTCTTCCCCGTTCTCTTATTCTCTGCCCGTTTCAAGACTCTCTTCCCCAGCTGCCTGCTCCTCGAGACCCGAAGATTCTCCTGTACAATGCCAAGCAGGTTCTGAGCTGGGATCCAGTGTCCCTGGGCAATGACTCGAGGCCGGTGGTCTACCAGGTGCAGTATAAATTGTAAGTCAGATCTCTCCGTGGGTGTCCTTCCTGGGGGTTGTGGGGGAGCCATTACAGCACCCTGTGGGGCCTGTCGCTGCCTTGCGGCAAGATTGGGGGCAAATCCGCTGGAAATAGATATTTTTCCTGTGCTTTTAAAATCTCCAGGGACGCGGGGCGCCTGGGTGGCTTAGTCGGTTAAGCGTCCGACTTTCGCTTAGGTCATGATCTCGCGGTTCGTGGGTTCGAGCCCCGCGTCGGGCTCTGTGCTGACTACCAGCTCGGAGCCTTGGGCCTGTTTCAGTCTGTGTCTCCCTCTCTCTCTGACCCTCCCCTGCTCACGCTGTCTCTCTCTCTCTCACCTAGAAAAAAAAAAATTAAAATCTCCATGGACGGAGCTTGCACAACTCCCCACCCATCCAAGGGCTGAGACAGCACGGGTGTCAGAGACTCTACTGTCTACCCACGTGGCTTCTTAGTGGGGTGGGAGTCTGTTCTCTCATTGGTCGCAGGAGAAGTTGGTATAAGACGGCTTCCTGACTTGAAAGGGCAGGAGGTGGCTCTTAGCCTTCATCTTCTTCAAGTTTGAAAATCTGGCGTATTCAACTTTACGGTCCCAATTTGGCCTACTAAGGAATGTATTCACTTAATTACTACTAATTCTCCATTTATGTTTTTTTTAATGCTTGTTTATTTGGGGGGTTGGAGGGGAGCATGCATGAGTGGGGGAAGGGCAGAGAGAGAGGGAGACACAGAATCCGAAGCAGGTTCCAGGCTCTGAGCTGTCCCCACAGAGCCCGATGTGGAACTCAACTCACAAACCGTGAGATCGTGACCTGAGCTGAAGTCAGATGCTTAACTGACTGAACCACCCAGACACCCTAATTCTCCATTTCTAAATGGATTTTTTGCATTTTGCACAGTATGCTGGCCCCTCGTTCCCTCTCTCACCCGCTTTGCAAGCTTTTTCAGTTTGCCATCACTTGGCAATATAAACACAGGTGGGAAGAAGAAAGGCAGAATCTCGGTCCTTAATTGTTATGTGTTTATCTTGTTGGCTAAGTCAGTTTATATTACCTGTTAAACTAAGTTAAAGACGTGGTAATGCTCAGTGCTTGTGAGAGTGTGGTTGGCGGATACAGTACTGAATGAGGATCAGCTAACACAGTGCTCTTATAGCGAAACAGAGCCACAGAAATGCCGTTGTTACTTTCCCCTGCACAGTCAGTACAAACCCCCATCAGAAAAAGAAATAAAAAACACTTGTATTCATAAAGATACACATTGAGGTCTATATTCATGTCCATCAGCAGGAAAATGTCAAATTGTGTCCTGTTAACTTGAAGTCAAACGTGAGGCAACTATTAAAAAGGATAGTTGGGGGGCGCCTGGGTGGCTCAGTCAGTTAAGCGTCCAACTTTGACTCAGGTCATGATCTCATGTTCATGAATTCAAGCCCCGCATCGGGCTCTGTGCTGACAGCTCAGAGCCTGGAGCCTGCTTCGGATTCTGTGTCTCCCTCTCTCTCTCTACTCCTCCCCCGCTCATGCTCTGTCTCTCTCACAGAAATAAAATGAACATTAAAAAAAATTTTTTTAAATAACAATAAACAAGATTTCAGTAACAGGAAGGCACAGCTGATTTATTGACTAGCACTCCTTACTTAGCCTTGAATGGGGAGGTCCATCTGTGGATTGACAGAGAACCAGGAAATGTGAGAAATATTTGTTAAAGCCTTTGACAGTTTCCCATCCTAAACTAACTTGCTTACTTTGTTTTCTTTTTGGAGAGCATTTTGGAGATATTTTTTGATAAAAGAAACAAAGGATGGGGTGAATGAAATGGCCTCGTTTGGAAAAGTTGAAGGATAACAAAAAACTGAAACCAAAGCTGATCTTTTCTTTTCCAGTTGCAGACTCGATGATGGAGGAGGGCCTTTGCTCTTGTTTTGATTTTTTTAGAGACTTTTACATGCTTGCGTCAGTTTAGTGTCATGAAATAATTTCATTTTGAGGCTTGTGGGACTTAAATCTTTTCCATCCTGTTTCTCTACAGTAAAGCATTACTGTGATTTTAAATGAAGGTGCCTCTGTTTTCTTTCTTTTTTTTTTTTAAAGGGAGAGAGTGGGGACAGCAGCAGCAGAGAGAAAGAGAGAGAGAGAGAGAGAGAGAGAGAGAGAGAGAATCCCAAGCAGGCCTCACACTCAGTACAGAGCCCGATGTAGGGCTCCATCCCACAACCCTGGGATCATGACCTGAGCTGAAATCAAGAGTCAGACACTCAACTGACTGAGCCACCCAGGCGCCCCAGCGCCTCTGTTTTCTGATCGTCACAGTAGCAAAACCACTATGAGAAAATTTAAAGTTTAAAGCAAGGGTTGCAGACAGTGTGGACAAGAGGCTGTGTTTGACCTGCAGTATTTAATTTTTGTCTTTTCCGTTAGTGCCAACATTTCAAAATCTGGAGATTTACTTAAAAAAAAAAACCTAACCTGACCAGCCCAGTCTTCTGAAAGCATTTCTTTATTCCATTCCGCCCACTCCCCCAATTTTAATAGCAATACACATTCTCTACAGAAAGGCTGGAACGCTCGGAAAAGTAGAAAGAATAAAATTAAAACATCCAATGCTCTACCACCCAAGAATAATCACTGTCCTCATTTTAGTGTATTTCTTTCTAGACTTTTTTCTAAATGCATGCACTTGGTTTGAAAATGTGCTGGTGTGTGTGTAAAACTGAAAACTGGGGTTATGCTTCTCGGTCCTGCTTCCTTTTTCTTTTTTTTTTTTTTAACTGAATGTACTTAAATGTCTGAACACTTTTTCTCATGTAATTATCTCTGTGTAAACATTTTCACTGCTCATTTTCTTAGATGATGTATCACACATGATGTATTTAATTCTTCCCTACACCCGAGTGTAGACAGTCGAGAGTTTGTGGCTGCTGGAGGTGGTTTTATTATATGGTGTATCACACACGATGTATTTAACTCTTCCCCACACCCAATATAGACAGTCGAGAGTTTGTGGCTGCTGGAGGTGGTGCCCTCGTACGTAAATCATCTGGTTGTTTTCTTACATTTGTAGGAGAGGAGCTGCAGGGTCGAAGGCGACACTTACCATTTTTGGAAGTGAACTCAGAACAGCTGTAACAGTAAAGTATGTAGCTGCCCAGCTGTTTAACAAATAATTTACATGTTTCCTCTGCACCAGGTCCCGGCACAGACATTTTACTGATGCCCACTGGTTCAACCTTCATGAAAGCTCAGGCAGACCGAGACCATAATTTACCCCCATTTTATAAATGAGGGGACTAAGAGAAATACAATGATTGGGATTTGAACGCAGGGAACCTGGCTCCAGGGTCCAGGTGTTTAATCACTATGCTGTATACCCTTCTTGTGATGAGGGCTGCTTTCAAAAGGAGACAAATTGAGGCAGTCCCCAGTGGGTGTGTGGTGAGGGGCATGCAGGCGACTTTCTGGGTGAGGCTGGGCCGGCTGATTGAGCATGAAGAGCCCTGGGCAGGAGGCTGGAGGCTGGCGGCGGACGGGGCCATGCTCTTGACTCTGCGTTTGTTTGTGTGCGGCCACCATCACCTTGTGTCTACCCTTTGCAAAGAGATGGGGAGACAGCCTGCAGCTTCCTTTTTCACCCCACCCCCCACCCCGCCCCCCAGAGCTGCTGGTCTTCCTGCATCAGCTGTCACATCAGTTTGGATGGTTTCTTCCCCCTTTAAGCCCCTTTGTAGAGAGACGTTTTCCAAAAGCAGCGCTGAGGAAAGGCCAGGTTTGGAGGAGAGGTGAGGATGGGGAACGTGGCTGGGCCGTTCCCTGGTAAACTGGGAAACGAGCCTTTGAAATGCGGGGCGCCTTTTGCCCCAAGTTCAACAGCTGGGCTGTGCCGGGAGATTAGAGTGGCGAGAAGTATGTGTATAACTTACCCGTTCTGAAGCCACTTTCCCCTTCTGAAGCTCACTCCCGGTCTAAGAGGAGACACGTAGCCTGCGCTTTGGGACCCGTCTCCCCACCGGGGTCTGGGGGGCCAGGGCTTGGTGGTAATGTGAGGACCGCAGGCATCTTCCCAGCAAGCCCTGGCCACGCCCCGTGACGTGGCCTTCATCTTGCCACTTTGACAGAAGTCTCCAGTCGGGATTAGAGGAAGACTTAGAAGCACATGTGGTGTGTGCAAGCTGCTCACAGTGATCGCACCCCCCTCTCTCCTGTCTCCCTGGCTTTGCTTTCTAGGCCAGAGTTGTGGTAGGGGATGGCGCTGTAGGCTGTCTTTACAGGAGACACCGCCTGCTCCCCGCATTGAGGCTTCTAGCAGCCTCCTGCCTACCTGGGTTTTCTCAAGTCTGTCACCTAAGGTCAGAGCTGGAGAGTAGAGTCCTATGTGGGGGTGTGGCACTGGGCTCTGGGGCACACATTGGCATTTACAAGAATACATGGATACACGGCCTTGTACTTGGGAGGGTTTTTTTTTTAAATTTATTTATTTTGAGAGAGAGAGAGAGAGAGACAGGAAAGGGCAGAGAGAGAGGGAGAGTCCCAAGGCTCTCTGTTGTCAGTGCAGAGCAAGTTGCGGGGCTCGAACTCATAAACCGTTGAGACCATGACCTGAGCCGAAACCAAGAGTTAGATGCTTAACTGACTGAGCCATGCAGGCACGCAAGAATATATGGCCTTGTGGGGCGCCTGGGTGGCTCAGTCAGTTAAGCGCCTGATTTTGGCTCTAGTCACAATCTCATGGTTCACAAGTTCAAGCCCCGCATCGGGTTTTGTGCTGACAGTTCAGAGCCTGGAGCCTGCTTTGGATTCTGTGTCTCCCTCACTTTCTGCCCCTCCCCTGCTCACATTCTGTCTCTCTCTCTCAAAAATAAACATTTAGGGGCACCTGGGTGGCTTAGTCGGTTAAGCGTCCGACTTTCACTTAGGTCATGATCTCGCGGTTTGTGGGTTCGAGCCCCGCGTCGGGCTCTGTGCTGACTGCCAGCTCAGAGCCTGGAGCCTATTTCAGAGTCTGTGTCTCCCTCTCTCTCTGACCCTCCCCTGCTCACGCTGTCTCTCTCTCTCTCTCCTAGAAATTAAAAAAAAAAAACCAACATCAAAAATAAACATTTAAAAATATGTATATAGATAACATATATATAACATTAATATATAAAACATTAATATGTATTATATATACATCTTATATATATGTTTTTAATGTTTATTAAGAATATATGGCCTCCTGTTTCGTAGCATTTTCATATGGGTGAGGCAGATTCTCTCTAAATGGGCAGCTGTGGGGTAAAATGAGCCCCACACTCTGGAGAGGTATAAGTGGGGTTTGTATGAAAGCAGTATCTTTCCTAAGGCATTGCCTATAGAGGCTGAGTTTGAAGAATTAAAATCAGTTGTAGGAGTGAATGGGGAAAATATTTGCAAACCCTAGATCTGAAAAGGGACTTGTATCCAGAATATAGTAAAGAACTCTTACAGGGCACCTGAGTGGCTCAGTTAGTTAAGCGTCCGACTTTGGCTCAGGTCCTGATCTCCTGGTTCGTGAGTTTGAGCCTCGCATCAAGCTCTGTACTGCCAACTAGCTCAGAGCCTGGAGCCTGTTTCAGATTCTGTAGCTCCCTCTCTCTCTCTGACCCTCCCCTGCTCATGCTGTCTCTTTCTCTCTCTCTCTCTCTCTCTCAGAAATAAATAAAACATTAAAAATTTTTTAAAAAAATAACTCTTACAACTCAACAATGAAAAGACAACCCAATTAAAATATAGAGAAAGGATTTGAGTAGACAGTTCTCCAAAGAAAATATACAAATGGCCAATAAATACCTAAAAAGATGCTCAGCATCGTTATTCATCAGGGAAATGCAAATGAAAACCACAGTGATATACCACAGCGCACTATTAGGATGGCCATAATAAAAAAGGCATACCACGTGTTGGTGAGGATATGGAGAAATTGGAGCCCTTATACATTGCAGGTGGGAATGTAAAATGGTGCAGCTGGTTTGAAAGAGAATTAAAAAGAGAGTTACTATATGACCCATCAATTCTACTCCTAGGTATTTACCCCAGAGAGTTGAAAAGTTGTATTCACATGGAAACTTGCAAGTGAATATTTTTTAGCATTATTCATAACAGCCAAACAGTGGGAATAACCGGCATGGCCATAAACAGATGAACGGATAAACAAAATGTGCTGTATCCGTATGATGATTATTCAGCCAGAAGAAGGGATGAAATGCTGGCGCGCCTGGGCAGCTCAGTCAGTTAAGCATCGGACTCTTGATTTATGGCTTAGGTCATGATCTCACAGTTCGTGAGTTTGAGCCCTGGGTCAGGCTCTCCACTGATAATGCAGACCCTGCTTGGGATTTTCTCTCTCTGCCCTTCTCTCTCTGTCTCTATTTCTATCAAAATAGTTTTTAAAAATTATTTTTAAAAAGAGAGGAGATGAAGTCCTGATATATGCTACAACATGCATCACTCCTGAAAACATGCTGCATTTAAAAAGCCAATCAGGGGTGCCTGGGTGGCTCAGTCGGTTAAGCGTCCGACTTGAGCTCAGGTCATGATCTCAACAGTTCATGGGTTCAAGCCCTGCGTCGGACTGTGCTGACAGCTAGCTCAGAGCCTCGAGCCTGCTTCGGATTCTGTGTCTCCCTCTCTCTCTGACCCTCCCCTGCTCATGCTGTCTCTTTCCTCCCCCCATGGAAAACTAATAATAATAAAAATAATAATAATAAAAAGCCAATCAGAAAAGACCATGCAGCTTTATAAGAAATGCCCAGAGTAGGCAAATCCATAGAAACTGAAAGTAGACGATTAATGATTGCCTAGGGTTTAGGGGATTAAGGCAGGGTGGGGAGTGAGTGCTAGTAGGCAAGGGTTTCCTTTGAGGATGATAAAAATGTTCTAAATTTGATTGTGGTGCTGGCTGCACAGCCTTGTAAATCTACCAAAAGCCATCGAGTTGTACACTTTATTTATTTATTTATTTATTTATTTTTTGAGAGAGACACAGAGTATGAGGAGCGGAGGGGCAGAAAGAGGGAGACACAGAATCCGAAGAAAGCTCCAGCCTCTGAGCTGTCAGCACAGAGCCTGACACAAGGCTTGAACTCACAAACCGCGAGATCATGACCTGAGGTGAAGTCAAATGCTTCACCTCTAAGCCACCCAGGCGCCCCTGCGTTGTATACTTTAAATGGGTGAATTATATGGCATGTGAATTGTATCGCAGTAAAGTTGCTCTTTTAAAGCTCAGCTCTGGTGAAACTGTTATAGAAGAGAGAATTCTGTGAAGTGAAATCCTCTTTTCCTTTGCAGCGGCAGTAGCGGTATGTGGTATGATGTCAAGAGCACAGGTGTGAATTGTATGAATATCACCACACCGGAGTGTGACTTCTCCCCAAACAGCAACTCAGTCCTTTGGGAACCAGAATGGGAGATCTCCTTACGTGTTCGAGCTAAGGTGGAAGACCTAGTTTCTCCGTGGCTGACAGTGCCTTCATTCCGGTACTGTTGGAATGGTAAGAGAACTCGACGGTGAGACTTCCTTGATCATTTCTAGGCTTTCTTCACTTTCCTCTTCACTGAGCAGTATTGACTCCATGCACCTCCATCTTGCCTCTCGCCCCACATAGCCAGGAAACAGGTGGATATGATGGTCAAGTCCAAGTACTGACCATGGAGGCCGACGCTAGAGGAGTGTGATTTACCAGGCCAGGGGCTGGCAAACTACAGCCCGTGGGCCATGGCCAGCCCACCAGCTTGTTGTTGTAAATAAAGTTTTATTGGAACACGGTGTCACCGTCTTTTAATAATGTATGTTCTGTGGATGCCTTCAAGCTACAGCATAGAGTTGAATAGTTGCAATGGAGTTTTATGGCCCAGAAAGCCTAAATTTACTCTGGCACTTTACTGAAAAAGTTTGCTGACCTCTGGGCTGGATAGGATACTAGTATATCAGCTTCACTGATCACTCTTAACTCTTTGGGCAGAACTTCCTTTATGTTCAAAAAAGACTTTAATGCAGACTTGAACAGTGCCTGGCACATAGTGGATATTCAGTAAAGCTTAGTTGAATGATTGAACGAACAAATGTGCTTCCAGACGTTGGAAGGGGGCATAAGAAATGACAGATAGTAGTTTGTACATCTGCTCCTTCCCTGATTCACATAGTCACCTGTGCCCCATGTTTCTTCAGTGTTTATGGTTTATGCAAACATAAACTATGGGATCCTGATTCAAACAAACGAAACAGATGTATAAGACCAGTGAGGAAATGTGGTCACTGCCTAGCTATTTGATGATCTACTTAAGCAATTATTGTTAATTTGTCTTAGGTATTATAATGGTATTTTATGTTTTTAAAGGGGCCTGGTGGGGTCCTATCTTTTAGAGACCCACACTGGAGAATTTACACACGAAATGATGTAATGTTGGAGATTTGTTCATAATAATCCAGAGAGTAGGAAGCTAAGGGCAAGGTGGATGGGCACACGGGCAACAAAACTGGCCGTTGACCTGATGGTTGATCAAAGTTGGGTGATGACTACACGAGTTTTTGTTATGACCTTCCCCTTACTTTCTACGTGTTTGAAATGTTCTGAGATAGGAAGCTAAGAAAAAAAAAGTAAAAGGTTTGTGTTAGATGCTGTGGGAACGGAAAGAGAAGACAGTTGGGATTCCTGCCAGCTGGTTGTCTACTGTGGACAAGTCATTTGTCCTTGAGTAGAAAGCCAGCACACATTTGAGCTAGAAAATNAAGGAAGGAAGGAAGGAAGGAAGGAAGGAAGGAAGGAAGAAAGAAAGAAAGAAAGAAAGAAGAAAGATGTGGTAGTGAAAGAAAGAAAGAAAGAAAGAAAGAAAGAAACATGTGGTAGTTACTGGCCACANGGAAGGAAGGAAGGAAGAAAGAAAAGAAAGAAAGAAAGAAAGAAAGAAAGAAAGAAAGAAAGAAAGAAAGAAAGAAAGAAAGATGTGGTAGTTACTGGCCACGCCCAGGAGAGGAATGGGAATAGAGACAAGGCAAGACCCTTGTGAAAGTCCTTGGTCCACGGCTGCACTCTGTCCTCCGAGCCTGAGCTGGGGAACAGTGCCCCCAGGTGGTTACTGACTGGGTTGTCATCCTCTGCCCATAGCTTGTAAAGACCTCCTCGGGCCCCATCGCTGTGTCCACCAGTCGGTACTGTGGAGCTGGATAACCAACAGGAAGATGCTTTACCAAGCGTTTCGGGGAGAGGGGGAGATGCTGCAGGGGGCGGGCTGTAGCCTCACCAGACCCAGGTTCAGATCCTGGCTCTTCCACTTATTCACTACGACTCTGGGCAAGTACAGTCACCCCCTGCCTTCTGTTTCCCCCTCTGGGAAACAAGGGTAACCTTCTGTGGTTGGCTACACGGCTGTGTGGGGACACATGTAGTAAAGTCCACATGGCCTGGTTTACAGGCCTAGCTTAGCGCGTGCAAGTTGTTACCCTCAGGTAACAGACTTACTTCCATGTGCTGAGAGAAGGCAGATTGCTTACCCCTCAAGAGACAGGTTTATCAGCTCGGTGCCAGATTCCAGACCCAGGACTCTGAGAAGGGCATGTCTCTTGGCACTGACCTTCCAGCGGATTACGTGACTGGTCACGGCTGGCACTCTGGCTTCCAGACCCACTTTCCACGCATAAGCCACAGAAAAGTCTAGAGAGTACGGCGTACCGAGGCGAGAGGTGTGCAGCAGGCGGTTGGGGCCTGCAGATCAGTGCCTTCTCATGCTCTAGCCGCTTGGCCGTGAAAGGGAAGCTCGACACGCTTATGCCAGCATCTGTGAGCAGGTTTAACAAACACTTTTTGTCACTTGCGGCCAATCCGCTAACGTTGTTCCTGCTGGTGATGGGCCAGGCTCGCCCCCTACCCTCCCTCCCCACCCTGAACAAATGAGATCAGAGAGCACAGGTGCAAGCCCTGCAGGGACCAGTTACTTTTGCACATAGAAGGGCAGCCAAACCAGATGCCCAAGGCTGGCCAACCTGGGAGAGCCCAGGGAAGCGTGTGGAAGCATAAGAGAAAGCATCCAAACTACAGTGAACCATTACCGCTCACCGTGATATGATCGTCTGCACATGTAAACGGTGTAGAAACAGGCCTCTTAGAAATCATGTGGCCTTGGGGCGCCTGGGTGGCTCAGTCAGTTAAGCGTCTGACTTTAGCTCAGGTCATGATCTTCGGTCAGTGAGTTTGAGCCCCGCATCGGGCTCTGTGCCAACAGCTCAGAGCCTGGAGCCTGCTTCGGGTTCTGTGTCTCCCTCTCTCTCTGCTCCTTCCCTGCTCCCCCCCCCCTCTTTCTCTTTCTTAAAAATGAATAAATGTTAAAAAAAAANCGGGCTCTGTGCCAACAGCTCAGAGCCTGGAGCCTGCTTCGGGTTCTGTGTCTCCCTCTCTCTCTGCTCCTTCCCTGCTCCCCCCCCCTTCTCTTTCTTAAAAATGAATAAATGTTAAAAAAAATTTTTTTTAAGAAAAGAACTCATGCAGCCCAGCCTATACTTTGATCCGAGCTCCTCTGGGTAATTACACACTTTAAGTGCCTACTTGAGAAATGCTGCAAACTTTAAAGTATAGCACTCCGTGAGTTGCTGTCCTTGGCCATCCTGGGAACTATATGCAAAGCTGTAACAAATAGACTTACTAGGGGACTAGTTCTCTGTTACTATGTTTGAACATAATGTTACAATAAGCGAGGAGACCTGCCTTCAAAGGTTTGGAAATAACACTCTTGTACATTTTTAAAGAAACTCTCAGAATGTATATTAAGCAACTATATGAAGTATATAGGTAGTAGGTAAGGAATAACAAAATCCCTTCCTCCTCTGCATGAGAATTTGACCTTTGGTTAACCTTCCAGCTGTTTCTCTGGAAAGCGGATAAGGGTGACGTATCAATCGTGACCCTTGACAGCATCACCTCTGGCGAATTGAGCCCTGACTGATAAACTGCATCTCCCTGGGGGCCCATCCTAACTACCTCTTAGGAAGTCACGTCTGTGGCCGATTGCAGCGGTTTTTGTAACTGTGCACGTCCCTGATGGGGACCCTGGAAACTATCCCTGCAGAGTTATTGTAAGAGATACTGGCTCTTGCACCTCTTAACCTGGGAGGTTCCCATACTTGCCTCTCGTGGGTCTTTCTCTTTACACGGAAGCTGTGTCCTTGGGGGACCAGAGAGACCTGCTCTGGGGCCCCAGGTAGATGGTTGCAAAGGACCCCTCCCTCCACTGAAGACAAGAAGTCCCTGGTGCTCCTCTGTGGCCCGGCTGGGCCTCCTACCCTGTAGCCTTCAAGTCAAGCGTGTGCCCGGAGCAGTCTCTGGGAGTCTTATATGCCTGGATGCCAACTCATTGGATTTATAAAAATGTGTATGTGTGTGCGTACACACTGTACATATAAAATTATATATTTTTAAATTTTTTAGTGTTTGTTTTTGAGNATATATATATATATATTTTGCTTTTCTTTGTCATTCTATTTCAGTTACCATTGGGCCTCCCAGAAACATTTGGGTGACACCAGGAGAAGGTTCCCTTATCATCAGGTTTTCCTCTCCCTTTGACATCCATGCCCACTGGCCCCATTTTTTGTATTATGTCCATTACTGGGAAAAGGCAGGAATCCAACAGGTAAGAGCATTTTTCTACTTTGTTTTTATTTCCTTTCCTTTGGACTTCCTGATACAGCAAAAGAAAGTAAACTTTAAAATGGACGTGGAGGCGGGGAGGGGGTGCCTGGGTGGCTCATTTGTTTGAGTGTCTCTTGATTTCAGCTCAGGTCATGATCCCAGGGCCGTGGGATCAAGCCCTGCACTGGGCTCTGTGCTGAGCATGGAGCCTGCTTGAAATTCTCTCTCTCTTTCACTCTGCCCCTCTCCCCTGCTGGCACACGTTCCCTCCCTCTCTGTAATAAAATAATAATAATAATAATCATCAATGGACAAGGAGGACAGAGCATGCGAGCACTGCCTCAGAGTCTGAGCCCCAAACCAGTTTTGACCCTTCCCTTCTAGACCTGTGCTTTCTGCTGCCTGTGTGAGCCTTCCCTTCTACCGGGTGGGTCTGAAGGGCCCCTCTCTGCCTGTCAGCATGCCGTTCCTGTTGTCCAGGTTGCTTATGGTGCTCTGTGGCCCTGTAAAGCTCAGAGAAGGTTCTAGAGGGCCCGTTTCTCTAACAAGGAATCCACCACTGCAGTCTGCAAGGTTTACATAAATTACTCTGTTTCGAATGACTTGCATAGACAGCATATGTGACCAGGCGAAAAGTCTTCTGGAAGGAGAGAGGGGCTCTAGGGAGAAGGACGGAGGCTGTGAGAAGCCGTGGCTGGAGACCTGCAAGTTGCCGGGGTCTGTCGGAAATGCAGGCCACACGAGGAGGGGCTGTGGCAGGCAG
>NW_027530213.1:7008895-7010499 GCF_008692635.1 Crocuta crocuta | reverse complement strand
CATACCAGCAGAGCCTGTCAGCCTTACACAGTACGAGGACACATGATGGCCTCAGAGCATCCGCAGTGCCCGGCCATCCAGGCTGCACATCATGAGGTTTTATTATCTGTGGAAACATCATGGTTTCCCAAGTTCAACATTGTAACTTCGCTGTGTTTTCCAGTTTTATTGGAATATAATTGACATCCATAACTGTATAAGTTTAAGCAGCATAATGACTTACATATTGTGAAACAATTATAGTGTTTTATTTACTTATTTATTTATTTTTAATATTTATTTTTGAGAGAGAGAGGGAGCGCAAATGGGGGAGGGACAGAGACAATCTGAGCCAGGCTCCAGGCTCTGAGCTGTCAGCACGGAGCCCGACATGGGGCCCGAACCTGTGAACCATGAGATAGATCATGACTTGAATTGAAGTCAGACGCTCAACTGACTGAGCCACCCGGGTGCCCCAATTATGGTGTTTTATAATAAGCTCTTGTGTTTATCGAGGCCTTTCTTTGTGTTGGGCACTGGGCCATACATTTTAGATACATCATCTCATTCAGTCTTTGTACCAAGCCATGCCACAGAGAAGGAAACCACATGGTTAAGTAACTTGCTCAAGGTCAGCGGCTGACAGCTAGCACATTAGTGCAGAGACATTCTGGCCCCAGGGTTCATGCTCTGCAATTTTTCTCTGACGTGGTTTACAAATTTGTACTTTCTCCTCATTTCTTTATGGTGAGTCTAAAAACATGGAGGCAGGCAAAAGTCACTGAAGAATAGACTCTTACCATTGGAGAGAAAAGGAAATAGTCATTTCCCCACATCAGAGATCAAAGTCTGGTCAACTGGAATAGAGAAGGCCTGGAAGATTCCAGAAGGGATTCCCCGGTTTCGCTATCAGCTAGAGCAGCTGTACTTTGGCCTTCTACGAACAAAAGATTCTAGGTCTCAAATAACTCTGAAAGCCACTGAAGTATCTCCATTCCAGCTGTGAGTCTGTGTCAGGGGATCCCCAAGACCAGCCCCTAGATTTGCTTGAACGACCCATGGGATTTGGCATATAGTTGTACTCATGGCTATGGTTTATTACAAAAAGACATAGAGCAAAGCCAGCAAAGGGGAGAGTTACATGGGCCAAAGTCCAGAGGATTCCAGACATAAGCTTCCAAGAATCCTCTCCCGATAGGCCCACCCAGGACACAATTACTCCAACGACAAGCTGTGGCAACATGTGTAATGCTGTCTAGTAGAGTTTTCATTGGTTATATAGGCCTCTTCTCCCAAGCACATGTCAACAGTCCAGACTCCCAGAAGGAGAGCAGGTGTTCAGCATAAAAAACATTGTAGGTATGAGAAGGTGCTAATATTAGCGGATGGCGGGGGCACTCCTCGATTCCAAGTTCTCAGATGCCAGCGATGGCTAGTTACTCTTGCAAGCAGATCTTCCAAGGACAGCGGTCTCAGTCTCTGTACTCTGTGATTCTAAATTTTAGAAATGCCAACCGGCAGTGGAAATAATCCCCAGAAGAAGTCTGTCCCTAAAATTGCTTTATGTGGTATCTGGAGCGAAAATTTCTCTCCTCTGTCCTGGCAGTCCGTCACCATTAAACAGA
>NW_027530213.1:6963242-7008846 GCF_008692635.1 Crocuta crocuta | reverse complement strand
AGGAATCATCTATGATCCTACAATTCATAAGTAATGTGATGACTTTATATTTTTCAAAATAAGATCTTCTCTATACTGTTGAATAATTGCCTTTCTTCAGTCGTTACTACAGCAGCTGCATCTACATGGTAATAATGAACATAGGTGATCCCACCATTTCAAACGGCGATAGTGTTTTCTACCCTATCTCAAAATTCCTTGTAAGAAATCCTATGTTGCCAGTATATATCGTTTCCCTGTTTCCCGTGGAACAATGTCAGCCTTGTCCAGGAGGAGGACGAGAAGCCGCTGACTAGAGGGATCCATGTGGGGAGTTAGCGAGGCCCGAGGCAGGCAGCAGCAGGTGTGGGGAAGAGAGAGAATCCTCAAGAATCCGGAATCCCGCTGTTTCCTGATTACGTAATTCACTAATTAATTTGGTTTTTGTGTTCTCTGAATTTGGGGCAATGTTGGAAAAAGCTAGGAGTGCTCCACTATCTGTGTTTGGGAAATTTACATTTGTGCTTCTTGGTGTTTTTGACATAGGTTAAAGGCCCTTTCAGGAGCACCTCCATTGAGTTGAATGATTTGAAACCCTTAAGAGAATACTGTTTACAAGTCAAAGCGCATCTGGTTTGTAAAAAATCAAACGTCTTTAGACCTGGACCTTTAAGCGACGTATCTTGCTACCAGACAACAATGGACGGTAACATACCTTCTTATGTCCTTTCTGAGCTGGGAAAAGAATACTCCCCAAGTAGTGAAACCGGGGGTGGCTTGTTAGGTGAAGGGTGAAGGGTGGTAGGAGTGGGGAGACCCAGAGAGAAGGGGTGAGAAGTGAGCACTAAGTGTAGGTAAAACAAGTTCATGCTGAGATCTACCATAACTAACACCACCAGACAGCAAACACTGCTTTATTTTAGGATTGCTTTTCCGAGTTATTCATTTAAGCATGTGAGGCTGGGTGGAGAGGGGCCAGTATCTGCCCATTTCACTAGGAAACAAACTCTTTAAGCAGTTGGCAGGTGAGAAATTACCGACGTTTGTATCATTTGTGGGATGGGCCTCATGTTTACTTCCACGTCACCTTTTCAGCCACCACCAAACTCCAGCAAGTCATCATGATTGCTGTGGGACTCTTCGTGTTCTTGTCGATGCTCGCGGCGGCCTGTTTCTTCCTGGTCCTGAAATACAGAGGCCTGGTGAAATACTGGTTTCACTCTCCACCAAGCATCCCATTACAAATAGAAGAGGTATGTGTGCACACATCCAGTGCGTGACCTGTCAGCACTCCACAGCCCCCTGGTAATACTTAAGAGTACAGTGGTGGACAAAGCCATGAGCACAGCGATTTCAGTCAAAAGTGGTGCAGGGTTATTTGTACACCCATGTTCATAGCATTATTCACAACAGCCAAATGGTGGAGGCAACCTAAGTTTCTGTCGGTGAGGAAAATGGATAAACCAGATGTGGTATACCCTTACAATGGAATAGTACGCAGCCATAAAAAAGGAAGGAGATTCTGCTGCATGCTACAACATGGATGAATCTTGAGCATAGCACGCTAGGTGAAATAAACCAGTCACAAAAAAGACAAACACTGTATGATTCCACTTACATAAGGTACTCCGAGGACTCAAATTCAGGGAGACTGAAAGGAGAGTGGTGGTGGCCAGGGTCTGGGTGGGGAGCGGAAAGTGGGGAGTTAGTGTTTAATAGGTACAGAGTTTTAGTTTTGTAAACTAAAAACGAGTCCTGGACATGGTGCTGAGGGCTATACAACAGGGTGAATGTATTTTATACCAGTGAGCAGTACACATAAATAGTTAAGACGTAAGTTCTCTGTTATGTGTATTTTACCACAATTTAAAACCATTTTTTTCTTTTAATGGCATGAGGTTGAAAAAGGTAGTCTGGCCCAGCATTGCCAAGGTTGCCTGTAGCAGCACATCAGACCTGCGCCTTTTGGGGAAAACCTCCAGGAGGCCTGGAAGAGGATGGGAAGGCAGTGAAGACGGGGATCGAGAGCACAGGCTGGGGGGCAGATGTGCACACTTAGAAGGATTCTAGAGAAAAAGCACCCAGGGCTTTGCAGGCAGAACTTTGCGTACCAAGGGCTCACTGGATGTTACTAGTGTTTTGAAAGGCCTGAGGAAGAAGAGTGGACAGGTTCTCGTGAGAAGTTGATTTCCTGCATAGCTCCACTCCCCACCCCACCCCCGAGGCTCCATGAGGGAGGAGAGCCCCCTCCTGCCCCCCGAAAACACCAAAGGGTCATGCTTAGGGTCAGAAGCGAGCTGATAGAAGATTATTTAAAGATATTTGCTTCTGAAGGTTTATTAGCAGTCAACTTGGGGTAAAGGGACCGGAAGTAGAATCTTACTGTGTCACAGCCAGTAGGAATAGGTATTAAATACGGTCCAAGTCTATAGAGAAACAGTAGTGCTTCTAGAAGGATCTGTAGTCCCTTGTTGGCCTTCATCTGTCACGAGGTATTTAAAGTACACAGACATGGCACGGATTACATGTTACGTTCCCGGCTAGAACCTCCATACTGCCTGATTCCACTTACGTGAGGCATCTAGAATAGTCCACCTCACAGAAGCTGGAATAGAATGGTGGTTGCCAGGGGAGGCGGGCACGGGGAGTCGCTATTGAATATACGAGGTTCCAGTCAGGCAAGAAGAGTAAGTTCTGGAGATCTGCTGTACATCATCCTGCCTATAATTAGTACTGTACTGTACACTTAAAAATTTGTTGCGAGGGTAGAACTCATGTTGAGTGTTCTTCACACATGCACGCGTGCGCACACACACACACCCAGCGTCGCGTGCACACACACACACCCAGCGTTTCCCACTGGTTAGTATTTTCACAAAATAACAGCTCTCAAGGGGTCTCAGAATCTTCCTTGCATTCATTTCTCTCTCACAGTAGAGCGAGCAGCATGACCCCGGGTGACGACGTCCCTTTGGGGCGTGGATCTGAAACAGAAAGTCTTTGAGTTTACTCTCCCGGGAAAGTGTGAAAAATCTATCAAAGGGCCTTGAAGTTACACAAGAATAATGAACTAGTTTTCACTTGTGTTTTGGGGGGTTTCACAAGTGTACGTGATTCGTTTACGTTTCCTCTTGCCCTTAGTCAACTCTCAGCTCACTGCGTGTTCCGGTGTCTCTGGGTACGGGTGTCTCGGTTGCTCAGCGGTAAAGTGAAGGCTCAGCCTGGAGTGAGGTGGGAGGGAGGGAGCAAGTGGGCCGCCATGAAACAGCTCTGTGCCTCGAGGCCCCCACTGCCTCACCCCTGCCCGGGAGGCCGCGCTGACCATTCTGCTGCACACCCGGCTTCTTGGCTTGGTGTGCATTGGGTGAGCTGGAACAGACCCTTTTCCCCACTGCCTCCTCCTTCATCGGAAAGTTAAATTCCAGAGACATTTCAGGGAGAACGGTCCCCAAGCCTGCAAGTCAGAGCTTGCTTTTCCCAAGTTACGGCATGACCTTGGTGGGCCCTCGGATTCGTGGTCAGGTTATTAATGACAGGAGGGGTGGAGGTGAGGGGCGAGGGGCGCTCTCATTTTAGAAGCTCTTTCCGTGGTCACCAGGATAGGAAGTCCTACCTGAGGAAGATAGGACCGTGCCAAGTAAATGTGAAGTAGAAAGTCCGGTATTTTGAGCCGAGAAACTAATTACAGTGTTGGTTTTCAATCTTTTCAAGTATTTAAAGGACCCGACTCAGCCTATCTTAGACGCCCTGGACAAGGACAGCTCGCCAAAGGACGATGCCTGGGACTCTGTGTCCATTGTTTCGTTTCCAGAGAAGGAGCAAGAAGATGTTCTCCAAAGTACGCTGAACCAAAGCGCTGGTCCGGTCCAGCAGCCTGTGGGATGAGGGCTCTGAGCCGACGACGCAGCTGATGTCCGTGTCGGGACTTCACAGAGCCCAGCACTCCATATCCCTGTCCCGCCAAGCCCGCTGGTGCCTGGGAAGACGTCACGGGTCTCGTGGGGGAGACAAGCTTGTTTTTTCGTCTCTAGAGTTTTCTAATCATACAAGTTCCCGGAATGATTCTACAGCAATAGCCCAGAATAATTAAGACTTCTCTTAAACACTAAAAAGACACATACCTGTTAGCAAAATGACTCTGGTACGCCTCTGAGGTTTTGTTCATCAGCAGGGAGGACACCTGCTCCTCCCCTTGACCCTGGCGAGTGGGCTGCGGCCCCTCGGGCAGGTCATGTAACCCGTCCCAGGCTGTCCCAATGAGGAACATCGAGTGACCCTTGTCCATATCCAGTCTCCCGCCTTAAAATGTGATTAGTCCTGTAAATAGTTTCCTGGTAATTTAAGCCCATTTTTTTCAAGCTAGGAATAAAAGACTTTAACTTTTTAAAAGTCAAAGTGGAGTTTCTGCTCTCCGTTTCACCTTCTTTATTTTTGGCCTATTTTCTACAAAGTTTTCAACTTTTTAAAAATTACTATATCTAAGTTTTTGTTTTCTTAAGTAATACCCAGTAGAGCTACGGAGGCCTCGTGGTTCCTCAGCGAGCATGGTCTATGCATGTCACGTGATTCCTTACGGTAAGGGCACTTTCAGAAGTCACATTAGCATTTCACTCCTGAGGAGTCGTATATTGACCAAGGCCTGTAGGCAGTAAAGAGAATTCCCTAATGGACAGCAGTGATACCCGCTGGGGGCACGCACGTCTTCTGCTTATGTAAGCATTGACAAGTTCTTTTGTTCGAAGGATACGGATTAAAAATCCATTTATATGACTGATTGCATTTAGGAAATGGATGTGGAGCTTCACAGCCCCTCCCCAAACACACACACAAAGGAATACGTTGCTGTAAGGTTGGCTTTACCAAGAAACCCTACTGGCAGCCTAACCTCGTTGGGAAGGAGAGACGCTGACTATGGGCATATGAAGCTTCTAACACTAACTGATGGGACGACCATCCCTCCCTCATTTGGGGGCTGTGCCACTGGGGAAAAATTGGTTCTCGGGCTGACTTTCTGACCGAGTGCTGTGAACCATGCTGCCCAGAGTAACAAGAGAGAAAAGGACCACCATCCACAGCCCCCACGCCACACAAGTCCCCTCAGGAGAGATCCGCATTATCTAGTAGGGACAGGCAGGCAGATAGAGACGGTGCACACCCGCATTTAGGATCGTTTAGGAGATTTAAGATAGAAGAGCTTCCTCTGCTGGCCCGTGGGGTGAAGCCCTGTGAGGGTGGGAGGATGTAGCAGAAAGCAGGCTAAGAGTTTGAGGCCAGCAGAAAGGGGGACAGATCAATTCCACCGGAAAGTAAGCTTAGAAATGCCACCCTGTGTAAAAGGGAGTTAGTGACAGCTAGTCAGGGGCCAGCAGGCTGGCTGTGGGGACCAGATTCTGCTAAGGCTGAACTTGGCCTCAGGGCAGACTCGGTGGACTGGCCCGGAGCAGGTCTCTGTGGCTGAGGCCCAGAGAGGCCCTTCTTAGTTGAAGGCAGCAGCTTATGCTGTCTAGTCGTCACTAGACGACTCAGAGCCCAAACCCAGAGGCAGCAGTACTTCAGGTGGCTCTCTGGGGCCAGGCTCTCCGATGCCATCGCATTATAGGGGAGAGGATGCCAGTAACATCAAACTGGCTTCCCCAGGACTCCAAACGCGCTGCCGCTCTTCAGCGTGCTAACTCGGTAAGTGTCCCGAGGAGGCATGGGGCTGGGGAGAAAGGGCGAGAGTTATTCGAGTAAGACTCCCCTTTTTTATACATCTTCCAAAAAAACCACACCTGGTGCTACTGTGTAAAATAAATGGCTAATCAGTGGAATTAATACTTATACTAACTTGGCACTTTAATGTCTAGTCAAGCTAAGTACATGACCATAAAATGTTTGGGTCAGAAGCAGTCTTATAAATCATTTCTAAGAGGGCAAACCGCAGCCCATGCACCAAGTCCAACCTGCCCCTGTCTTTGTGCGGTCTGTAGGCTAAGAATAGTTCGTACATCTTTAAATGGCTAGAAAGGGGGGCGCCTGGGTGGCTCAGTTGGTTAAGCGTCTTGACTCTTTATTTCAGCCTAGATTGTGATCTCATGGTTTACGGGCTGGAGCCCAGCATCGAGAGCCCTGCTTGGGATTCTCTCTCCCCCTCTCACTCTGCCCTTCCCCTGCTCATGCTCTCTCCGCGCCCCCCCTTTAAAATAAACAAACTTAAAAAAATGGTTGGAAAAAAAATCAAAAGAATAGTATTTCATCACACATGAAAAGTGTATGAAATTTATATTTCAGTGGCCATAAATAAACTTTTACTGGAATCCTCTGATGTTCATTTTTTATGAACCATCTCTGGCTACATTTGCCCTGCACGGCAGAACTGAGTAGTTGCAACAGGGGCTGAATACTTACAAAGCCTAAAATATTTACTGCTTGGCCCTTTCCTGAGAGAGTTTGATGACCCTTGATCTAAACAATGAAGTGCTTGTTGTGCAAGAGAAAACAGACCCATCCCCACGGCATAAATGTATACTAAGTCCCAGCAAGACGCCATTTGACACTGAGAGCATCTTATTTCGGGTCATATACAGGAGAGGAGATATTTAATTCTTCCATGTATCCCATAAAGCACGTTATGCACCTTGTCCTAGGGAAGGTTGGATGCTGAGTTTAGGAGTATGCAGACCAGTAGAGTGGGCCTTATACCAAGAATGGGGCACCCAGAGATGATGGGCTGGTTGGATCAAGGCCACCTCTAGCCTGTAGGGTACCTTTGTGTGCATTAGACACCCAGCCTTTGAGACCTTTTGCTTTCAAGTGCCATGAATTTTCTAATCTTCTATTCCTGTGTGGTGAATAGCGCCCCTTGGGGGTCCCACAGTGCTCAGCCCTGCAGATGGCTGTCAGCAGGCCCTGGTTATTCTGGATGGTGCTGAGGCCCATGGGCATCGGGGTGGGGAGGGGAGAGCCTCTCGGGGCAGGAGTTGGAGGCAGGGTAGGGCAGATAAAGAAGACTTTCTCTGTATCTGCAGGACACCGGCTGATGCACTGGAGAAACGGCTACTGCCTTGTCACCCAGAAATGTCCAGTGCAGAGCGCAGCTCAGTCCCTAGCTGGTGCTTGGCACATCTGCCTTTATGACCTTTATTTCACTTACAATCACTTATTTCCACTGATAGTGGTTTTTTTTTTTTTTTTAATGTTTATTTACTTTGAGAGAGAGAGAGGGAGCACAAGCAGGGGAGGGGAGAGAATCCCAAGCAGCCTCCGCGCAGTCAGCACGTGGAGTGCAAGGCGGGGCTCAGTCCCACAAACCATGAGATCATGACCTGAGCCGAAATCAAGAGCGGGACGCCTAACTGACCGAGCCACCCAGGCACCCCCTGCTAGTTGTGCCCTAAACTTTCAGCTACTGGAAAACAACTCCCTATCTCTTTGAGGAACCCCCAGGGTCCTTCCAAAATCAATTTGCTATATGCCAAAAAGCCCGAATTTTTAAAAAATGTTTATTTATATTTGAGAGAGAGAGAGCGTGAGCAGGGGAGGGGCAGAGAGAAAGGGAGATACGGACTCCAAAGCAGCTCCAGGTTCTGAGCTGTCAGCACAGGGCCCGATGCGGGGCTCAAACCCAAAAGCCATGGGATCATGACCTGAGCGGAAGTCAGGCGCTCAACCAACTAAGCCACCCAGGTGCCCCAAAAAGCCTGAATTTTGGAATAACACCCAAAACTGTCTTCGCTGTCTGGTGAGAGTGAGAATCCACCCAGGCGTTTTCCCATGATGCAGTCAGACTCACTCTTCCCTGCTGCTCACAGACCTTCATAAGAAGCCAGTGCCCTCTGATGGGAACACGGTGAAAGTGATTCCTTCTTCCTCACTTCCAGCTGTGGTGACAGCTGGCTGCCCCCCGGAGGGCATGACCCAGGCCCTTGCAGCAGCATGTGGCCAGGGACAGGGCTCTGGTCAGTGCTGGCTGTTCAAGAACTTGCCTGGAAGTCTGAAGTGAGTTCAATAAATTAATCTCTAAATTCACAACTTTCAGAATGGAGGCAAATACACATATCATCCTGAACCACTTCTCGGCGCTTGGCATAGACTCTCCCAAATCCAGGACCAGTGCTCCCTGCGTGTCCCGTGAGGGTCTGGAAGGCTCGCCCTGCCCCGCCACACCTACTTGCAGAAATTTAAAGTATCTGGAAGAGGCATGGATTATCACCTGAAAACCCTGTGTAAATGACATAAGCGGTGTTAAAACTACTATAAAAAATAAGCATGGGCAGGCTCGAAACAAAACAAAAACCAACGGACTCTAGGCTGTTTTTCTTTCAGGTGGCACACTGCCCAGTACCAAGAGGCTAAAAAGTCACTGAATTAGGAAGGAAACGGCCCTTTGGGCAAAGCCATCCGGGAGAGATAAGAGCCCACACTATTGTTTTGTTTCATTTTATTTATTTTATTTTTTTAGAGAAAGAGAGTGAGTGGGGTAGAGGTGGAGAGAGAAGCCTAAGTTGACTCCATGCTCAGTGGGGAGTCTGACGTGGGCCTCGATCCCACCACCCTGGAATCATGACCTGAGCAGAAATCGAGTTGCTCAACCGACTGAGCCACCCAGGCACCACGGGCCCGCATTTATTGGGCACTTACGGCTTGCAGGCACTATATCGGCCACTTGCTTGTGTTCATTCTCAAACAACACTTAACAGATAGGAAAACAGTCTTGGGGTCACAGAGCTAATATGCGGTAAGGCCAGACTTAGGGAGAAGTAAACTAACCTAAACGTAAATGAATAGTTCCTGAAGAACTCCACCTCCAAACCCAAAAATCTCTAGCAACAAGGCCACTGGAAAGACTCTACTATCTCTGTCCTCCCCAGTGTTATTCTCGGTGTCAGGCTGGCCACGTGCTCTTCCCGAGGCCACCACATCCACACCTGAGCTGCCCTCTGCTTTTGTTAATTTCCTGCATTCAGTCTCTTCTTCTAAACCCACCGTTCCAGTCATTTCCCCAAATTTTATTTCTCAAAGTCTTCTAGGAGGCACATTTGCAAGTCTCAAGTATGGAAAACACCACAGAACTGAGACCTCCCTCCTAAAAACGCACAATGCACATTTTATAAGAAGCTCTTGGGGCACCTGGGTGGCTCAGTCAGTTAAGTGTCCGACTTTGGCTCAGGTCATGATCTTGAGGTCCGTGGGTTTGAGCCTCGCGTCAGACTCTGTGCTGACAGCTAGCTCAGAGCATGGAGCCTGCTTCGGATTCTGTGTCTCCCTCTCTCTCTGGCCTTCCCCTGCTCATGTTCTCTCTCTGTCTCTCAAAACTAAATAAATGTTATAAGACGCTCTTAAGAAAAGACTTTACAGAGGGGCGCTGCCTGGCTGGCTCAGTCACAACATGCCACTGTTGATTGCAGGGCTGTAAGTTTGGGCCCCACAATGGGCATAGAGATTACTTAAATAAATAAATTAAAAAAAAAAAACTTTAGGGGCACTTGGGTGGCTCAGTTGGTTAAGCGTCTGACTTCAGCTCAGGTCTGATCTCATGGTTTGTGAGTTCAAGCCCCACATCAGGCCCTGTACTGACAGCTCAGTGCCTGGAGCCTGCTGTGATTCTGTGTGTGTGTCTTTCTGACCCTCCCCCACTTGCACTGTGTGTGTGTCTCTCTCAAAAATAAATAAATATTAAAAAAAAAAAACCCAAACTTTATTGAGCTTGGGTGGCTCAGTCACCAAGCCGTGGTTTCAACTCGGGTCATTGCTGCACATGAATTTAGCCTCAGCTCTTCCACCCTGACCCAGAGTTTACCTTCTGGGCCTGCACTCGGAGGTTTACATGACTATCCTCAGGTGCAAGGAGAAAAGAAATAAGAAGACAAGGGTTCATGTCCCCTGCTAATGGTTATTTATGACACAGCTAGCATACTCTGTCCTTGAGGTAATAACTATCCTTTGAGGACCCCCCCCCCATGACCCTAAACCTTGCCATCAGGATAAGGGCCGCTCTCTTCATCACTTTGTAGCCTTTTTACAATAACCGCTTGATTCTGCGTCTATACTGCCCACTTGCCTCCTTGCTTGTTATAAAAAGCCCTAAGTCCTTGGACTTGGGGCCGCACATGTAGAGTTCTGTGTTAACTCTGTGCGGTCCCGGCCGGTAATAAAGACTCCCTTAATTCGGCTTCAGTGGTCTCGGTGGGTCTCTGTGTCTCTCGGCATAACAGTCATGATCTTCACAAGTTCCTGAGCTCGAGCCCTGCGTCAGGCTGTGTGCTGACAGTGCAGAGCCCTCTCCCTCTCTCTGCCCCTCTTCTGCTCGCGTGCGCACGCTCTCTCAAAATTAACATTAAAAATTTTTTTTCAACAGCTTCACAAAAAATAAAATGTTTTAACCTGGTTCAGCCCAAGGATTCCCGAGCGGCTCTGCCCACGGCACTTGTGCTCCCCAAGGAGCTCCAGTGTTGCTGGGGGTGCTCGCTGAGGAAAGGGCAGGGCCGAAAACTCAGGAGGAAAGGTCCTGAGTGGTGACCCCAGGCCGACGGCAAGTTACTTAACATCTCCAGATAAAAGGTCCTACCTCCGGGGGTGCCTCGGTGGCTCAGTCGGTTAAGCGTCCGACTTCGGCTCAGGTCATGATCTCGCAGTTCGTGGGTTTGAGCCCCGCATCGGGCTCTGTGCTGACAGCTCAGAGCCTGGAGCCTGTTTCAGATTCGGTGTCTCCCTCTCCCTCTGACCCTTCCCTGCTCACACTGTCTCTTTCAGAAATAAATAAAAAAACATTTTAAAAAATTTTTAAAAAAGTTCCTACTTCTGGGGGCATCTAGTGGCTCAACTGGTTAAATGTCTGACTCTTGATCTTAGCTCAGGTCTTGATCTCAGGGTCATGAGTTCAAGGCCCACATTGGGCTCCACACTGGGTGTGGAACCTACATTAACAACAACAGATAAAATTCCTACCTCCAAACCAGTGAATGAAAAGAGTCGGCGGTGAGGGCACAGAACATCTGTTGGGGCAGGTGTGTCACTCAAAAGATGTGACTGCCAGTTGACTGGAGGGCAGGCCCAGGCTCTTGGAGGCTCCTCTCGCCCTCCCCTGTCCTTGGAGTGTGGCTTCCACTGGTGTTTCCCTCTCAGAGGCTGCTCCAAGGACACGACCTTGAGATGGTGAGCGGGTTGTTGAGAACACCCATGCATACCCGTGACTGACCCGCTTGGGGCCTTTTTATCAACTTTTAAGATTTGGTGTTGGGGCAGGTGCAGGGATCCATTTATCTGGCGGCCACCCAAGTGGCGAGTTTCCCTTGCTTATTAAACTGGCCACCTCCCAGGCTGGCTGGCCTGCCTCTTTGTTCCGCCTCTCCCTGCCCTCTGGGATCGGCCTCTATGGGCGAGGCTAGCTTCACATGACACCCGGAGACCCCATTCTCAGTACACGTCTGCAATCCGTGTGGAGCAGAAAACTGGCCTTAAGAAACAGGGCCCTGGGATGGAATCTATCAATCACTTCAGGCTATTCCTTTGTTTTCAACCAAAGAAGTAAGAAAAACAACAAAGTAGCTCGAGGGGGCACTTGGCTGGCTCACTGGGTAGAGCATGGGACTCTTCATCTCAGGGTTGTGAGTTTGAGCCCCGTGCTGGGTGTATAGATTACTAAGAAATTATTTTTAAAGTAACTCAAATAGGGGTGCCTGAGTGGCTCGGTTGGTTGGGTGTCTGACTTCGGCTCAGGTCACGATCTCATGGTCTGTGGGCTCCAGCCCCACGTCGGGCTCTGTGCTGACAATTCGGAGCCTGGAGCCTGCTTCAGATTCTGTGTCTCCCTTTCTCTCTGCCCCTCCCCCACTCATGCTCTCTCTCCAACTCTCAAAGGTGAATAAATATTTTTTAAAAAAAATTTTAAGTAACTCATAATAATCTCTACTTCAAGTAGTTTCTGCTTCACAGTGAACAGAGTGTGCTAAGCTGCACAGCTGTTCACAACAAAATGTGATGAACTGTTCAGAGCAGAACAAAATTAGCATGTTTTCTCCCTAAGGATTTAATAGGGTGTTTGTTACTTGAGATTGTATAAAAGTAGCCCCAAACTTTAATAAGCTTTAAACAGAATCAAAATGAGAGTGTGATGACAAGAGAGTACAGGGAAAATAGGGATAAATTTCTAAGACTGGCAGCCATTATTTCATGAATTAAATCTAAAATGAAAAAAAATGTTCCTGAATTGACATTATGATTGAAAAGCCTTCCATCATGGAAAAATGTTGAGAACCAGAGCTGAATGCATCTATGTCAACCCCCTGGGTGGGGTTACATGGCTTGATAACATCAATCTTTCAGTCTTCAACCTTGCTACTTCATTATGTTGATACATGTTACAATTTATATAATGGAAGAATTTAGCCTCTATTTTTTAAAAAAATTTTTTTAAATGTTTTTTTTATTTATTTCTAGGAGAGAGAGAGACAGCGTGAGCAGGGGAGGGTCAGAGAGAGAGGGAGTCACAGACTCCGAAACAGGCTCCAAGCTCTGAGCTGGCAGTCAGCACAGAGCCCAACGCGGGGCTCGAACCCACGAACCGCGAGATCATGACCTAAGTGAAAGTCGGACGCTTAACCGACTAAGCCACCAAGGCGCCCCTAGCCTCTATTTTTTCATCAGTAGCAACAACACAAGGAATACAAGGATCTTAGAAACAGTATAGTAAAATAGAATGTTCTGGTAATACTAGTCTATACACAAACACCAAAAGATTCAGATTCAACAGACACTGAACCTGTTTGACAGAGTTTTAAATTTATTTTTTATTTTTGAAAGAGAGAGAGAGAGAGAGAGAGAGCGTGAGCATGGGCACGGGAAGGGTAAAGAGAAAATTCCAAGCAGACCCCACACTCAGCCCAACACAGGGCTGGATCTCACCCAACCGTGAGATCATGACCTGAGTTGAAATCAAGAGTTGGACACTTAACCCACTGGGCCACCCAGGTGCCCCAGGGAGAGCTTTATATTAAGAGAGTCACATGTATTTGTAAATGATTTTGAAGGACTCTAACTTTTCTAACTCACAATATCTGCAAGAGTGGATACTAAAATTACCTCACCTCCTTTTTTTTAAGTGAGTCAACAAACAGGGAAATTAAGTGATTTGCTCACAATTACAAAACAAATTCATGGCAGAATCAAGAATCAAGAAAAACAGCCACTATTTTCCAGTGATTTTCCAGCACACTCGTCGTTAGCCTTCGCGCTAGCATTTTACAAACCATAGTATCATGTGTTTCTCTTTCTGTTCTAAAGATAAACTGCTTCTTTGACCGGAGCCACCTGAATAACTGAAAAAGGAGCAGGCCAATTTTTATGGTTCATCTTCTCCAGCTGATGTAGCAAGACTGGAATGAGTGAGAAGTAATATTTATTGCTACATGTTACAAGAAGGTGGAAACAAACAGTCTTACAACTTGTTGGAAGCAAGACAGAGTTTACTGACATTGTGAGGGAAAACGAGAACAGAGGGAGAAGTAATTAACGGCAAAGGCACAGCCTTCCACAACCGCTTCATACTCTGTGCGCAGGTCAGTCCTCTCGGAGAGGAGAGAGGTTAGACAAAGTAAGGCTTACGTTAGGAGCTGATATTAATACCATCACTATTATTCTGTCTTAAAACAAAAGGTGCTATAAAATCCCTCTGGAGGGAAAAAAAAAATGCTACACAAAGCCTGTATAAGGAAAGCAAAAATAGCCATTAAGACCCAGCTATCCCTTGGACATCTCTCATAGGAATATCCGCCGTGCAAAAGCAGTGTTTCAAAGTCAGCCGTTTCAAACTCAGCAAAAGAAGATTTTCGACCGGAATGTGGGCTTTGAGGTTAATGGTGCATTTTGCAGGGAGAGTTGAGAGCTAGCGCAGAGACCCTGGCGGCCGGTAACTAAGTGGAGGGAGCGTCTAATATTTCACTAGATCATCATTCCCTTTGGGAAGAAGTGCTTTACCTTGAGACTAATGATTCCACTTTTAGGTATATGGTTCATGCGTTTCAACCACAGTTGGGTCACACTTGCTTGAGGCTGAATTTTGTAACATCAGCTCATAACAGCCTCTGCCAAGGGAGAACCCCGTTAGATAGATCGTTGGAGCTGCCTTTACAAGAAGCATGTAGCTGGGCTGCCTTATCCGGCCTTTTCGCATCAGCCATGTGAAACTGAGCTCATCTGATCACGTATTTATTATCCCTTCTCGAACAAAGTCATGTTAGAGGAATTGTTTTTTAAAAGAGGCTTTCAAACTAGGCCTTCAAGCATTTAAAAAATCTTCATATAAAAGTCCACTTCTTTAATACAGAAGAACAAACATTTTTCCTTTAAAAAAATCTCATGTTTAAGCCAAAATAAATTACAACTTGCTGAAATACCCTTTCGAATGGCTCAGTGCTTATTCCAGATACATGGAGCTGTATTTTGTGCACATCTTCGGAAATTAAAGATACTAAGCAAAACAGTTGACTCTAAAATGACATGAAGATATAACACTGGCTCAGGGAATAGGTCAAGCTGTAAGTCTTCGGGAATAAAAAAAAAAAAAAACTGATACTCACCATCCCAGCTGTATACATTATGTACATATTAACAATCTATTCTGTGATTTAAAAAAAGGACAGAAATTTCATAAAACTATTTCAAAACTCAGAGCATCAAAGTGTAAAGAAATAAAACATGTAATGTACAATCGATCCCATTTGGCAATGTGTAAATTATGTTGAGAGAGGAAAACTTATCTACAAATAGAACAAAACAAAAGGAAATCTGGTGTAAGAAGTGCTCTCAGGTCCACAGCTCTTCAGTTCTTCCAAATTTGTAGATCAGGGTGCTAGAAAGATATTAAAATAGATCGTGAGGAAAAAACACAGGGGATGGGCAACAATGGATTCATTTTCTAAATAGGCTCTGACAGGTACCTCACTGGTTCTTCTGTGATCAATTTCTAAAAATAAAAACTGCAGGGGCACCTGCGTGGCTCAGTAGGTTAAGCATCTGACTGTTGATTTCAACTCAGGTCATGATCCCAGGGTTGCAGGATCGAGCCCCATGTTGAGCTCCATGCTTGGCGTGGAGCCTCCTTGGAATGCTCACTCTCTCTCTTTCTCTCTCTCTTTCTCTCCCCCTCTCTCTGCCCCTCTCCCACTTGCACGTGCTCTCAAAATAAATAAACTTAAAAAATTTTTAAATAAATAAAAATAAAGACTGCAATCATGTTGGGTCTGAATGTGCTTGTTTTGTAGAGCAGTTTGTTGACCTTGATGGCTAAGCTTGATTACACTTTCTTTAAAGCCTGGAAAGTTCTTAGATAGGAAACCTGTAAGGCAAAGAGGCATTTGTACAGAGACAGGCAGAGGGGCCCTTTCTATCTCTAGGATTCTACCACACCTGAGCTACAGTAGCTGAAGAAGCCTAAAACAGGCGGTGCAGCAATTCCTCGTTCATTTAACATATAATTACTGTACCCTGAGGACTGGCTAGGCAGCAGGCCTTGGGCTAAGTGTTAGGAATATCGGAGTCAAAGCAAGGCAAAGCAGTAATAGAGCTGAGGGCCTGAGGAAGATAATCTAATTCCAACAGAGAAAAAAATGCTGTAAAGGCGAGGCCACCTGAGACCAAGAGAGTGAATTATAAAGAGCTGACCGAGTTAGAGCGGTCAAGGTCTTCCTGAAAATGTGGTGAGTGGCTGAGATTTACAGGAAGAGCGGGAATGACTTGAGCAAAGCACAGGGGAAACGGGGAGAGGAGCAGACAGCCGGGACACTCCGAGACCACAGGCTGAGTTGTCTGGATGTACTGGATTTGAAAAGTACTCTGGTACCCAGCAAGGCCCAGCACGGAGGAAGCGCACGGCGGGCTGCTTAACTTGCCAGGCTCCGGGCAGAGCGCACAGTTGATGCAGCAGCCCCAGTCCGCACGAGCACAGGCCTTCACACGCGCGAGGTGTCTGTTCGCCCAGCTGCCCTTATGCGGCCTCATCTACTGCCACAAAGGGCTGAATCCAAATTTAAATTTGGTCTCTAAACACCGCCCAAGATGTCTTCATGAAAACTGAACTGTATCCCCAGAAGGCTGCTGGTCACGTGCCAAGAAACACAATCTCAAGAGAGCAGAAACTGTCAAACATCTTTCAAAGTCACGAGGGTCTGGGCCACAGAGCGATAAGAGGGTGGAGCACAGTGGTCGCCCTAAATGGAGGAGATGGAGCTGAGGGTTTAGGGAGGCCAGGGAGGCCAAAGCGGCTGGAGTCTGTGAGGCAGAGTAGAGACAGCTAAAGAGAGAGGGAGCTCAGGAGGCATACTGGAGGCCCCCGTTGAGTCTTCCGTGGAGTACTGATGAGTAGATGAACTGAGCCAACGACCCAAGAGAAGGGAAAGAACAACCCCCAGAGCCGTCCCAGGGCAGGGAAGGCGTCCCAGGCCCCTCAGCAGAGTGCAAAGCCTCAGAATACATGAAGCATGAAGTGTATGGCCTTAGTGAGGGGACAAATCAATCCTAGGCTGGGGCTGCACTCGCTCCGCCCACCGAAGCTTACCAAAGCAAGACTCAAAGGGTCAAACTATTTCCAAGTGACCCAACTGCACCCAGAACAAAGCTCACAAATGTTTAAGGGGATGGCAAAAAACTCAGCCTCCAACCAGCTGTATGCAAAGAAGCAGACAGGAGGAAAGAGACCCAAAATGAAGAGAAAGTAGAAATAATCAACAGGAACAGATTCAGAACTGACACAAGGAGATGGTCATCGAAATGGATATAAACAGGGGCGCCTGGGTGGCTCAGCTGGTTAAGCATCCCACTTCAGCTCAGGTCACGATCTCACAGTTCGTGAGTTCAAGCCCCGCATCGGGCTCTGTGCTGACAGCTCGGAGCCTGGAGCCTGCTTCGGGTTCTGGGTCTCCCTCTCTCTCTGCTCCTTCCCCATTCATACTCTGTCTCTTTAAAAAATAAATAAACATGAAAAATTTTTTAAAAAGAAAAAGAAAGAGATATAAACATACTTCATGTGTTCAAGGAGGTGGAGGAGAACATGAGCATGTGAAGAAGAAATCTGGAACATCAAGCTAATGGAGACGACAGACACACGTCTGAGATGCAAGATCCACTGGATGGATGGGAGAAATAGGAGACACTGCAGAAGAGATTAGTGAACTTCAAGATGTAATAATAGAAAGTATCCCAAATGAATCACAGAAACAAAACGAAAACAGAAAACCTCTAGGCATTAGTGAGTGTGGGAGGACTCACGCAGCCCAACATATACGTGAATGGAATCCAAGAAGAAGGCGATGGACAGAAAAGAATCTTTGGAGAAACACCAGCTGGGTCCAAATTTGATGAAAACTAAACCCACAGACCCAGGAAACTCAATGAACTCCAACAAAATAAATATGAAGAAAACTACGTCACGCACAACATAATCAGATTACTTAAAAACAGCGACAGAAACAAAGTTCTTCAAGGCTCAGATCTTAATGATTTTGTGAGGTTGGGTGGGGTGGGGGAGACTAGGAGTCCTAAATTTATAAATGGATGCCTAAAATACCTATCTGCCTTAAAAGACATTCATTCTGAAATGCATAGGATACGAGCTTCATTGCAGGGTTTTTTTTCCTTTCAGAAGATTTACCCTAAAAAATACTTTTAATATGGCTTTATTGTTATACTTGTTTTTAGTTAGCTTAAAAACTTAATTTAAAAAAATCCAATTTCCTGGCCAGGTTTTGTATATGACATGCATAATATGTATTAATTCTGATTTCTTGCTATCTTTCTAAGCTTATTTATTTTGAGAGTGAGCAAGTAAGCACGAGTAGAGAGGGGCAGAGAGAGGGAGACAGAGACGCCCAGCACAGAGCCTGACACAGGGCTCGATCTCAGGAACCATGAGATCATGACCTGAGATAAAATCAAGAGTCAGATGCTTGACTGAGCCACCCAGATGCCCGTTTTTCTTTTTTTAATAAATACACTTGATACTTTTTTTTTTTTTTTTAACAGGCTATGGAAGCAGTAGTCTGGGTTCAAATCCTGGCTCTGCAATTACTAGCTGGGTGTCTGGTAACCTCTGAGCCTTATTTCCTCATCTGTAAAACAGAAACACTACCTGTTTCGTAAGTATTACGTATTTAAGACAATTACATAGGAATTAAAAGGGCAACATATGCAAATCCCCCAGCTGAGGTCTCTGCTCGTAGCAGAACCCAATCAAATGGGTTATGTAAGCCCTTAGACACCAGTGGAATTGTCACCTCATAAAAGTTCTATGCACTGTAATTAATTCAAGGGATTGTATGTGTTCCATTATATGTGCTGCTCTTAAAATGAACTGATATTTCTGTCTACGTTTTGGGTGTGATTAAGAAATCAGGCAACTTGGGGCGCTTGGGTGGCTTAGTCGGTTAAGCGTCCGACTTTCGCTTAGGTCATGATCTCGCGGTTCGTGGGTTCGAGCCCCGCGTTGGGCTCTGTGCTGACTGCCAGCTCAGAGCCTGGAGCCTGTTTCAGTCTGTGACTCCCTCTCTCTCTGACCCTCCCCTGCTCACGCTGTCTCTCTCTCTCTCTCAGAAATAAATAAAACATTAAAAAAAAAAAAAAAAAGCAATCAGGCAACATACTTAAAAAATATAAGTGCATTTTGAAAAAACACAGCTAGTCCTGGATAAACCTCCGTATCTGCACAAAGGAAAACGGATCACAAGATTACAGAAGGCCGACAGCAGTAACAAAGCATTTGTGCCATTCGTCATGACCTACTCTGTATAAAATACAGCTCTTATACACCAACTCTAAGAAACCTATAATGAAACTGAAGAGGCCGATCTCGTTCTCCCAAAACAAAGGATTGTTCTCATTCACTCTGGAGAAAAGACCATGAACTTATTGGGTTTTCTTTTCACCGAAAGTAACTGCCATGGTCGGAGATGCACCAAGAGGGCTGGGGAAGGAGCAGCTCGTCCTTTACCTTCCATGGTCATGACCACGCTCTCCCCCAGCTGCAGGGTTGCTTCTCGTGGTCAACCACTGTCCGGAGCAAATGGTCTTCCCTCCGACTTATCATCAGAAGGTCAAGAGTCGCCTGACACTGGGTCACAATGCCTGTGTCATTCCCCTCCCTTTGCCTGTCACAGAGACATTTTATCATCTCCCGTTACCACAAAAACAATAAAGGGGAGTCCGTGCAACGTATTTTGAGACAGAGACTACATTCACATAACCTATTACAGTATACTGTTATAATTATCCTATTTTATTATTAGTTATTGTGGTTAATCTCTTACTGTGCCTAATTTATAACTTAAATTTTATCATAAGCACTTACATATAGGAAAATCATAGTATATTTAGGGTTCAGTACTAGGCACAGTTTCAGGCATGCATGGGAGTCTTGGAACCTGGCCCCTGTGGATGAGGCAGGAGACTACTGCCGAGAAATACAAAATGCTTGGGGTGCCTGGGTAGCTGCTGCTTCAGCGTCTGACTTCAGCTCAGGTCATGATCTATGGTTCATGAGCTCAAGCCCCGCGTTGCGCTCTGTGCTGACAGCTCAGAGCCTGGAGCCTGCTTCAGATTCTGTGTCTCCCTATCTCTCTGCCACTCCCTGGCTTGTGCTCTGTCACTTTGTCTCAAAAATAATAAATAAACATTAAAAAATTAATAAAATGATATAAATTAAGATACAGTCAACAAGGGCAGAACCTTTACAAACTTGGTACTCCACACTACACACCTTCCAGAAATGATGATTTACACACATCTTCATAGCAGAAACTAAAGTTTCACCTGTTGCTTGAAGTAACCAAGTAGACTTTCCGAGAACTCAATAACACCACTTAGGGTCAGGGCTAAAGTGAGCTTAAAACACACTTCCCTATATGATTCTATTTGTATGACATAGGCAAATCCACAAATACAGAAAGCAGATGGGTGGCTGCCTAGGGCTGGTGGAGAAGGTAAGGGGGAGTGACTACTAATGGGTGAGGGGTTTCTTTTTGGAGTGATAAAAATGTCTAAAATTGAATTATGCAATGGTAGCAGAACTCCACACTAAAAACACTGAAACATACACTTTAACTGGGTAAATTGCTTGATATGCAAATTATACCTCAATAAAGCTGCTTTTAAAAAAGCACTTCCTTATATGGAAACCAACTTGACAATAAACTATTAAAAAAAAAAAGCACTTCCTTTCACATGAGCTTCATATGAGAACTGTGTACTCCATTAGTACTCTTAATTAACTAAAATAACACCTTTCAGGTATATTTGATGAGCGGTATTACTTAAACATTAGTCAACCACTGTTCTCTTGTACTGACTTCTTTTGTGACAAGTGAAAGACAAAGATTTCCAAAGATCAAACTATGAGACTTAAGGGGTCCTATCAAGAGTATTAGATGGTCAGCTGCGGGTAAGGACAAGGAGATGTTGACAGTTCGGCAGAGTGACAAAGAGGTTCCAGAGGGACAGGGATCAGAAGATGAGGTAAGTGGTATTACATGTTATCTGAAACGGATTCTTATCTTTGGAGGGAAGGGAGAGAGCCCCTGAAACAGGTTGTTCTGATGCTTCTAGAAGCCTGTGCTGAGACTGGGTCCTGCCTTTCAACCCCACCTTGGAGGAAAGCTATCCTGGTGTCTGGAGCAACCAAAAAACAGACTCCCAGGGTGGAGTGAGCGTCAATATTTCTGCATGACTACACACAGGTTTTCAGTCTTACCCCTAAAAACCCTCCCCTGTACCTATGAAACATTCAGGCTGGGGAGAGAAGGTACTGGTGGAAAGATACTGGGGTCCACATCCCTTATCTGAAATCCTTGAGACAAGGTATGTTTTGGAACTCAAATGTTTTCACATTTAAGAATGGTAACCCGAGGCGTAAATATTACATAGCACCCCAGCTCTGTCTAGACCAGCATCCACAATCAAACAGAGCCACATTTCTGCAAGAAAACATTTGAATACTTAATAAATGGAATAAAAACCATAAGGGGCCCGCTGTCAACTTAAGTCAGGTTTTGCTGCCAAGGTTATAAAACACCTTGACTTTCAGAACTTTGTGGATTTTAGAACTGGGTATAAGGAATGCAGACAGGACAGGTTTCGCGCTCTACCCAACAACTTCTGTATCTTCGTACAGTCATATCTTCAAGCTAAGTGAATAGTTACACTAAATTTTACTCCAGGTGAAGGTAATGGACTGAGCCAAATGTAAAAGACATATCTGAACCTCTATGAAATAAAGCAGGAAGACATACTCACTTTGGGTAACATATGCACCAAAAAGAATCCACATGGACGCAATAAGCGACCCAAACATCAACATGAAACCAATGAAGAGCCAAACTCGAGCACCTGCGGGAAGACCAGGCTTTGTGATTTTGTTCATCTCTGTAGCTCTATCTTAAGAATGCATAATGCTGGAAATACCGTTAACCTAATACATGTTACGCAAGTCAAAGTCAGTCACATATTTACATACACCTGCTATGACAATGAACTGAATGAAGATTTTAAAAACAAACACAAAACTAAAAGGGGTTAAGCCACACCTGGAAAGAGAAAAAAGGAAAATTCCTTTTCTACTGGCTAGAGAAACTAACAGCTTGGCAGACTAAACTAGGTGGGCTTCTAAGTTATTATATGACTAAATTGATTAATTGATTAATTAAACTCTAAAGCCATCATTAGCTTTCCAGGAAGAGTAATCTGGAATCCAAGAGCCACTGATTTTAAACAATAACATTTTATTTATGTACTACGAGCAGTAAAACATGACTAAAATAGTACTTCTGGCAGTAACTTGAACTTTACTAAGGATTTAAATATCACAAGCCTTTTTTCAAAGTTAATTAGAAACATTCTATATAATCATAACAAGTCCTATATAAAGAGACCTTTTTTTCTGTTGATAAATCCCTCTTTCACCAACATACGTTAAGAACTCCAAGCGCCTTTACCTGTTCTTCCTAAACAGCCACTTTCATAGCTGTCACCTCTCACCTGAGCATTGGACACAGCATTTATCCTGGAACAACACAAAATCACCTAGTGAGCTTTCATGCTGCTAAAATATCCATAGATACTTACGTATCATTTAAAAGAGAAATATTTCCTAACAAAGTGTCAGTACCTGAAGAACTGAACCTATCTTTTAACTTCACAAGTATCCTAGCGGATAGAGGTGCCATGTGCCTCTTATTTACCTAACCTACACCCAGAAAACGTACTTAAGTTTAAGAGATAACTATTACTGGTCTGCAGAGATGGTGAAAGGGGCCAATTTTCTGATTTCTTTGCCTATTTGAATTGACACATGAATGACTCAGTGTGAGTTCTATTTTAAGGTTACCATTAGAATCAAGAGTTAAGGAGTTTCTCTCTGTGTTAAAAGTCAAGTGATGTTCTCTGAGCCATTTCTCAAACTCAGACATTTGGTCTATCATAAACAGGCCCACTTTATTTAGCTTCTCTTGACATTTCTGTTAGAGTCAGGTGTGTTTATAGTAGACATGTAGCCTTTTCTTAGCATCCTTAATGGATGTTAAGTAGTTCCATCTTCTACAATTTAACTTTTATAGCTCCTCACAGTTTAAGGAACTTATATATTCTTAATTTTAATTTAGTTTTTAAAGTTAATAAAAGACATCCACGGAAAGTTTCTAAACTCTTTCATGAAGTAAGATTTAACAGATAAACCCACAAATGATTTAGTAAAAAAGAAAAGCCATAGACCAATCTCATCGGAGGCCAATCCCACCCTTCCCCCAGCTTCTGGCAAACACAGTTAAACAACACATTAATAAAAATTATACTCCATGTTAAAAGGTGCATGTGTTACCATACTCAAGAATGATCCACTGCGAAAAAATCCAGAAATGTAACATTTTTCATTAAATCTAAGATGCCACTGATCTTTTAAGTGCATGATTATTTTTTTCACCAAGAAAAAAAATATTATCAACTAATTATAAGATGCCACTGACTCTAAGAAGCACCCTGATATTCAGATATTCAAATATAAAAAATAATCTTGGTACTGATAAATATAGTAACTGACCAGTTTAACAATATTATAAGGAGGAAACTCACGTGATTAAATTCACATATTGATTAAATTCAACACTCATTCTTGCTAAAAAAATCTTTAAAAATGTGGGAAAATATATACATTTGTCATATTAAAGATGGATTCTTATCCATCAATTAAATCAAAAGGTTATTCCAGATAGCATTAAACTCTAAGGAAAAAATGTCTTTAGGAAAGTGATCTTGAACTGAGAATTACCTTCATACTTACATGAAGAAAGCCAATGTGGAAAACACGCCACATGTGTGAAAGGCGTGGTTCAGCTGCTCGGGCTTGGGGTACACCACAGCAGCGTCAATCATTATCCACCAACCTGTAAAAAACTTGCAGAAGAGCCCAAGTCATTAAAATAACCCGAATCCTTTGGCTTGGCATGATACTTGCTCTTTAATATTCCTATATTTCTACAGACCATATAATATTTCTATATAGAGATTTGGATGTTGAAATACACAAAATAAGAATCACTTGTTTACTGACTCTTGGTAGCACAGGAGGTGAACTCACCTAATCAAACCTATGTAAGATTCTGAAGTTCTCTCAATGCAAGATAAAAAAAAAAATTCTTATCTGGAATGAATTATCTGCCTCTTTCATCCACCATAATTATATGCACCAAAGCTCTCTTAACTAACCTCCAGCTAACCAGCTCTGATTACCTGATGTGTTTCATTCTCTCTAGAAAACATTCCTTTTTAATATGCGCAATCTCTTTTGCTTCCACAAATGAGCTGTGTGCTGGCCAAGGGTCAGCTGTCATGTCTCCAGAACTATTTAAACCTGTATAGTTTTAGCCAATTGTGGAATCTAATTAAATACTGTGTAACTGACTGAATGAGAGTATGTAAAATGTACTGTTTCTTTAAAAAAAAAATTTTTTTTTAATGTTTTATTTATTTCTAGGAGAGAGAGAGAGAGAGACAGCGTGAGCAGGGGAGGGTCAGAGAGAGAGGGAGTCACAGACTGAAACAGGCTCCAGGCTCTGGGCTCTGAGCTGGCAGCCAGGACAGAGCCCGACGCGGGGCTCGAACCCATGAACCACGAGATCATGACCTAAGCGAAAGTCGGATGCTTAACCGACTAAGCCACCCAGGCGCCCCTAAAATGTACTGTTTCTATGTAAGCTAAGCTGAAAAGATTTAGAGAAGTTGCTAAAGAATTTCACAGACAAATTAAGTGCAGGGAAGATGACCGTAAGGCGCAAGAAAAGACTTAGAAGCGTCATGGTTATCTTTAATTCCTGCTCTGGGTGACTGATGGAATGCGAAAGCAAGACTGGTCGGGATAGCAGGGAAGCTGGGTTGTGAAGCACATGGGGTGAGCAGGGCTCTTTATACTCTTCTCCCTATTTTTGATTATGGTACATGCTTGACATTTTTTATAATAAAAAGTTGAGGGGTGTCTGGGTGGCTTAGTTGGTTAAGCGTCCGATTTCAGCTCAGGTCATGATCTCACAGTGTGCGGATTCGAGCCCCGCACTGGGGTCTGTGCTGACAGCTCAGAGCATGGAGCCTGCTTCAGATTCTGTCTCCATCTCTCTCTGCCCCTTCCCTGCTCACACTCTGTCTCTCTCTCTTAAATAGAAACAAAACATTAAAATTTAAAAAAATGTTACTGCCTATGATAATTGTATTATCACTTGAATTGAAGAAAAAATACTAAGTGTAACAATTTTATGAAATCAAATGAACCCAGGGCCTACCATGTTTTGTTCAGTAATATCTAGAACTCTAATTAATTACTGATACAAAATAATAAGGAAATGAATAGTTCTGAAAGGGTATTCATGGTCCAAAGGAATCGAGATTCATTTTCAGGGCCAAAAATGAAGCAGAAATGTCACCAGCCAGGCCTTCCCACTCACCAGCACCCCTGCCACCACAGAAGCCACGGCATTTCTTCTCTCACTCCAGTCGATACATTCACACTCTGGCCAACGGAAATTATCTAGGAAGCCTGCCATGTTCACCCCGTAAGCATGGATTTTTCATTAAACTCTGTATCCTAAAAATAAAGACCAAAAAAAAAAAAAAAATCAATCTAAGGAAATGTTTTTAAGTAGTGAAATACCTTTTCCTTTCTTAAAGCTTTAAACAGAAATTTGTAGGGGAGCCTGGGTGGCTCAGTCGGTTAAGCGTCCGACTTCAGCTCAGGTCATGATCATGCTCAGGTTTGTGGGTTCAAGCCCCACGTCGGGCTCTGTGCTGACAGCTAGCTCAGAGTCTGGAGCCTGTTTCAGATTCTGCGTCTCCCTCTCTCTCTGACCCTCCCCAGTTCACACGGTCTCTCGCTGTCTCTCTCTCCCTCTCTCAGAAATAAATAAAAAACATTTTAAAAAATATTAAAAAAAAAAAAGAAATAATTTGCTTTATGTCCAAACCTACAGTTACAAAGAAAACTTAAATACTTCAGTGAATACCTATTGACATGGACGTAGGACCGTGTTGGGACACAAGGGGGAGCTTACTATTTACTGAATGAGTCCGATGGTTTTGAAACGTGTCTGCAAATACTCTGACACTTCCACTTCCCTGAGAGATGAATCTATGTCCCTCCCCCTTCAGTTCGGGCCACCAATAAAAGCAGGGTGACCAAGACAGCAGGGGAAGTGATGCTAGGTAGCTCCTGCCATACAGCTTTTAGGAGCAGATAATAAAAGGCAACGCAGCTTGTAGCTCAGTCTCTGGAACACTACTACCAGAGTTCTGAGTTGCCATGTAAAGAGTCCAAGGTCACGATGCTGTGAGGAGAGCATGTGTAGGGATTCAGGCCCACGGTTCCCAGCCACCAGCTGGCATCGACTGCGAGGAGTGTGAGCAGCCACTTCCCGGTGACTGCTGTTCTAGCTACTGCATTACTCCCACACTTTAGGCTTTACCCAACGAAGCCCCGGTGTATGGTCCAGGGACCCCATCCTGGATATGCCCTTTGCCAATTCCTGACCCACAGAAACCATAAGCATGATAAAATGGCTGCTTTAAACTACTCAGTTGTGGAGCTATCAGGAATGCAGCGATCGATAACTGGAAGGAGACAAATCAAGTGCATAAAGAACTATAAGTGTACATACAACATGCTGTGAAAATTTTCAAGAGTACGTTCAAATGAGGTAATCTGGGAACACCTTAAATTCCAAAAGGATCAGGGAAAATAACGCCACAAAGATTTGAAAGCACTGAAGAGTGCTGAAAGCACTGGAAGGCATTTAACCCTGGAAAGGAAACACGATGAGTAAGATCTACTTTCATACAGCTTTTCCCCCTGAAGAACCTCTAGTCTCCCCACCCCCAGCCCGGTGAATCTCTGTGGGGCATCATGGCTAAAACTTGAGCAAAAATGCCAGTTTTTTTGGCTTGAGGTATCAGAGGACGGAGTTCAGGGTTATTAGGGCATCTGGGAACTGAAAGAGGAAGTCTTGGAAGGAGGCGGGTCACAGGAAGAAGCCCCAAATCCTTTAATATAAACTTTCTTTAAATACCTGGCCCAAACAGCACATGCATGAGGGAAAGTCCAAGAAACTCAGCAGAAAAAAATAGCTGGAAGGTTATTAGAAAGGTTAGAAAAGAACTAAACAGAATTTCTGTGCTGCCCCCAGCCAGGGATTTTAGAGTTTGAACTCCACCGAATCAGAGATCCGTTAACACCCAACATGTTGTTCACTAAGTGTGAACCCAAGTGTCTACAATTCCAGGGTGATAAGCCAGTATTTTCACTGCCCAACAGAACAAAAACGAACACTCTTCAGATGAAGATAACTGAATTGAGAGGGTCTATAATGTATCATCCATAATGTCCAATATGTAGTAAAATGAACAAATTACGAGACAGTCACACAATCCAGGAAAAATGTGATCTGTTTTCCAGAAGGGAAAAAAAAAAAGCAATGAATAGAAATAGACCCCAAAATGACTCAAATATTGAAATTAGCAGACAAGGACTTTATTTTTTTTAATGTTTTACTTTATTTTGAGAGAAGGGTTGAGGGAGAAGGGAAGAGTATCTTAAGCCGGCTCCATGCTCACTGTGGAGCCCAATGTGGGGCTCAATCTCACAACTGCGAGATCAGGACCTGAGCTGAACACAAGAGTCGGATGCTTACCCAACTGAGCCACCCAGGCACCCCATCAAAGACTTTAAAGTTGCCAATATAAACACATTCAAAGATTTAAAGGAACATGGTGTAAATAATTAAACTGATGCAGAATCTCAGGGGAGAGATACTTTTTAATGTAAATTTTAGAACTGAAAATTATAATATTTGAAATTTTAAATTAACTAAATGGGTTTAGTAGGAGATTAGAGATGGGAAGAAAAGGGTGGTAAACTTGAAGAAAGATCAAAAGAAATGATCCAACCTAAAGAATGGGGATTTTTTTCCCCCTAAACTGAGGGGAAAAAATGAACAGAACCTCAGCAAACTGAGGAATGCTAGTAGCTAATCCAATAAATTTTAATTGGGTCTCAGAAAAAGATAGAATGAGGAAGAAAAAAAATATTAGAAGAAATAATGGCTGAGAATTTCCCAGGTTTGGTGAAAAGTATTAATTTATAAACCCAGGAAGCTCAGCAAACTCCAAGGAGGTTAAACACGAAAAACATCATAATCAAACTGCTGAAAATCAGAAATAAAAAGAAACACTTGAGAGCACCTGGGTGACTCAGTGCCCTACTCTTGATTTCAGCTCAGGTCATGACCTCGCTGTTGTGAGATCGAGCCCTGTATCAGGCTCCATGCTCAGTGTGGACCCTGCTTACCATTCTCTCTCCTTCTTTCCCCTCCTCCCCCCTTCATGTGCTCTCTCTCTCTCCCCAAAACAATAAACATGAAAAAAAAATAGCCAAGAAGTGTAGCAATCCAACATACATCAACTGATGGATACGTAAGATGTGGCATACCATACACTGGATACAAATTCAGCATCAAGAAGGAATGAAGTACTGATGTGTGCTACAACATGAAGGAACCTCAAAAACCTTGTGCTAAGTGAAAGACCTAAGACCACATACTGTGTAATTCCACGTCTATGAAATGTCTAGAAAAGGCAAATTTACAGACAGAAAGTAAATTGGTGGTTGCCTAGTGACAGTGGGGGGAGTGGAATAGGAAGTCACTGCTAATGGGCACAAGGTTCTATATTTAGACTGTGGTCAGATGATGCTAGGGGAAGGGAAGAGAGGGACAGACCAAGAAACAGATTCTTAACTACAGAGAACAAACTGGTGGTTATCAGAGGGAGGGGGGTGAGTGGATGGGGGAAATAGGTGAAGGGGATGGAGAAGGGCACTTGTGATGAGCACCAGGTGTTGTTATGGAAGTGCTGAATCACTAAACTATACACTTGAAAAGGAACATTACACTGTATGTCAACTAAATGGAACTTAAATAAAAACTTAAAAAAAGACTATGGTGATGGCTGCACAACTCTAAATATACTAAAAATAACTGAATTGTACACTTAAGCTAGGTGAATGGTATCGTATATATATTTCAATAAAGCTTTTTTATAAAATGAGGATAAGATACAAATATTTTCAGGTAAACAAAAATAGGTAATTCATCACCAGATCTGCACTAAAAATAACACTAAAGGAAATTCTTCAGGCTGAAAGGAAATGACACCAGATGAATCTCAGATCTACAGGGAGAAATGAATACCAGAAATGATCAATATGTGGATAAATACAAAAGACTATCTTTTCTTCTTTGACTTAAAAGATAACGATGTAAAGCAAAAATTATAAAATTATATATAGACCATGTTCACAAAGATGAACTTATTTCTAAACAGTAGTTATATTTTCAAATAATATGCTTAAGTGTGGGTTCAGGTGAAACACTTCTAAATTTAAAGTAATAGATCCAGGAGCACCTGGGTGGCTCAGTAAGTTAAGTGTCAGACTATGGCTCAGGTCACGATCTCATGGTTTGTGAGTTTGAGCCCCACATTAGGCTCTATGCTGACAGCTCGGAGCCTGGAGCCTGCTTCAAATTCTGTGTCTCCCTCTCTCTCTCTCTGACCCTCTCCTGCTTCTCTTCTGTCTCTCTCAAAAATAAATAAACATTAAAATTTTTTTAAAAATTTTAAAGTAATAGATCCAGTTATTCTGAAAAATAAGTACAAGTAATATACCACAGAAGGTCCAAATACTGGAAACACAAGTTGGGAGACAATACTTGCAAAATAAATATCTGACAAAGAACCTGTATCTATAATACAGAAAGCACTAAACATCATAAATAAAAAGATAAAATATAGGCAATAAGAAATATGCAAAAGACTTGAATAAACTTGAGAGAAGCAAGACTTAAAAAGACAATGACCAAGAAGCAGATAAAAAGGTATTCAACACTGTCAGTCATCAGGGACATGAAAATTAATGAAGTAACATCTCACATTCACAGAACAGCTAAAATTTTTTTAAAATGTTTAGTTATTTTTGAGAGAGAGACAGAGACAGAGCAATGGGGGAGGGCAGAGAGAGAGGCAGACACAGAATCCAAAGCAGGCTCCAGGCTGTGAGCTGTCAGCACAGAGCCCGATGGGGGGCTCAAACCCGAACCCGTGAGATCATGACCTGAGGCGAAGTTGGACGCTCAACCGCTGAGCCACCCAGGTGCCCCAGAGCAGCTAAAATTTAAACGACCAGCAATACTAAATATTGGTGAGGTTGTACAGCAACTGGAGATCCCATATATTTCTGGTGGCAGTTTCTTATAAAGTGAAAAATAAACCTCCTTATAACCCAGTAATTCCAGGAGCACCTGNGCGTCGGGCTCTGTGCTGACTGCCAGCTCGGAGCCTGGAGCCTGTTTCAGTCTGTGACTCCCTCTCTCTCTGACCCTCCCCTGCTCACGCTGTCTCTCTCTCCTAGAAATAAATTAAAAAAAAACATTAAAAAAAAAATTCCATTCCCAGGTATTGGCCAAGGGAAGTAAAAACACATTATCCACACACACAAGAAAGACTCATAGAAGGAAGTTTTTAACGGTTTTATTCATAATAGCCCCAAACTGAAACAGCCTAAATGTTCATCAACAAAAGGATGGATAAACAAGTTATGATCGATTCATACAATGAAATACTGTTCTGCAATGAAAAAGAATGGACATACATCCAACAGAAAAAAACAAAGCCTCAAAGACATGATTTAAGTGAAAGTCTCCCGACACAAAAAGTATATACTGTGTGATTCCATTTAAATGCAGCTTAAGAAGAGGCTAAATTAATCAACAGTCCAAGAAATCAGAACAGTGCTTGCCTAAAGGGGGTTAGGACTGACCGTAAGGGAACTTTTTGGGAATGATAGAAATGTTCTATATCTTTTTTTTAAACATTTATTCATTTTTGAGAGACAGAGTGAGCAGGGAATAGGCAGAGAGAGAGGGACACACAGAATCCAAAGCAGGCTCAAGGCTCTGAGCTGTCAGCACATAGCGCGACATGGGGCTCGAACCCACGAACCACGAGATCGTGACCCGAGCCGAAGTCGGACGCTTAACTGACTGAATGACCTAGGCACCCCAGAAATGTTCTATAGCTTAACTGGGATAATGGTTATACAGGTATGTACATTTATCAAAAGTCATTGAAGTGTACACTTAAGACCTGTGTATTTTACAGTATGTAAACTTTACTCACAAAATGTTTTTATAAGTTTATCATTCAGATATGCTTTAGCTACACTAAAGTCTTGCACATTTTATTGCTATTCTACAGATCTGGTAATGAATTGTTATCAAAATTAAATATTAAGTGGTTAATAGTGAAGGTCATGATGAATGTAAGACAATGTCTGAAGTTAAAACTCTTATTTTCTTTTATCAAATTCATTTCCCATAAATTAATCTAATTATAAATAGTTCTATAAGCAGAAAATATATAGCTATTTGCATACAATGGTTTCTGAATTGTCATGATCTCCCGTCTGGGGCTTAAATTAGAAGGTCAGGAGCAGAGAAACATCAAACCAAGTAATACAAATAATTACCATGGAGGAAATGCATAGGATCCTAATAGAGAAGAAATGGGAGACCTATTTTAGAAAGGGTCATTGGGGAAAGCCTCTATGAAAAGGTAACCCTTGCTAAAATCTTAAAACATATTAAAATTTAAATGCTGAGTAAAATTACTTAGATTAAGGAGTAGCAAAAGGGATAGAGCAGGGAAAGGTAAAATTATATACAAAGCCCCTAAGTCCCTTTGGGCCAGCAAGGAAGAATTAGCTGGTACCAAGAGCAGAGCAAGGTGTATGGAATCAGTTTGAAGAGTGACATGTAAGGGCCAGATCACACTGCAGATCAACGGTTTCACCGGATTTGGGTTTCACTGAGTCATAAAAGGAAACCAAAAGAAGGACTTTGAGGAGGAAAGGAGCTGAGGCACCAAGAGCCCAGTCATTCTGGGAAACATGTAGGAGAGGAAAGTCAGGGGAAAGGGCTAGTAGATTAAGAATGAGCACTCTCAAATGGAAAGAGAGTCTCTCTTTCAAAAATAAATAAACATTAAAAAGTTATTATAATTAGGGGCACCTGGGTGGCTCAGTCAGTTAAGTGTCCAACTTTGGCTCAGGTCATGATCTCATGGTTCATGGGTTCAAGCCTCACATCGGGCTCTGTTATTATAATTAACTCAATGAAGTGCTCATTCGTTTCTGTTGAGAAACCTCTTGTATTATGTAATATGTCTGTAACTGTTTTTAATAAACGTAAGAATTCTGAGGTCAAGGAAATTATTGGCATGCTCTCCCACAAAACTGACCCCAGTACCAAGTAACAAAAAAAAACAAAAACAAAAACAAAAACAAGATTAGGGGCACCTGAGAGGCTCAGTTTGTCAAGCATCTGACTCTTCGTGAGTTGAAGCCCCAGTGTTGGGCTAGCACAAGCCCCCCTTGGAATTCTCTCTCCCTTTCTCTCTGCCCCTTCCCTGCTCACACTCGCTCGCTCTCTCAAAAATAAATAAATAAGCCTAAAAAAAAAAAGAAAAAGATTAATGAACTGAACTAATGGATTACTGATCTGATCCATAAGCCTTGTAATACGTTAGACAGCAATTATTCCTATTACTAAGAGAGGTAACTCTTTATAAAAGGAAATGCAAATCCTTATCAGAGGGCATTTTAAGTGATTCAACTGTCAAAATTTCATTTCCAAAAATTCAGCTTAGGAAACCCAAGAACACTTGCAAAAGCAAGAAGAGAAAACAACTACACATTTCAACATACAGACATGGTCTGAGGAATTTCCAGATGCATCAAGGTCCCAAATAACGTCTAGTTCAGAAATTTCTCCACTAACCAAATTTCTCCACTACCATCTGTTTGTTCTTCCATCTCCCTGCTAGTTGTTAAATGCTACTAGTGTTAGGCACTGAGTGTATAAAAATGATTAAGGCAATCAGTACAGAAAACAGTCTAGTTAGGAACACCGTCAGAAGAACAAATAACTGCATTACAATATGTCCTGAAACAGACATACGCTATGAGCTACAATGCAGAAGTGCTATAACAGAAATATGAAATAAAGTGGTATAGGACAGACAGTACTTGCCAGGGAGAGCTGAGGAAAGTTTGACAGAGGAAGAGCAAACTTAGCTGGGTTTTGAAGCATAATAAAAGTTTGGCAGATGAAAAAGAAGGAATAAAATACGCAACATTATGGGCTTGTAAGCAGGGAAGTGATGAGATGTTTCCGTGATTTAGAAAGATAACGCTGGCAGCAGCAACACTGTGGACAGAGACTGAAGAGAAATGTTAAGAGAAGGTGGCCCTCATTCTGGAGAGGGAGAGAGTAAGGATGCACACTGAAGCCATGCTGGTGCAAGCTAAAGGAAGGGTTTTTATTTGAGGACGACTAATGTGGCATTACGAACAGGCAAGGAGAAGCTAAGGCTGACTGTGGCTTGGTGCCTGATGGAAGGTGAGGCGCCGTCAGCCAAAGCGGGAAAGGGAGAAAGGGAGAGGAGTATCTGAGCATAATGTATTTGATGGACTAAAGGACATCTAGGTGGAAATTACATAGACAGATGTACAGAAACTGAAAGAGTGGTTTAAGACAGATGTACAGATCAGAGGCTCACAGCAATTCAGCGGTAACTGAAGGCATGGAGCAGTTAAGGTATGTCAGGGGGATGATGTGGAAGAGAACTGTGGACTGGTTCAATGTTCATTTCTGACTCACGTCCTTTCTTCCTTGAGTTACTGAGTGCAGGCGCTACAGCAGACCTACACATATAATGGTATTTAATCGGCGCAAAACTCTTCTAGAGCATGTACTGAATGTTTACAGAACACCTCCCACCAGCAAGGCACAGTGGGGAAAATAAAGAGGAATAAAATTCAGCCTGCATCATCAGAGGATTTACAAACTAGCAGAGAAATCAATTAACATTTTGTTAAATTAAATTCTAATTTGTATCATTAAAAAAAACCTATGGCAAAAGGATCAGGAGATTAACAAAATATACATGGCATTCAAGGTGTTAATTAGGTCTAGAGAGCCAGAGCAAAACAAGTGGAGACAAATGAAACAAACACGAAGTCTATGTCTTCCCCACTACTAGCTATTAGTTACAGGAAGTGTACGGGTGCTACGCTCTTTACACACCGCTCCATTCCAGGCTCAGAAAAACCCTACTCATGGACTATTCCTTTCCATCCTCACAAATGCTCTAAGGCAGTTGCTATTATTATCTCCCATTAGTGAAAAAGTTTAGAAGATTGTTAACTTGCCCCAGGTCACGCAACTAGCAAGGAGGAAAGTCAGGACCTCCACTGAAGTTCAGATCTATCCCTAAATCTGCTTACAAGGCCATCACACTGTACTGCTGCCCACCAACAGAGACTCACGGTATTTCTCTCCTTTCAGATTTCATAAAGGGAAAGTTACTGTTCTGCTGCCTCTAGTGAAGACAGCAAGAACAAGATAGAAGAGAAATAGACTCGATTTAGAGGAACACCGTGAGCATTTAGAAACAGAAGAAAGCAGTCCAGTGAGGTCTATAATGATGGTGGTGATTGCTCCTGATTCCAATCTTGAAGAATAGCTTTTCCTCTTGGGCTGCTATAAACCTGGTTTCTAGGCACTCACAGTGTGAATATTTTATAGGCCTTAAAATCCAACAGCATGAATTATTCAGAGATCTAAGTGCTTCTGGAAGAGACATTTTACATACTTTATACCAGCGAAGGCTTCTTTGCCTTCTGACTTATAAATCACATGTAACAAGAATAAAATTTAGTAAGTACCACCAATTTGGGTATAAGATTTAACTCTAAAATCAAAGTAAAGGATAGGAAGCACTGATTTTTAAAGAGACTTTAATCTTACAACTATATAATCTCCCCCCGCTAATATCCTTATTAACTTTTAATTATTCAAGATGTGGGTTATTTGGTGAATCCTCCCCTCCATGACTCCTCAATGCAGCTGATTCAGACTGAAATATCCAATTACCTACATGACGTCCCCTGGCTGTCTCAAAGTCACCGCCAAATCAACATGTCGGGACCCAGACTCACGATCTCCCCCTCCAAACCTGATGCCTTTCTGGGATTCCCTACAATGAACGAATGACCATCCCATCCATCTAGTTTTCCTTCTGCTTCGTTCTTCCCTCTCACATCCAATCCGCCACCTGACTATGCCTCCTACTTCAGTCAGCCTCCAGCACCACGTGACCCAAGTACTCACCCCTCACCTGTCCACTACTGTGGCCTCCCAACTCCTCCAGCCACGTCCACGCCTGCCCCCGTCAATATGCCCTCCATACTGCAGCTGGAATGACTGCTTTTAAAAAGGCACAATTCTGGTATTTCCCTTCTGCTTAAGACCTTTAACTTCCCTCCCATTTATTGTAAGATAAAGACAAAACTCTATGGTATGGCCAAGGCCTTACTGGCCCCAGCTTCCTCTCACACTTCTCTTGGCTCTTTACAGTCATCCTGGCTTCTCTTTCAGTATCCCGTACTTGCTGAATCACCCCACCCAAACCCCACACACCCTCTGTCTGATACCTCTCTGTTCCCAGCTCACCTCATTAACTCCTGCTCACACTACAGACATCAGCTTAGTTATCACTTTTTCACTCAAATATCAGCTTTCGCTTCCTCATTCAATGTTTACTTAGTGTCTAGTACATACCAGGAACTGGACAGTTAATATACATCAATGAACAAATAAAATGCACTAGCTATGCGGAGCCTGGTATGGGTGTAGAAAACAATAAACATCATTTTTTAAAGTGTATTTATTCTGAGAGTCAGAGATAGTGTGAGGGGGGGCAGAGGGAGAAGGGGGGGAAGAGGGGGAGAGAGAGAGACAGAGAGAGAGGGGGAGAGAGAGAGAAAGAGAGAATCCCAAGCAGGCTCTATGCTGTCAGCATAGAACCCCACACAGGACTTGATCTCACAGATTGTGAGATCATGACATGAACCAAAATCAAGTCGGATGCTCAACCGCCTTTGCCACCCAGGCACCCCTAAACATAATTTTTAAAGTAAATTATATACATGCTAGGAAGCAGTAAGCCATGGGGGGAATAAGCGAGCAGAGTAAGGAGCACTGGCAGTGCAGACGACAGTGGGGCCAGCAGAGATGTCAAACTGGTGGCCAAGGCAGGCTCCACTGAGGAGGGACCAGCAGAGCAAAGACTTGAAGGTAGGGACAGAGAGCCCCGTGGATTCTATCAGAGAGAGCAGCCACAGGGCAAAGGCTCTATGGTAGCATCTGGGTATTCAAGTAGCGCCATGGGGCCAGTGTGACTGAAGCAGAGTGAGGGAGAGGGGAAAGTAGGAGGAAACCAGATCAGAGAGGTAACGGAGGCAAGGAGGGATAATTACAGAGCGTCATAGGCCACTGTGAGAACTCCGGTTTTTACTGACTGAAATAGAAAGCCATAAGAGAGTGGTGAGCGAGTGGCTCACGTTTAAAAAGGATCCTTTAGGGGCACCTGGGTGGCTCAGTCGGTTAAGCATCTGACTTCAGCTCAAGTCAGGATCTCCCAGTTTGTGAGTTCCAGCCCTGTGTCAGGCTCTGTGCTGACAGCTCAAAGCCTGGAGCCTGCTTCAGATTTTGTGTCTCCCTCTCTCTCTGCCCTTCCTCTGCTCACATTTTGTCTCTCTCTGTCTCAAAAATAAATAATAATAGGGGCTTCTGGGTGGCTCAGCCAGTTGGCATCTGACTTCGGCTCAGGTCACGATCTCGCAGTTCGTGAGTTTGAGCCCCATGTCAGGCTCTGTGCTGACAGCTCGGAGCCTGGAGCCTGCTTCTGATTCTGTGTCTTCCTCTCTCTCTGCTCCTCCCCTCTCACACTCTGTCTCTGAAAAATGAATAAACATTAAAAAAATTTTTTTAAATAAATAAATAAATGGACAATAATAAAAAGGATCCCTTAGGCTGTTGTGGGAGAACAGACCATAAGGGGTAAGAATGGAAAGAGAGAACAGTTCATAGATGATACTGATTTTCATGACTTCCTAACTCCGTGACCAGATCTAATAATCCCCCTAATCTTGCAGTGTTAATCTCACTATTTGATAAATATTTACCTTCCCCTGTAGACAGTAAGCTCCATGAAGGATGGTCGAAGTCCACTTTGGCTCACTGTAGCATTCCCAGAGCCTAGCACAGTGCCTGATATATACTAGGCACCCAAACACTTGTTGAATGACTGACTCTCACTATTTTAGCTTTCAGAATGTGAAATGCATACATGTCTCATTATCCTGTCACAAAAAGAAACAGAAGCAACTTTACACCTAGGTTTATTTAAACTGATGGTAATAAAAAACATCATTTGGGTGAGGGAAGTAAATTCTGCTGTGACAATACTGTCAAACATGTTATTTCTTAAAATCATCCTCCTTGCCTCCCCAAGTCCATATTCTGCCAGAATTTTCTCTCTAACACCTAGACTGAATCATGCCATTCATTCAAAGACTTCTAATAGCTGGTGAGATAAATTCCAAAAAGGGTACTTGGCAACATCTCCCTAACACAGCTTTCTAATCTCCTGCCACCTTGTACCTCCAGCCACAAAGAAAAGGAAAGGGGAAGGCAGCCAATACTTGTTGAATACCGACTGTTAGGCAAGCTCCTAAACTACATATATATAATATATATATTGATGTTTATATTTATTTATAGTTACTCATAGACACAAATACATCCAAATATCTCACATATCTAACAAAGATATGTATTATTATGTTATATATACAATACATGATCTATAATCATATATACTATATACGATATAGAAACATACATACCTATACTATACATATGAGTTTAATATATATATATAATACTAAACACACACACAGGGAGGGAATGCCCCTTTCATCTCCTGTCTACAAACTTCCAAAGCAACTTTGAGGACACACACATCAAACACTTCCCTCTCAAAGCAGAATTAGCATAAATGCTTTCATGAGCAGTTTTTGCTTTGCTTTAATAATAGCACTTCATGTTGCAGAGCAATTACTTTGTGTGTATGCTTAACAAATAGTATTCAAATAATGTCTGGGGGGGAGAAAAGAACACGAGAAACCCTGCTTCTGGTACTCGTTCTGACATTCTTTAACGTGTGACACTGGCCCATGAGGCAGTGGACTAAATCAGTGGTCCCCAAACACAGGTCCATGAAGCAGGGCCAAGCTAACTGCACAGTAACTTGGGGAGTTAAAAAAGAAATAGATAATGGGGACCCACTCCTGCAAAGAATGCAAAGTCAAGAGTAATGCCAAGTTACTTATTTTTTAAAATTCCCCAGGTAAACCATAGGAAACACTACACCAAATTCACTCAAGGGTCCTTTCCACTGCTAAGATTCTAAGCATCACCAGTCCCACTGTACTGAGGCAGAGTCTGCAAGAGTGACATGAGCTAGAAACTTCAAAGAATTTCATCATTAATTTCCAAGATGTCAAAACATAGAATTATTAACAAACCAAGTGAAATGTGTAAATCTTTACTGATTCTAGTTTCAAAAAACCTTTTTAAAAAAAAATTTAAGGCAATCTCAACCATATGGGGGAATTTGAATATGGTCAGACATTAAAAGATATTACAGAATTATTTTCTTGGGTGTGATAACGGAAGAACTGTGGTTACGTAAAGAGAAAGATCATATTTTTAGGAGACACGCACTTACATATTTAGGGGTAAAGTGTCAATGTCAGTAACATACTATCACATGGTTAGGCAAAGAAAAAAAATAAAGCAAATACGGCAATATGTTAAAATACTGAATCTACTGTTAAACTTTTCTATTTGTTTACAATTTCCTGTAATAAAAAAGTTGAGGGGTACCTTGCTGGCTTAGTTGACAGAGCATGCGGCCCTTGATCTGGGGGTTGTAAGTTCAAGCCCCACACTGGGAGTGGAGATTACTTAAAAACAAAATCTTACAAAAAAGTAAAAAACAAAAACAAAAACACAAATTTCCACCTAAACTCAGATAACAGCTGCATAACCCACAAGCTACTCCAGCCATGGCAAAATTCCATTCACTCTCTGAGGCCATCTTTATCTAGGCCCCAGGCAGAAGCCCTCCTTAGGCATCTTTACATCTCTGGGATTGCTCAGTAAACGCCCTACTCCCCATGTCAGAGGACCTGGCTCCAGTGGGTCACGGCTTCCAACCCACCCAGAGGAAAGGGAACCCTCTTCACAGCATTACTAGGAAAGCAAAGGCATTAAAATGAGTTCAGAAAAGGGTTATGGTAAGACTATTCCTAAAAGGTTCCCAGGAAGTAGATACCTTGGAGTACCAATTACTATCTTCCAGGCAGCAAAATGTACAGGCTTTGAGGGTCCCTGGGTAATTCAGTAAGGACAGCATGCAACTCTTGATCTTGGGGTTGTTGAGTTCAAGCCCCACAATGGGTGTAGAGCTTACTTCATAATAATTAATTAATTATTTCAAAAAAAAAAAAAGTACAGGCTTTAGAGTGAACACTGACTTGGCCTCTTCCCAGCTGTGCCTACCTGGCCAGGTTCATGTATCCATTCTACTCTGCAGGGAACAGCTGCTATGTACCAGCGCTGTTTGGGCTTTAAGCCTGCCCAGGCTATGGTTTTCTGGTATGTAAACTAGGGTAATGACAGCACATCCCTCAGAAAGTGAGAATTAATCACAGCTCCTGTGATTATGCGGCACCTTCAACAACTCCTTAACTCACAAACATACGATTACTTTGTAGCAAACACTCTGCTCCTGGCAATGCTGCTATGACTCTTGGGTCCGGAAAAACTATTACTCCTTCTGGTGGAGACAGCCGACCACACACGAGCATCTCACTGTCCTCACGCCTGAGCTTCACTAAAACTACAATAAAGGGAGCTTTTAAAAAGTCGTAAACTCCTAGTGATAAGGAGGAAGAGGAAACAACAGCAATGAAGTCCTCAAATCTGCAAAGCTGCTGGGCAATGGTAAGGGACAGCACAAGCACGCCCAGGCAAGCGCAGTTCCCAGGCCAGCTGTGGGGACAGCTGAGAACCAACCCAGGAAAGGTGTGGGGGAAGCAGTCAGAAAGTTAGGTCCCCAGATCCTGTCCTTTCTTTCTTCATGGTGCTGCCAAATGCTTCTTCCATCTCCTGGCAGAAGCCTAAGGTGTTTTCTCCCCTCATTCCTTGTGTTCTGGACTGGGGCATAACCAGCATTCGGGAAGTACCAAAACTGGACAGGAGATGACTAATATTCCTCTGCTCTGGCTCAGGAGAGTGGCAGCCAGAAATCTTCCTTCTAAATAGGAAGCTGCAGAACTATGCAGAGAAAGAAAAGTTAAAACAAGATTATAACCTCAGAGATGAGAGAACATATTGCGTCTATTAAATAAGAATAGGATGCTATCATGAGAAACATTCAGAGGCTAAAAAATAGCCTTTGGAAATAAAAAAACATGATCATGGAAATTTTTAAAGTATTTTTTATTTATTTTTGAGAGAGAGAGAGAGCACATGTGCACAAGTGGGGAAGAGGCAGCGGGGGAGGGGGACAGAAAATCCAAAGTGGGCTCTGTGCTGACAGCAGCCAGCCTGACGCGAGGATCGAACTCACAAACCATGAGATCATGACCTGAGCCAAAGTCAGACACTCAACTGACTGAGCCACCCTGGCACCTCTGTAAAATGTGTTTTTTGTTTTTTTTGTTTTTTAAATCCAAATAGGAAGGCCGGGAAATCAATGTTAAGAAAATCTAAGAAATAGTTGCTGTGTGCCAGCACCATTGAGCTTTAAACCTCCCTAGGCTATGGTTTTCTGGTATGTAAACAGGGCACACAGTAGTTAGTAGCAGATGGAAAACAGGTAAGAGAATTAGAAGGCCTTTACAACATCCACATCTGCATAACGGGTATTTCAGAAGAAAGACTACAGAGCCAATAGAATGGAGAAAATAAAATACTTCATGAAAATTTCCCCAGAAGTTACTGTATATCCAGATTTAAAGGGCCCATCAAATACTCAACTTGATGGATGCAAATAGACCCTTACTAAGATACATCAATTTAGGGGCACCTGGGTGGCTGTCAGTTGAGGGTCCAACTTCGGCTGAGGTCATGATCTCGCAGTTCAGGAGTTCAAGCCCCGCATCAGGCTCTGTGCTGACAGCTCAGAGCCTGGAGCCTGCTTCGGATTCTGTGTCTCCCTCTCTCTCTTCCCCTCCGCTGCTCATGCTCTGTCCCTCTCTCTCAAAAATAAATAAACATTAAAAATTTTTTAAAAAGGTGGTGCCTGGGTGTCAGTCGGTTAAGTGTCTGACTTTGGTTCAGGTCATGATCTCACGGTCCATGGGCTTGAGCCCCGTGTCAGGCTCTGTGCTGACAGCTAACTCAGAGCCTGGAGCTGCTTCAGATTCTGTGTCTCCCTCTCTCTCTGACCCTCCCCTGCTCACGCTGTCTCTCTCTCTCTCTCTCAAATAAATAAAACATTAAAAAAAATTTTTTTAATATATCATTTTAAATTTCAAAACAATATGGTCAATATGTAGATTCTGTAAGTTTGCAGAGAGGAAAAAAACAGGTCACATACTAATTATCATGAATCATAATACTTGGAACTCTCAACAGCAATACTGGCAGCAGATAGAACGTCAAAATTCTGAAGGAAAATTATTTTCAACTGAAATTCTATCACCCGACAAAATATCAGTCAAGTATGAGGATAGAATCAAAACATATTCAGACACGTAATGTCTCCAAAAAAATTTAACTCTTCTTGTCAAAAAGCTACTAGAGTTTGAGTGCCATTAGAGAGAATAAATCAATAAAAGAATACAGGACACAAACTTTCAGTTATAAAGAAAGTCAGGAAATGAAAAGTACAGCACAGGGAATAGAGTTGATAATATTATAAGTTTGTATGGTGACAGATGGTAACTACACTTACTGTGGTGAGCCCTACAAACAGAATTGTTCATGTTTTGTTTTGTTTTCTTTTTTAATTTATTTCTGAGAGTGAGAGAGAGAAAGGGGCAGCGTGAGCAGGGGAGAGTCAGAGAGAGAGAGGGAGATACAGAATCCGAAGCAGGCTCCAGGCTCTGAGCCTGCTGTTAGCACAGAGCCCAACGTGGGGCTCAAACCCACGAACCGTGAGATCATGACATGAGCCGAAGTCGGACGCTTAACTGACTGAGCCACCCAGGCGCCCCAACGTACAGAATTGTTAAACACTAGGTTGTGCCCCTGAAACTAATGTAACGTGTATGTCTACTATACTTCAGTAATAAAAATATTTTTATTTTTTTAATGTTTATTTATTTTGAGAGAGAGAGAAAGGGAGGGGCAGGGGGGGGCGGGGAGAGAGACTCCCAAGCAGGCTCCACACTGTCCGCACGGAGTCCCATGTGGGGCTTGATCTCATGAACCGTGAGATCATGACCTGAGCCAAAATCAAGAGTCAGACAATGAAAAAAAAAAAAGGAGTCAGATGCTTAACTTACTGAGCCACCCAGATGCCCTAAAAATAATTTTTAAAAGAGAGAATCCAGGAGACAGGAAAGATCTAAGCCAGGAGAGCTAGAGAGAGCCCAGCTGTGCCCCAGACAAGGATACGCTGCCCACACTGAAGCTGTGTAACCGGAGACAGACGTGTCCCTGGGGCTCCACCAGCTGTTTAACCTGACGACTGAATGCCCTGAAACGTGGCCCAGATTCCTATCTGGACCCAGCTGGGCTTGGTTTGATCCTGACCGTACGGTTACACAGGTCCTGCTTGCCTTCCAAGCCCCCCACAGCTGCGCCAGCAGAGGCCATTCACACCCCTGGCAGAAAGGTTCTGCTTCGAGGCACCCTGCTAACTGCGGGCAAGCCACAGCGAGCTGAAAAAGCAGAAAAGACAGAGCAGCCCCTTCACCCTGACTGCGTTTCTGTTGTCCTTTCAGGACAGGCATACCCCGGAGATACTAACATTTGGTACAGGCTGCCACAGGGAAGTGAATATCCTAATAAAAATGAGTCAAATGAATGTTTTTGTTTCCCAAGTGCATATGAAAGTTACGCCGGCACAATACCGTAGTCTACTAGGTGTGCGGTGGCATTAGGTCTAAAATACAATGTGCACACTTTAATTTGAAAATACTTCATTGCAAAAGATGGTAACCAGCATCTGAGCTTTCAGCAAGTCGTAATCACTAATCACAGATCACTGTGACAAATATAATAAAAAAACTCTGAAATAATTGCAAGAATTACCAAAATGTGACACAGAGACGTGAAATGAACAAATGCCGTTGGAAAAATGGTGCCGATAGACTTGCTCCACACAGGGTTGCCACAAACCTGCACTTTGTTTAAAAAAAAAAAAAGGCAGTATCTGCAAAGCGCAATAAAACAAAGTGTGCCTGTGTGGGGTCCACACTAGAGCCTTCCAGGTGCCCTCACTGTGGTGAACCCCATTTCCTAGGACTCACTCATGTTACCACTCACTAACCTCCAGAGGAAGCCCCCGTGTAAACAGTCAGGAAAGCTGAAGCCACTCTCTTCTGCTCACCTTTTCCCTTTTCACTTCATCGAATAGTGACAATATCGTCCTTTCCTTACACGCTCAGGTTTGTGCTTACAATGTAAAACAGAATTTTAATCTCAAATTTAGAAAGCTCTAGTGTTTTCTAATAAGCCTGCTTGGAATTCATCTGCACTCTGGGGAAAGGAACTTTGTTATCAGTTTATTTAATGAAAAATCCACTGTTAATAAAGACACGGTTTATAGTCCTATAAGGTTTGAGTTTAACTGGAGAAATTAATAAGGTGTTACGATTTTTAGAGCTTGTAGGCAAGAATAATCCTGAAAGCATTAGGATTCTGTTGCTGTGTGGAACATTAACCAATTATATCTAACTTGGCATTTTTGTTCAGGCATTCCTTTCCCTGTGGACTACATATAGTCTTTAAATCCTCTTAAAATCAGCTCTTTGTGGCATTCTCTATAACAGTTAAACTTTGAAACATACTATTTGCATGAGAATTTTGTTTTAATACTATTCAATCAAAATCAAAAATATTGTTTAGGATGGTGTCTGTGTGTCTGTTGTGTGTGTGTTTATGTTTATGTGTACACCTGTATGTGTATATATATATATGTAAAGTTTCTTTAAAAATTTTTTAATATTTATTTTTATTTTTGAGAGAGAGAGAGACAGACAAAGTACAAGTGGGGAAAGGGCAGAGAGAGAGAGAGGGAGACACAGAGTCTGAAACAGGCTCCAGGCTCTGAGCTGTCACCACAGAGCCCAATGCAGGGCTCAAACTCGGGCGAGTTCATTACCAGAGCCAAAGTCAGATGCTCAACCGACTGAAGCCTCTCAGGCACGCTGTATATAAACCTTATTTTAAAAACCAAGCAGGCAGAGAAGGACAAATATCATATGTTTGCACGTATAGGAGGATTAGGAGGAACTTGATGGAGGAACAAGGGGGAGAAGAAGGGGGGAAATGGTGGGGGAAAGGGAGAGAGGCAAACCATGAGAGACTCTTGAATGCTGACAAAAACTGAGGACTGATGGATGTGGGGGGGAGGGGGGATGGGCATGGAGAAGGACACTTGCGGGGGTGAGCACTGAGTGTTATGTGGAAACTAATTTGACAATAAACTATTTGTAAAAAAAATAAAAAATAAAAACCAAGAAAAAGATTAACAAATCAGAACAGAGGCTACCTCTGGAAGAAGGATGCAAATGTTTTGTTTCTTAATCTGATAGTAGATACAATGATCACAGCATTCATGCTCTTTAAAAAATGTATGTACTGGGGCACCTGGGTGGCTCAGTTGGATAAGCTTCCGACTTGTGCTCAGATCATGATCTCATGGTTCATGGGTTCGAGCCTCACATCAGGCTCTGTGCTGACAGCTCAGAGCCTGGAGCCTGCTTTGGATTCTGCGTTTCCCTCTCTCTCTGACCCTCCCTCTGCTGGCTCACTCTCTCTCTCTCTCAAAAATAAACATTAAAAATATATACCATATATGGGGCGCCTGGGTGGCTTAGTCGGTTAAGCATCCGACTTTCGCTTAGGTCATGATCTCGCAGTTCGTGGGTTCGAGCCCCGCGTCGGGCTCTGTGCTGGCTGCCAGCTCAGAGCCTGTAGCCTGTTTCAGTCTGTGACTCCCTCTCTCTCTGACCCTCCCCTGCTCACGCTGTCTCTCTCTCTCTCTCCCTCCTAAAAATAAATAAAAAATATTAAAAATATATATATATACCATATATGATATATATACATATAAATCACATATATATCATACATATGTAAATATATGCACATATACGTGTGTGTTTTACATACCTTTTTACACCTGGGACATATTTTGCAACAAAAGGAACTTATTTAAAAAGAGAAGAAGAATTTGTTACGACTGGGTATTCAAGGGGCTTACCACAGGATGGACTGTATATATAACAGACTGAATATGTCTGTTCNAACTGAGGACTGATAGGGGGAGGGAGAAGGGAAGGGGGGTGATGGGCATGGAGGAGGGCACCTGTGGGGATGAGCACTGGGTGTTATATGGAAACCAACTTGACAATAAACTATTTAAGAAAAAATTTTAAAAAAATAAAATATGTCTGTTGACATTTTCTCTTTCTGAAGACCTTCTCTATTCATTCCTGCCAAGTTAATCAAATGAGTGAATATAACCTTTAAGTCAACACCACTAAGCGGAATCAAGGTTAAAAAATTCACCATTATTTAACCTGGTCCTCCAAATGTTCTTGATTCAGTCTCTAAATATAAAAGGACACACAGATGCTAAGGAACACATTTAAATCAAACAAATTTAGCTACTGCCTTTAAATGATAAAATCTTTTAAGTTATAAAAAGTATTCCTGGTAAAAGGGGCACTAAAATTATACTAAGGTACAATAATCTGTTTTAATTCTCTACCTGAAACTTATCCTACAATGACAAAAGGACTTTCATGCACCAAAGCTTTTAATGACTAAAATCTAGAAACAGCCAAAATGTCCATCAGTACGGGACCAATAAACTATATTAGAGTACCTCTAAACAATGGCATACTATGCAACATTTTAAAAATGAGGCG
>NW_027530213.1:6951724-6963153 GCF_008692635.1 Crocuta crocuta | reverse complement strand
TGGCCCTAAATGGCTCAGTAAGTTAAGCATAGGACTCCAAACATCAGCTCAGGTCACGATCTCATGGTTAGTGAGTTCGAGCCCTGCATTGGGCTCTACGGTGACAGTACAGGATTCCCTCTCTCTGCCCCTTCCTCATTTGTGCTCATGCGCTCTCTCTCTCTCACACACACACCAAATAAATTTTTTTAAAAAGAGCCAAGATTTAAAGAAAAAAACAATAATAATAAATAAAAATGAGGCAGGTCCACAAATACAGATTTGGAAATGAGTCCTGATAATTATAAGTCAGTTGCCCAATAATTAGGAAATGATCCCATCCTAGGTAATGGAATTGAAGGTATAAATGATAAGTGAACAAGATATTCCAACTTTTCACTTTGATACACTTTCCTCTTATTTGAACTTCCCTCTTGATATTCTTCTGTCATGTCAAAACATTTTTTTCTACCACCTATATTACCATCATCACTTTAAAAGTAGCAAATAAGGATAAACTAATCAGATAGATTCTTTACCTTGGACTCCAGAAGTGAACTCAGAAAAGAAAAGCCAGTTATCTCTGCTGTAATCCTAAAGGGCAGAGAATGGGGTGGGGATGGGGGTGGGGAGGGAGGGTGTGTCTCCGGAAGAGGAAAACTCCATCCTCCTGCGGCTCTCATTAAACCTGCTTTTCCTGAAGCATCAATATTCAAGATAACTTTCGATTTTTATTTTCAGAACGAAGTCTTGCAACACTATTATCGGTAAGAAGGTTTAACGTTTGTTTCACGTTTGAAACCTAAGCCGATGTGAAACAGGAGAAGACAAATAAGAGACTAAAGACGATGATGGAAAGAAGTGTGACAAATTCGAGAGCAAGAGCCTTGGGAACTGTTAAGAGAGGGGATTGTACGGTGCAGACAGGTGAAGAGTTTGAGGGAAGAGGTGGGACACTCCGAGAAAAGAAATTAAGGTCTTTGAGAGGCATAATGGTGACTACACATTTACTCCAAAAGGAGGTTGCACTCCCGCCCACACGCACACGCTCACAAGGCTCTGACAGCAGCAAGGGAGCGAGCACAGTCGATCTCAATACAGACTTGGCTTTAAAAAGGTCATATATTTACATTTCAGACCAAGCACCTTCCAGCGATGAAGTCGGAACCCAATTAATTCGTTAAAAACCAAAATGGTCTTCTCCAGCACAACTACCACTGCTACGGCGGCGATTCTCTGCTGCTACTTACCTAAAAGGTCGTTCAACACTTTACGATTAATTCTCAGAAGAATGCCGAGCCTCTAACATTTCCTCTTCCACCCCTGAACCTGACTCTCCTAAGGCCAGAGTCGGGAAAGTCCACACGACACTGACCATATATTCTCAGCAATGGTTCCGAGCACGCGAGAGGAGCGACAAAGTACCCGAGTCGCCCCCAGACGCCCGGTGCGAGCCGTCCACCGCCTCGCTCGCCTCGCCGGCCCGTCGCCCCGGGAAGCCGAGAGGCTCGAAATGGGAATGTTCCAGACCTCCCGGACACGCAATCGACGGCCATGCAGGTAACGCGGCGGTGCGGCCCTCTCCGGCCGAGTGCGGGTCCCCGCGCGTCACCGTCGCGGTCGGCCCGAGGGGACGAGAGCTGGGCCGGAGCGGGAGGCGGAGGCCCCCGGNCTGGTCTCTGCGGCTCCCCGGGAGCTGTCGGCTGACTCCATGCCTTAGGGTTCCCGGCCGGCCGCTTAAGCGTGTCCGGTCCTGCTGTGTCCCGGGCGGCGGCTGGGGCCCGGTTCCCGTCTCTGCGTTTCTGCTAGCGGACTTCAAGCGCAGCATCCGTGAGATCATGCGCGAGGAGAGCCCAAGACCCAGAGGGCAGGGACTCTCTTTGCCTGTAGGCCGGGCCGCGTTGGTCGCGGGAGCTGCCCAGATTAGGGCACTTGCTCCAGAAAAGGGTTCCCGGGAACTGAAGGTCAGTAGGGGTACCCGTTTCTAATCCCTAGCGCTCAGAAACGGAGGCCTAGAAAAGTCAAGTTATTCGTCCAAGGCCACCAAGGAATACTGTTAACAAGGTAAACGGCACAATGCAGCCAGTCTTCCAATTCTGTCCTGATGCTTTTCCAGGGAACCACCCAGACTTTTGGCTTCCTTATAGGCAGATCTCTTCCAACTGTCTCCTTTAAAGACGCTACATCTTGTGACACCTGGCTGGCTGAGTCGGTAGAACATGCAACTTTTGATCTTCAGGTTGTGAGTTCAAATCCCACCTTGGGTGTAGAGCTTACTTAATAAATAAAAATAAAGACATTTTAAAAATTCAAGCTTCTTGAATTTTTAGCATGACTTCAATAGCTTTTGAAAGCCCGATCTAAATTTCCTACAGAATACAAAACGCCACTTAGTTGTGTGAGGGAAAGACTGTGGATTTCCAGGAATTATCAATGGGAATCTTAAAACGTTTTTACTTGTGGTATGATGAAATAAAAGGTTTTGTGTCCCAACTTATCACAGACTGCCATCCTCCTCTATTCTTGTCTCTCCTATAGATCTTGCACATGTAAGAGGAACAACCCCTGCTCTGTGTTATTTTCCCACTATCACTCAGTTCCCATTTTCATGGACACTACTTTTCTATCTTTTATATTTGTCACTTGGCAAGTAATGCATTTATAGTTACATTATCCATCATTCTGATACATGTACTGGGGACTAATACTCAATAAATATTTGTTGAGGGACACCTAGGTGGCTCAGTCAGTTAGGTATCAGACTTCAGCTCAGGTCATGATCTCACCGTTTGTGGGTTGGAGCCCCCGGACGGGGCTCTGTGATGACAGCTCTGAGCCAGGAGCCTTTGTCTCCCTCTCTCTCTGCCCCTCCCCTGCTTATGCTCTCTCTCTCTCAAAAATAAATAAGGATTAAAGACATTTTTTAAAGAGGTGCCTGGGTGGCTCAGTTAAGTGTCCAACTTCGGCTCAGGTCATGATTTCACGATTCATGAGTTGGAGCCCCACACGGGGCTCTGTGCTGACAGCTCAGAGCCTGGAGCCTGCTTCAGATTCTGTGTCTCCCTCTCTCTCTGCCCCTCCCCTGCTTGTGTTCTGTCTCTCTGTCTCTCGAAACTGAAAAAACATTGAAAAAAAGTTTTAAAACATAATGAAAATTTTAAAATAACTATTTGTTGAATAATTTACTTTTGAAATATATGCAACCTTAAAACTAAATTATATAACTTAACATAAAACTTATTAACCTATGAAAGTTGACTTTTAAAAATAACATTTTAGATCTTGCTTCTTTGATTCTTGTATTAGGATTAGATTTGGCTGCAAGTAGCATGGGAAAACAACCACAAATAACAGTGGCTTCAACAAAAATTGGTATTTCTCTCTTATGTTTAAGAAGTCCAAAGTTAACGATGCTCAGCATCTCTCCTCATCNAAAAAAAAAAAGAAGTCCAAAGTTAGTCTAGAGCTGGTCTGACACTTCATAAAGACAGATCTAGCCTCACTGTTCCACTAGGAGAGTGACATATGTATTTATTTATGCTTTTTGAATATATGGGTATTTGGAAGAGATCTGGTTCCATTCCCAGTATCACTTGATGATCTAAGGAGCAGCTGTGGCTCCAGCCATTATGCTTACATTCCAACCAGCAGAAGAGAAGACAAAGAAGGGAACACCCCCTCTCTTTAAAAATCTTTCCCAAAGTCTGCATATACCATTTCTGCTTTCATCCTGTTGACAAAACATGGTCACTTAGCTGTGTGAAATGCCAAGGAAGGCTGGAAAATGGGGTTTCAGGACTGAGGAAGAATGGATATTGGGGGACAGGTAGGAGTATTTTTCATAGTCTTAAGGCTCACTACCTTTTAAAGTATTAAGTATTTTAAGATTTCCTGAGAATTTTTAAGAGCTTTTTTTTTACAGAATATCTATAAGAAAATTCTTACCTCCATGTTTGAAGGAAGGTGTTACTATTGACCTGTCCTTAGGATGTATATACTTTCATTTGCTTTCCCAGAAATGAGTGGGGACTTACATTAGTGCAGCTAGCTTCTCTCTCATTCTGTAAACCTCTACTTTACAAAGAGAGTCACATATTTATATATATTTATGCTTTCAGAAATATGGGCATTTGAAATATATTGGGATGAAGTTACTGATGTTAACATTTCAATGTCAGCCTTTCAAATGTACTGATTTGAGTCTTTTGTAAAGTTGTAAATCGGCTTAAACAAAACTTCACCCCTGCTCTGATTCAAATGGTATTCCATCACGTAGCTACCTAAGAATATGTTTTCTTAAATTCTTATTACCTAAGAACCTCGGAGAGGCCCTCCTAGATTCTGGGGTCATTGTGACTTCAGGCCCTTTTCAGGTTTGGTCCAGGACAGGTTCTAAAAGACTGTTTCACCTAAAAGTGGAGGTAGAATCTGGTCCATTTGGTTCAAGCCTACTAAGGAAAAAGAACAACCCAAGCTGTCCTTTATACTAGGTCCCGTGGATTCTGGTTTGTTCTTATTATCCCAAGGCTGTTTCATGAACTTACTCTAATGTGGTGGCATTCACTTCCCATCTTTTCTGCAAGTGCGCACTAGATGTGTATTTCAGGAACTGAAAGACTAAACCATAATATGTAAACATATACTTCCTAAAATACTGTCTCTTCCTCCATGAACTTACGGGATTGTGTAACAAAAAGACTTCACGTAAGTCAGTAGAACTGTTGTATTTGGATAAAGGTATCTTGAGGCTAAGATCACACTCCTGTGGATCTGAAATGACCTTCTTCTGAAAGGATGGATGTTCAATGTTCATCATTTAGGAGAAAGACTGGTCGTTAGGTGGGAAATGATACTAAAACTTAAGAGATCATATGACACAGGCGGAAGAGGAAACCTTTCTCCCTTCAGTCTAAACTCTTGATGACAGTGGATACATTTATCAGTTGGCTCCTTCAGCTGCAAGTAACTGGAAAAACAATCTCAAATTGGCTTTTTAGGATAGGAAAACAACAATAACAACAACAACAAAAACTAGTTTTAAAATTTAAAAAAATGGGGACATAACCTCAGTAGAAATAGAGACAGAAATAGATATGGAGAAAATGAGAAGTATGATACTCTCACAAATGCGTTAGTGTTTTTTATAAGTGTTGTGTTAAAATAATCACCTTTGTTGGGTGGCTCAGTCGGTTAGGCGTCCGACTCTTGATCCCTGCTCAGGTCATGATCTCTCAGTTCATGGGATCAGGTCCTATGTTGGGCTCTGTGCTGATGGCATGGCGTCTGCTTGGGATTCTCTCTCTCCCTCTCTCTGTGCCCCTCCCTTGCTCATGCTCTCTCTTTCTCTCAAATAAATAAACTTTAAAAAATCACCTATGCTACGATCCAGGAAAAGGTGGTGATAAAATACTGCGAGTGTGCTATGGGAAGGGTATATTCAGACACCAGTGTTTAAAAGATGTAAAGNCTGTGTCTCCCTCCCTCTCTGACCCTCCTCTGCTCACGCTGTCTCTCTCTCAGAAATAAATAAAACATTTAAAAAAAAAGAAAAAGACACAGCAGTGCAGTTGTACAAGAAGCCATAGAAAAGTTAGGTAGAGGGCCTCTAAGGACAGTATATGATAATAGAGAAACACAAAATGTGGCCTCCGAATTAATAAATCAATTCAACCTGTAATTTTTGCCATATTGATTGACTTTCTCTATACTAGGAGGATAGCATATATGAAAGATTTCTACAATTCATATTAATGAAATTTTGAGGTTATAGGGTTTCATGTATGTCTACTCTTATTAATTATTGATTGCCATGTAGCAAATTATCCTCAAACTTAGCAACTTAAAACATCAAACGTGTATGTATTATTTTACAGAGTAGCTAAGGATCAGGAATCTGGAAGCAACTTAGTTGTTCTGGCTCAGGATTCCTCCTGAGCTTAGAGTGAACCTGTCAGTGGTGGCTGCACGCTTCTGAAGGCTTGGCTGAGGCTCTGCTTCCAAAAATGCTCACTCACATGGCTGTTGGCTAGCGGCCTCAGTTCCTGGACGCATGTGCCTCTCTCCACAAAGCTGCCACAAGTCACGGTAACTGACTTCAGCCAGAGTAAGTGATCTAACAGAAAGTGAGAGAGCAGGAAGCCTCTGGCCTCAGAAGTGACAGACTAACACTTCTGTTGTATTCTATTGGTCACATAGACCAAGCCTGATACAACATGGGAGGGCACTACACAAAAATGTACATATCAGAAAATGGGGATCTTTGGGGCGCCTGGCTGGCCTGTTCAGTGGAGCTTGTGACTCTTGATCTCAGGGTTGTGAGTTTGAGTCCCATGTTGGAGTGCAGAGATTACTTAAAAATGAAATCTTTAGGGGCACCTGGTTGGCTCAGTCGGTTAAGTCACCGACTCTTGATGTTGGCTCAGGTCATGATCTCATGGTTGGTGGGATCAAGCCCTATGTCGGCCTCTCTGCTGACAGCACAGAGCCTGCCTGGGATTCTTTCTCTCCCTCTCACTCTCTCTGCCCCTTTCCCACTAGCACGCTCTCTAAATAAATAAACAAACATTTTTAAAAAAATGAAATCTTTTTTAGGGGCGCCTGGGTGACTCAGTTGGTTTAGCGTCCGACTTCAGCTGAGGTCATGATCTCATAGTTCATGAGTTCAGGCCCTACATTGGGCTCTGTGCTGACATCTCAGAGTCTGGAGCCTGCTTGGATTCTGTGTCTCCCTCTCTGTCTGCCCCTCCCCCGCTTGCACTCTGTCTTATAAATAAACATTAAAAACTGTTTTTTTAATGAAATCTTAAAAAAAAAAGAAAGAAAAGAAACTGGGGATCTCTGAGGGTCATCTTGGATGCTGGCTACAACCTCCACTAACAGCTGGCTCTTTATTAAAAGCCAATCTCCTCTGGCACATATTTGAATTCAACACCAAAAGCAAACTGCAACAGGCAGGTGGTACTGGTAATTCAAATGTGATAAGCCATGGTGCTATCACTGACGATTTTCTGAAACACAGTACAAATCTTAATAAAATTCCCAAAAAGTAAGTGCAATGTTCACAGTAGTTGCGTTAGTAAATGCATTAGCGAATTAGTTGAATTAGTTAAAAAAATAGTATATTTTAAGTCTTGCAAAAGGCATGTGGTGTTTACATGTAAAATACAATTCTGTTCCAGGCTTAGATGATCACCAACAGATTTTTTTCACCCACATGAATGTCTGGTGAGAGGTTTGAATGTTGGGCAAGACACGGAACAATTCCTCTTTTTGGTGACCCACCCTGCGCACTGCAAACACTCAACACCCCTGGCTCCCCTCCTAAATGTTTGTGGTCGGGGGTGATGTTCGAAATATTTAACAATGAGGATTGCATGGACTTACCAACCAATCAGAATAGATGCGAACCAGCACAATGTACTGGTCCAAATGGGCTAAATACAAGCTTTGCCAGTCGTGCCCCTGCAACATTTTGTCAGCTGAAGATCCCTCCACAAATTTCCAAAATATCCTCTGGGGGCAGTGATGCCTCCACTGAGTTACTATTGCGAACCTGAGCCTCAATCCAGCAGTTCGGACTCATTGTCTCCATGGATGACAACGATCTTTGCAAATTAGGTCTGATTACAGTTGGCCCTTGAGCAACGTGGGGGTTAGGAGCACCAATGCCCCACGCAATCAAAAATCCATGTATGACTCTTGATTCCCCAAAAACTTAACTGCTAATAGCCTGCTGTTGACCAGAAACCTAACCAATACCGTAAATAGTCAATTAACACATAGTATGTGTGTTATATGGATTATATACTGTATTCCTACAATGGAGGAGAGAAAAGCAAATGTTATCATGAAAATCATAAGGAAGAAAAAATATAACTGATCCTGTGCAGTTCAGACTCCTACTATTCAAGGGTCAAGTGTATACTCACTGGACAGATGAAAAACAGAAACTCAAGAAAGTCACATAGCTAATGAGTGGCGGGTCCGAATTCAAGTCTCCCTAGCTCGAAAGCCTCACTGCCTCTTCCTCGTGGTATGAGGGGCAGTAATGGAAAAGAATACAGTCAAGGGGCGCCTGGCTGGCCCAGTCAGAACAGTATGCAATTCTTCATCTTGGGATCATGAGTTGAAGCCCATGTTGGGTGTAGAGATTACCTAAATAAGTAAATAAACTTAAAAAGAAAAGAATGACAGCCCAACAATAAAACACACTTAATTCAAGACAGCCCCAGGAAACTCAGTGTCTTGAATCTTCACTGCAGAGGCTTCTGCTCCAGTGTCCTCTCTGCCAATACCATAACATGATGTGGGTAAGAACAGGGATCTGGAATCAGACCAACCACAGGCAATCTGGGTTCAAATCCCAACCCTTGACACGTTCTAGCTGTGTGACCCAGAGCAAGTTACTTGACCTCTCTGAGCCTCGTTAGTTTCTTCATTTTTCAAAAAGAGCTAATACCAGGACCTATGCAATAGGACTGTTGTGAAGATTAGTTAGTGCAAGGAAAGCATTCAAAAAGAGTAAGCTATTATCACTTTCTCTGTACCTCCTACCTAATGATGCATTATTATGCCACATCTCATTCCTGATTCATGATAACTTCAACTTGCATTTGCTGTCTCTGTGTCTCAAGGTCTCTCTCTGGGTAACTGTGCACAGCTATTTATTTCATCTGCTCAGTATTGATTAGTTCTTATTTCCATGAGAACATACAACAATCTCATGCAGGCTTAATAAAGCTAGATGTGTTGATTTGGAAAGATCCTGAAGCTATATTAATAGACAGGGGAAGAAAAAGATAAGAAGAGCATGTATAGTGTGTTTACACTTGTCCATTTTTGAGAGAGAGAGATGGAGAGATGGTGTGTGCATATAAGTTATATGTATAAAGGGTGTAGTCGTAGCAGGATAATGGCTCAGCCAAATAGGTCCTAATTCCCAGAATCTGTAAATATATTATGTTACTTAATAAGAGGATATTAAGGTTGTGAATCAACTGACCTGAAGACAGGGAGATTGTGCTGGATGGTCTGGGTGGGATCAGTGTAACTCCATGGGTCCTGTAAGTGCAGGCCAGAGGCAGGGAACTCAGTACTGTGACCGGGGGGAAGACTAACCTGCTATCGCTGGCTTTGAAGATAGAGAACGGGGACACAAGCCAAGAATACACGTGGCCTCTAGAAAAGGCAAGGAAGCAGATTCTCCCTTAGAGCCTCCAGAAGGAATGAAACCCCACCCACATCGTGATGTTAGCCCAGTAAGATCCACTTCGGACTTCTGGCCTCCAGAACCGTAAGACAATAAATTTGTTTTATTTAAGCCACTAATTTTGTAGTCATGTGTCACCGCAGCATTAAAAAAAAAGTAGTATAGATGTGGAAGAAGTGGTTGATGGCGGTTAGATCTGGGAAGGAGGGTGGGGAAGTCTGGGATCAAGGGGAATTCATTTGTTCACTGTCTATGCGTTTGCACTGATTGAAGTTTTTACTATATACAAGTGAATTTTCAAAATAAAAAAAAAAGATTTTTTCAAAACAAAGAACCTGATGTTGTGGTCCTGTTAACACTTCACCAACCGGTTGATGTATTCCTTGCTCTTGGGCCAATGGCTTTGGCCCCTATGGGCAGGCAGGTACCCTAAGTGATATGCTTAAAACAGGCATCTCCCAAACCTCTCAAGGTATTCCTGTCCCTAAGAGTGGCACGCAAAGCCGTACACAGGTTTTCTTCCTCACTCTGCCAGCTCCCTGACACTCCTGTCCAGAAGGTTACAGAATCATGATGTCTCAGGGCCACTGTTTTTTGGGTATTGGAGAGAAGAAAGAGGGGAAAGGTGGGCTTTTTAGGCCTCTTCTTCCCCACAGGCTCTGGGTAACATGATGTGGGATGGGAAATAGTGGGATGGACCTCTCCCCCACTGCCTACTCACCTGCTGAGTTCTAGAATAAAAAGTTCTGTCTATGTAATTAAAGACCAGGTTCTTTCAATCATTTTTACAAAATGTGCACTTGCTTTTATCTAATATTCTCCACTTTGTGGATTCTCATTTATATAAGGCAATCACTCAGTTTGCTAAGAGTGGCTACTTATTATTGTAAGAAAGACAAAGTGGAGCGCCTGGCTGGTTCAGTCGTGGAGCATGCGACTTTTGATCTTGGGGATAGGAGTTCGAGCCCCACTTAAAAAAATAAAATCTTAAAAAAAAGAGAGAGAGAGACAGTAGCAAGTGCCTGGGCATACTAACAAAGTTTTGTGGGGTTTTGCAGAAATGTGTACACATTAATCAACATTTGCTATAGATGTGAAAGCATCTAAATTTAAACTCTTAAAACATTGGCTGTCATTTTTATGCTTAATTTAAAACAGTTCTCTTGCTCTGTATGCTTCTGAAGACATTTCTTGCATATAGAAAAGTAGCAAGCAACCTACCAAATTCAGAACTGTAGCAGGATTCTCACACAGATAGTTGTTACACCGAGGCTTTTCTTTCCAGGAAGCAACTTCACTCATGCTCGAACGGCTCAGTTGGGATCAAACCCCAAGAACTGAGCCCCGAACGCAGAACTGAGCCCCGAACGCCACGTGGTGCATTTTTTATATCTCAGTCTCCCATATATGGTAACATACAGACATGTAGTCTGATTAAGTGGTCTCATGTTACAAGGTCATGAGGGATGTTGTCAGGTACATGTATAACCAAGTTGCCTTTTTTTTCTTTCCTTAGGGAGGGGACCCCACCACAGAACCGCTCTACATTTTCTTACCTTTTTCTTTTTTAAAAAAGAAAACAGCTTTCACATACCATAAAACTCACTCATTTAAAGTGCATAATTCAGTAGTTCTTAGTATGTTGACAGAGTTGTGCAACCATTACCATAATTTTATTTTTTATAAATTTTTTAAATGTTTTATTTATTTCTGAGAGAGAGGCAGCGTGAGGAGGGGAGGGTCAGAGACAGAGGGAGACACAGAATCTGAAGACAGCCTCCAGGCTCTGAGCTAGCTGTCAGTACAGAGCCTGACGTGGGGCTCGAACCCACCAACCGTGAGATCATGACCTGAGCTGAAGTCGGATGCTTAACTGACTGAGCCACCCAGGCGCCCCTCTTTTTTTTTTTAATAATTTTTTTCATTACCACAATACAATGTTAGAATGTATTTACCATCTGCAAAAGAAAACCCATAAACATTATCAGTCACTCTCCATTTCCCCCCAAATTCTATAGCCCTAGTACTTTCTGTCTCTACAGCTTTACTCATCCTGGACCTTTCATATAAATGGAATCATATACTATGTGGTCTTTCTTGACTAACTTCTACATTTTCATTTAATGCCCTCTGCAAGCTGAAGGTATGTCAGAGAACAGTTCAGTGAGTTCAGGAAATTGACTGAAACTAGCACGATCAGCTTTGAAATCAATACTCCGCCAAGAGAAAAGCAATGGAACCC
>NW_027530213.1:6930896-6951591 GCF_008692635.1 Crocuta crocuta | reverse complement strand
CAATTTACATGTTTATTTATATCATGTTTTTTATTTATTTTTATTTATTATATCAATATACATAATTTATTATATTTATTTTATTTATTTATTTTTAATTTCTATTTATTTATTCATTTATTTATTTATATCATTGTACATAATTTAAATATTTATTATATCAATTTACATATTCTATTTATTATATCAATGTACATAATTTAATACTTAGAGTGGAGTGCTCATCATGTGTCAGTAACCGTGATGGATTCTTTACATTTAATATCGCAGTGACTCCTCACAAGAAGTGATCATTATGACCATACATCTGGGTAAGCGGTAGTTTCAGTGAGGTTTGGTAATTTGCCCAAGACCACACACCTACCAAGTGGCAGAGCTGAGAGTTGAATGGGAGTCCACGTGCCCCCGGTGCCACAATCCAACAGATAGTTCCCGTGTATCCCAAAGCCATGAGATTCTCATGATCCCATCTGTTTCAGTCACAGTGCTTAGCTGCAAGTGGCAACCCCTAGTCTAGCTAGGTTAAGCAGAAAAGGGATTTATTAAAGGACTCTAGAACTTTCAGGAGGGCCAAAGAAAGTGGCTCAAGGTTGTTTCCAGGAACAGTAACTAAAACAACCCTGAAGAACTGACCTGCTGAGGAAAACACCAGAGCTGCTGTGGCCACAACCATGACTACAGTAAGCCAAGAACTTGACTGTCACTGCCAGTGACACTGACCCCACTTCTGGGTCCATCTAGCAGCCACTGCCTTCCGGCACCAGCTAAATGGAACACCTACAGAGAGCAGGCCTGTTTTGTCCTGTGCGTCATCCTGAACCATGTCTCCCAAGGACAGGTCTTGGCAGGGCCTGGGCGACATGCCCACTCCTGAGCGTATTTAAGAGAATTAGGGATCTTCTCTCCTGCCGACATCAGCTTCCGAGGTCTGACTTCCTGTGCTAGGAACCACATCCTCCCTAGATGAATGACACATGCCACCATCAATACAGGTCATTTGTAAGGTGAATGTGCACTTGCTTTTACCTAATTTTCTCCACTTTGTGAATTCTTGCTAATGTAAGGCCACCGCTCAATTTGGCAAGAATGGCTATTTATTGCCAGAAAGTCCACCGCATCTTTTAAACAAGTCTCACGGATAAGCCTGGAGCTCAACTGGGCAAATCATGGGATAAACTACAGCTAATTGGAAAAGCTGAGAGGCCATGGCCATGGAGTCAGGTCTACCCACAGAAGTGAAGCCAGGGAGACCACAGAGGCCCAGCTCTAAGTTCTGAAGCAGAGTCACCACTGGATCACGTGCTTCTTGCTAGAAGGTCCTCAAGGTACACCAGGAAGGCCCCTCCCTACAACTGTAGGCCTCTCTTACAACAATGTTAAGCTCATTTGATGTACGTGTCCTACTGAGACTCTCAGGATCTGTCATGGAGAGGGACTGGGGGACAGTGGCATAGAGCAACCATCTTGGTGTTATGCCGAGAGACACAGAGACCCACCGAGACTACTGAAGCTAAATTTAGAGTCTTTACTACCAGCCGGGACCGCATAGAGTTAACACGGAACTTTACATGTGCAACCACGAGTCCAAGGACTTAGGGCTTTTTCTAACGAGGAAGCAGGCAAGTGGGCAGTATAGACGCAGAATTGAGCGATTATTGTAAAAAGGCTACAAAGTGATGAAGAGAGTGGCCCTTATCCTGGTGTGTAGGACAACATTTGTCATTCTGAAGGCACGGTTTAGGGTCATAGGGGGTCTCAAAGGATAGTTATTACCTCAAGGACAGAGTATACCAGCTGTGTCATAAATAACCATTAATGGGGACCATTAACTCTCATCTTTTTACTTGTTTTTTTTTTCTTTTTTTCCTTGCACTAACCCAGGATAGTTATGTAGCTCTCCAAGTGTAGACCCAGAAGGTAAACTCTGGGTCACGATGAAGGACTGAGGCTAAATTCATTGTGCAACATCGGGAAGACGTGGGCCCTCTAAGAGGAAGCCAGACTTCTGAAATTGGTCTTGGCAGGAAAGCAAATCCCTTAGTCCTTAGTTTCTAAGTCCAGACTGGGGGGAGTGGAGGCATGCTTAGGGTCCCTGAGGAGCCACTCTACAGCAGGCTGGGGACAGGGCTCAGAGACTAACTGGGAGGGTCACAGCCCAGGGTATCCTGTCCTAGGAACTGCCTTCCCTCTGCTTATGTCATCCCAAGCCTTGAGGAAAGGTGTATTTTGATGTTCCAGTCTGGTCTCAGCTGGGCAAGAAGAATTACGCAACATTTGTGGGTCTACTCTTACGCCAGGGAGGAGAGTGAGGCCAGGGTCCCCTGCCTGCAGCCAGGGTGGGGTCGGGGAGGGGGCAGCAGTAACACCAAGCAAAATGAGTATCTGAGGGTTACATTCAGGGCTGAGGGGTTCATTTGTCTTAGTTACTGATTTCTGATCATCCAGATAGTGGAATGGTGGATTCCCTTTCAGGACCTCAATAAGTGTATGCCAAATGAACAAAACGTTGTCGAAAAGGAAACGCAACACTTGAAGGAACAGGCAAATCAGCGTCAGTGGTGCCGGAGAGGTACTGAGGATGTCCCAGATGATAGCTGAGGCCCGGGGATGGGGACCCAAGCAACTGGCAGCAGAGAAGTATGTCAGAAAGTAGTAGGTCCCAGTCATATAAAGTCACGGGGGATTCCCATCTCTGGGAGACCCCTCACCATCCCCTGGCCCCCCAAGAGCAGAGTTGTGTTCTGGTGGCTCTGTGAGGAAAATGAATAGTAATGCATTGTTCTATCGAGGAAGAAAACTATAGCCCCAAGGTGCCAGGTAAGCCTCAGGCATACATAACAAGGGCACAAGCCATTTCACACAGCTGGGAGCCAAAAGCCCCTGGGATGTGAGGCTCTATCCTCAGGGTGTTGGGACAGGGTCCTGGTCCTACAGTCTGAAGAAAGGAGCCCTGGAAAGGCTTGGGATCAAGTAGAGTTTGATATGTGCTTATTAATGAGTTCAGAAATCTCAGTAACTTACTGCTACACTTGAGAAGCTGGCAAAGTTAGAAGGTGAAACACTGATGGAAAAGGTCAAGGCTGCCTTTGCACTGTCAGTACAGAGCCCTACATGAGGCTCCATCTCACGAACCGTGAGATCATGACCTGAGCTGAGATCAAGCAAGAGTCTGGTGCTCAACTGACTGAGCCAGCCAGGTACCCCTCTGTCACAGTTTTTATATCAACAATCAAAAAGTTAAAAAATAGGGGTGCCTGGGTGTCCTAGTCGGTGAAGTGCCCGACTTTGGCTGAGGTCATGACCTCATAATTCGTGAGTTCGAGCCCCGCATCGGGAGTTCGATGGGCTGACAACTCAGAGCCTAGAGCCTGCTTCAGATTCTGTGTCTCCCCTTCTCTCTGCCCTTTCCTCACTCACACTCTTTCTCTCTCCTTCAAAAATAATAAAAACATTAAAGATAACTTTTTTAAAGTTTAAAAAATATTCAGGTGGTCATTCAAAAATACGGTTATTATTGTTTATGTAACAATGAGCCATTAGATAATCATTAAAAATAACTATTAACCTTATTAATATAGACAATATTTACAAACATAAAGTGTCCTGTGCTGAAATTAAGGATTTACTAGAGTTTTCTGATAACTTTACCATCCCACGATCCAATAGTGAAAATGGTTTCCTTTATATATGTTGCTACAATTCAACTAGGTATCATACATCTAATTCCCATTCTTAATGAAATTCAAGGACCATAACCTTCTAAAATGTTTTATAACCATAGTTCTTATTACATAGCTATATTTCATACTTTCCACAGTTTTGTTTAGAGTAATGGAATCATTATAGAAGCCACATAGTCTATAATCAAATATTATACCAATTAATTAACCCATCATGTAAACAGAAAGTCCTAAAATTTCCTTTTGAAGATGTAGGTTTACTTAACTATCACACACTTTACAAAATAACTTGTTCTTTCAAGATCAGAGGGGCAAGTGCCATTTCTGAACCACATCCATAAACAGCACTCTAAATGAGGAAAAAGATCTGCTCCGTTTGACCACCCTCTGTATCCTTCTAGTTGTCCAATTCTGTGGCTAAAGCAATTACACAAACCCAAAAAAGTCAGATTTTCTGAAAGTGGACAGAACAATCTCATGTTAATCTTTGTCATTTGCCAAAAGTGCAAAGTGGCACAAAATTCAGACATCTTTTTGTTTATGAAAGGGTTCCTAAGACAGGAAATTGGATCCCTAAATTGAGATTCTCATATGGAAAAAGCTTCTGGGGAATCTGATACATGACCAAGACAGGCTTCAGACTGGTTTACATAAACCTAACATTTCCATCTCTGATTAGAGAGGAAGCCAGAAGTGAAATCTTAAGTTTCCGTTGAACCCAAGGACTTTTTTTTTAATCTCCAAAAGGGCAGAAAATACACCCAAACTCTTTAAAGTGGCCACTGACGTTTACTTCTAGAACAGCTATATCAATTATCTAGGCTGATAGATTTCTCTGTAGCCAAGATAATGAAGTTGGGAAGGAAAAAAGTACAACCCAGATAGTGTGTGTGTGAGTGTGTATGTGTGTGTGTGTGTTTTATTCAATACCCACAGGGAAGGTCTTTATAAAAAAGGAAGAGTACAATAACTCCATTGGGCTAATTTCCTGATCATAACATTTCCATCCACATAGAGAGTACCCCAAAAGTCTTAGAACAATTTTAAACTTTAATAACCACGGGTGTCTAAATGCAGCAAGCTTGCAAAAAACATTCCTCATTTTTTAGGTTTGCTTATCTACAGTCCATACTTCCTTAGTTTTGTGACTTTTTATCATACTCTTTAGGGTTGTTGTTTTTTTTCCCATTGTTGTTTAAGTATCTGTAAAGATGGCAACAGGAACTGTTAAGTTACTAGAGCTTAAAACTGCACTACGACTTTTGGACTACCGTTTATGATTCCCCGTCTGAGTCCTTATCCTAATTCATTTCACCTATGGACTGACCTTTAAACTCTGAAATGGATTAAATTGTTTTCTCAGAAGTTCTTTTCTTGCAATATCCTCAGAGCGAAGCTGGTTGAACATGTCTCTCAGTTTCTTATAGCTTTCTCACTTATACGTCACTGGAGATGTGATTAGTTTTGCGAAAAGTGCAGAGGCATACGGTTTTCAAACTCTTGTGTTGCAGCAATAAATCTCAGCTTCTATGTGTGACATCAGTACAACTGAAAATGATTTGGGGTAGTACTATGAATATTTAAATGGTCATATTTTAATAAATTTCCACACACTCATCCAGTTAAAAAAACCTGTCTTGACTCGAGGTGTTTTCTCCCCTTCTCCCTGATCAGTGTTGTTTGGGTTTTTATCTGTGACTTCTTGTGTTTTTATAAGGGTCTCGTATATTCCCTGGGCTCTGGAAATTTCTTTCTGTGCATCAAAATGGACTTTTTGTCTGCTCAGGAGGGGAACAATTAGATTAAAATCATTAATTCGCTTGTTTAGTTTCCTGATGTTTTCTTGAAACTGCTCACAAACTTGGTTCCACTGTTTCTGTTCAGTTGGTGTCATTGGATTCCCGAGTTTTTTCCTTGACACTAAAATTGCCTCTCTGAGCTGATCAATAGTATCCTTTATTTCCTTCTGCATGAGGATCCACTCCGGTTGGTATCCATTATCTATCAGTATTCTGTTCAGGTTGTGAGTCATGGGATCAATATATGAACAGCCAGAATATTTCTTTAGAGGTTTTCCCTTCCCACTGAGATTGTCAAAGTCTCCTTTTGCCATTGATTCCTGAATGAGATCCTCTACCAAACGCTCGATAGCCTGAGTTATTTTTTGTTCTTTACTCTGCCTTACATCTTTCACAATTATGCTATCAATGAAATACTGGCTTTGTAGCTTCTGCTTCTGATACTCCATCACTTGCTCAGTTGCGCGGTCTGCTCTAAATTGCCTATATTGCTTCTCTCGTTGACTTGGACTTCCAAAACCAATACCTTCAAAACTTAAATAATGCCGGTGTTGGGGTGTTTTATATTTGAACTTTTCTTCCTCTTCCTCTGCTTCTTCAACTTTATTCTGTCTGGCATTTGCTTGTTCTAACACATGGGAAAGCACCTTCCTATAAGCTTCTTCGATCCTTATAAATGTTGCAGAATCTGCTGTATTAGAGCCACCGTCTGGGTGGTATTGCTTGGCAAGCTTATGAAAAGATTCCCTGACATCATCTGCAGAGCATCCTTCATCCAGATTCAGTAGCCTGTAATATTCTCTCATCTTCTTTTTGGATTTATGTGTTGACATCATTCTATTTCTAATGACACCAAGATATGGAAGCATTTTCATTCCATTAGGTACCATGGAAGCATTTATCGGGTGAGATCTTAAGATGTGAGCCATTATCACATACACTGTGTTCATAATTGTACCCAGAGTTCTTCCTAGCAATGATCTACAAACAGACAACAAAGAGTGAAGAAAGCTGTATTACCAGCAAATCTCATATTTTCAGCAATAAGGAAGAGATTACAGGTACAATAAAGGGCAGTTCTTTCTAATGCTGCCGCCGCCACATTCTTACAGCTATGTTTCTCTTGTGTCAGCAGAGAAATGGAAGTTGATGATGTTTAGCATTACCATATTGTGATATCATCTGGATTCTACTCCTCACTCACTAATCACAGAATTTCAGAGCTGGCAAATTCTTAGAGATCTAATCCAATCTCCTCATTTTATAAGAAAAGGTAGGCCCAGAAGGTGAAGCAACATAACCAAGTCACACAGCAAGGTGTAAGGAAAATGGTTAGGGATAAGGCACAATAAGATGATTGCTTAATTCTCTGTATTCCTGGCAGATTATAAACGTCATCACCTCCACTATATCTTTAGTGTATCACTCTCTTCATCTCAAGGAGTCTTCTCATGAGAAGACATACACACATGAAAAAGAGAGCATGACAAAATATGTACCTAATCTGACATGAAATTGAATAGAATCAAGTGTCCAAAAACCTTATCAAGAAGGAGCTGTCTGCTACCAAGATGAAAGGTGGGCCCTCCTCACACGCTAGTTATTTTTCAAATGCATGGTCTAGCAGAAAAGAAAAACGTATCCCTAGACAATAGCAATGAAATGCTGAAAGTGTTCTAATTGAAAGTGGTATACTGATGTACAAACGCTAAAACTGAGCTCCTGGGGACCCTAATATTCTGGACAGTTGGGGTCAACAGCTTTGAGAGCTGGTGGAGATGGTAGCGGCTGATCCAACGGTGGCCACTGCGGGGCAGTGGTCGGTCTTGACGCGGGACAAGCCCCACCCCGCCCCCTACTCACCTTCACCGCGGCGGGGAAAGGGCTTGGCGGCTCCCGCCCCCATGCTGCGCCTCTGCGCATGCGTGCGCGGCCTGCCCTTTGCTCTCCCCCGGGTCTCGCTGCGGCCCACTGTGGGGAGTGTCTCCGCTGGACTAGACCATCTGCCGCCTTACACGGATGGGACCACAGTGGGGACGGAGGGCAGAGGTCCTATTTAACAGGAAACCCAGGAATCGCTTTAGGGTTCTAATATGATCTGTACCCTTTAGGACACCGGCAGGGCGTTTCGGAAGGCTCCGCCCCGCCTCGGGGTGATCCGCTCCGCCTCCGCTCCCACCTCCAGCGGGGGGCGGTCCAGCCGACTGGGATTGTGGGAGTTGTAGTTCGCCGCGAAGTGCGGCGCGCTCCGGCCTCCGCCGCGCGGGGGCGACGAAAATGTGGCGGTGGCCTGAGCTGTGGAGAGAAGAGCCCGCTGCAGTGTGGGGAGTGGAGGCGGGGACCCTTGAAGTCGCAGTGGTTAGGGGGCGACAGCCCTTGGCAGTTTGCGTTTGGGAAGGGAAGACGTAGTCGTTTCCCTGAACAGGACCTGAACAGCGTCTTCTGGGTCTGCAGGTGCGGCACCAGAGCCGAGCGGTGAAAGTTCTACCCAACCCAGAAAGATGCAGCTAACCCAGGCTAGAAACCTAGTCCCTGGGGCGCCTGGGTGGCTCAGGTTCGAGCCCCGCGGCGGGCTCTGTGCTGACAGCTCAGAGCCTGGAGCCTGTTTGTGATTCTGTGTCTCCTCCTCTCTGCTCCTCCCCCTCGTGCTTGCGTGCTCTCTCTCTCGCTCTCAAAAATAAATAAAATAAATAAACTACAATAAAACCAAACCTAGTCTTTCGTTAATTCAGCAAGTACCTACTGAGCAGCTCGCTTAGCCAGGCGTTGGTAGGGAAGGGGTGAGAACGGTCCAGGACGAAAATCACAGCAGGGGTCTCCTGGCCTTTAAGCTCAGCCACTGTCATGGGGATTTCCTGCTCCCCCTCTTGAATGGGGAGATCATTTAAAAAAAAAAATAGAAAAAGGCAGAAAATTGGAGAATCAGACGGGTTAAAATCCTTTTAACTTCCACTTGCATTTCTGTAACTGTTTACAAGTAAAATAAAGGTACTAATAAATGGTAAACGTATGTTTAACACTTCCCCTTTTGCCACCTACTGTGCTAAGTGCTTTATGTTTAGTCTCCTTTTTTTAAATTTTTAATGTTTTATTTATTTCTGAGAGAGAGGGAGAGAGTCAGTGTGAGCAGGGGAGGGTCAGAGAGAGAGGGAGATACAGAATCTGAAACAGGCTCCAGGCTCTGAGCTGGCAGTCAGCACAGAGCCGACGCGGGGCTCGAACCCAGTAACCATGAGATCGTGACCTGAGCCAAAGTCAGAAGCTTAACCGACCGAGCCACCCTGGCGCCCCTGTCTCTCTTTTTTTAACATTCTTATTTATTCATTTGTTTTAGAAATCTCTGCACCCAAACATGGGGCTTGAACTCATGACCCAGCGAGTAAGAGTCACATGCTCGACTGACTGAGCCAGCCAGGTGCTCCTATATTATGGTCTCTTTTATTTTATTTTTTAAACATTAAAATTTTTTTTAATGTTTATTTATTTTGAGAGAGACACAGAGAGCGTGCAGAAGAGGGACAAAGACAGAGGGAAACCCAGAATCCTAAGCAGGCTTCAGGGTCTGAGCTGTCAGCACAGAGCCCAACGCAGGGCTGGAACCCAGGAACTATGAGATCATGCATAACCTGAGCCGAAGTCAGACGCTCAACGGACTGAGCCACTCAGTCACTTAACCAAATAGTTAAGTGACTTGTAAGTTTCTGTCTTTCAAGAGTGTCAGTTTCATAGTGTGACTCTCTGCTTGTAGAAAATGAATTGGAGGTGACTGAATTATCCATTAGGAACACTTTGCAGCTGCAAAATGCAAACTAGCTGACTTGGGGAATTATTTTTCTCACGTATAAGAAATGGGGAGGTAGGCAGTTTCTGGAATTGTTTCATCTACAAAGAGTTGCCACATTTGCTTTACCATTCTTTCTCCATATATACAGTTTCCCTGAATCATTTGAAAACAGTGAACACACATTATATAAATGAATACGTTACTCCCGAGTATTGAGATTTATTTCCCCAAAACAAGAACATTGCCTTACATTACCATAGCACTGTTATCAAATTAGGTAGACTTAATATAGATACAATATTTAATGTAATTACTATTCCACTTTCACCAATTGTCCTAATGATGTCCCTCGGAGCAACACATACACTTTGAAGTTAGCAGGTCAAATGAGTAATAAGCCAGAGCTTTCTTGTTCAGTTTAGGTATGGGCAGAAAGAGCCAACTCTTTGAAAATATGGTTCTCTTCCTATTAAAAAGATGGCTACATACTCCGCAGTCAATATTTCTAGTGATTGTAAGGTGTGGTCAAAAGATCAAATTTAGAATCTGATCCAAACACACAGGTTGACTAGCTTTTTAAAAAATATATATTTTATTTTAATTAAAAATATTTTTTAATGTTTTTTATTTATTTCTGAGAGAGAGACAGAGTGAGCAGGGGAGGGTCAGAGAGAGAGGGAGACACAGCATTAGAAGCAGGCTCCAAGCTCTGAGCTGTCAGCGCGAGCCCGGCGCAGGGTTGGAACCCAAGAACCGCGAGATCGTGACCTGAGCCGAAGTTAGATGGTTAACCGACTGAGCCACCCAGGCGCCCCTAAAAATATATATTTTATTTTATTTACTAATTTTTTTAGTGGGCTCCACACCTAATGTAGGCTCAAACTCACGACCCCTGAGATCAAGAATTGCGTGCTCTACCGACTAAGCCAACCAGGCACCCCTTCACTGGCATTTTTTTAAGTTTCTTTATTTATTTTGGGGGGCAGCATGAAAGGGGAGGCAGAGAGAGAGGGATGGAGAGAATCCCAAGCAATCTCCACACCATCAGCACATAGAGCCTGACTTAGGGCTCAATCCTATGAACTTTGAGATCATGACCTGAGCCTAAATCAAAAGTCTGGTGCTTAACAGACTGAGCCACCCGGGAACCCTTGACTGGCATTTTTAATGTGATCCTGTTACTTTGCTTAATTAAACTGTAGACTTATTATTTATAATTTTTCATGAATCTGTTCTCTCACAACATATTTGAGCATTTCAAAAACAAACATCATGGGACACCTGGGTGGCCTAGTCGATTAAGCATCTGACTTCGGCTCAGGTCACGATCTCCTGGTTTGTGTGTTTGAGCCCCCCGGTCAGGCACTGTGCTGACAGCTTCAGAGCCTGGAGCCTGCTTCAGGTTCTGTGTCTCCCTCTCTCTCTGCCCCTCCACCGCTTGCACTCTGTCTCTCTCTCTCTCAAAAATAAATAAATGTTAAAAAAATAAAAATAATTAGTTAAAGCCAATGTCCCCATATACAGAGGAGAGTAGACAGCAAGACTTTAGTTGGCACACCAAAACCTAATCAGTAATTGTATTGCCAAGTGGGTAGAAAATAGAGTGATATTTTTTAAAGTTATTAAATCCTTTCTCCTTACTTTATAGTTAAACTGAATATTCACTGAGCTCCTGCGGGAGGTGTGGCACTGGAAAGTGGCCTCTTTGTTCTCAGATGTTTTTTTTCCTTTCTCTTTTGTTTGCTGGTTCTGTGATAACTGCAGAGAGTTAGAAGTCTTTCCAGTAAGTTACCATAGTAACCAAAAATCACACTTCCCTCAAGATTGATTCATGGTTCAGTCTGCATCCTAAAACCACATTGTCCAATGATGTTTGCAAATGGTAACTTCTGGAGCTACAGTCCCTAGAACCATGAATATGCCTTCCCCTCCGGGTNCCCATTTGTAACTCGAACTGGGCTCTTTGGCTGCACCCTTTTCAGGTGCCATCATTTTTTTTTTTTTTTTAATTTACGTAGGCTTGGCACTGAATGTGGGGCTTGAACTCATGACCCCAAGGTTAAGAGTTGCATGCTGTACCCACTGCCTAGCCCAGCCAGCTAGGCACCCCTCTGGGTGCCATCTTAATTCACTTTTAAGCTATTTGCTTAAAAAAGAGTTTGATATAGAGTGCCAGCTTTAACAAATTTTTTTTAATGTTTTAATTATTTCTGAGAGGGAGAGAGAGACAGTGTGAGCAAGAGAGGGGCAGAGAGAGAGGGAGACACAGAATCTGAAACAGCCTCCAGGCTCTGAGCTGGCTGTCAGCACAGAGCCCAATGCGGGGCTCGAACCCAGGAACCGGGAGATCATGACCCGAGCCGAAGTCAGACACTTAACCGACTGAGCCCCCCAGGTGCCCCCCAGCTTTTTTTTTTTTTAAGTTTGTTTATTTATTTTGAGAGAAGGTAAGCATGCCTGTGTGCTCATGGGGGATAGGCAGAGAAAGAGGGAGAGAGAGGGAATCCCAAACAGGCTCTGCATTGTCAGCGCAAACCCTGATGTGGGGCTCGAACCCACAAACCATGAAATCGTGACCTGAGCTGAAATCAAGCATCAGATGCTTAATCAACTAAACCACCCAGGCACCCCACGAGTGTCAGCTTTTAAAGGAAGAAGGCAGTGGTGTGACTTATGTAACCTGCCAATACTCTACAGTCTGGGTGGGGAGGGAGGAGTTAGGGACAGGTACTGTGGAAAAGAGTTCACATGCTTTTGGGTATTTCCTCCTTTTCCCTCTGCCCAGCTAGGTAAGCCAGTTATCAGACTCTCCTGTATGGGCCACATGCGGGGCTGGGACACTTTGCTAATGGTAAACTGCCCTCCACCCAGGATAGTTAATTTTCATTTTTGGCATGGGATTCATGTGATGATTTATTGTTACTTGAGCCTGAATTATCTGCATTTGGTGCTAATCTACAGCACTTTCCGTTCCTTGGAATTCTGAATAATGCATATACCTCCTGCTAACTGCGGGCCACTCGTGGGGGAAACAAAGGCACACTAGCTGTCTGGGAACCAAGATCTGAATTGTTTCTAATCTATATTACATTTATTCAGCATGTTTATTGAAATCACTGCTTTACAGCACAGCTACTGTGTGCTTTTCTCACCCTTCAGAATTTGTTTCCAGCTTTACTGAGGTAGAATTGATAAATAAAAATTGTATATATTTAAGGTGTACAATTTGGCATTTTGACATATATGTGGTGAAATAATCACCGCAAGCAAGCTAATTAATCAAGCTAACATAGCCATCACTTCACATAGTTACCTTTTTTTAATGTTTTTTAAAATTTTTGAGAGACAGACAGAGGGTGAGCGGGGGAGGGGCAGAGAGAGAGGGAGACACAGGATCTGAAGCAGGCTCCAGGCTCTGAACTGTCAGCACAGAGCCCGAGGAGGGGTCGAACCCACAAGCTGTGAGATCGTGACTTGAGCCCAAGGCGGACGCTTAAACGACTGAGCCACCTAGGCGCCCCTCCTTTTTTTTTTTTTTTTTTTTTTTGATGAAAACACTTGAGATCTACTCCCCTAGAGATTTCAAGTGTACAGTACAGAATTGTTAACTATAGTCAGTCTAGATGTTTCGGTAAGTTAAAACGACCAGTATGTGGAGGGTTTGCCTCCTTTCACTGCTTACCAGTTGTCAAAGATTTGAGCAACGAAACTCTAAACACATTAAAACTGTCACGTAACACTATTTGCTAGAGAATCATTCAAGATGCTTTATAGGAAGAATAGGTTTTAAAGCAAATTCCAGAACAGCTTTGTAATGAGATGTAAGGCTGTTTGCATTCAACAAGCTCACTCTCAAGCAGTGTCCCTGAGTGACCTTTTCATTTAGGGCCTTGTCCGGAGGCAAGCAGGCTCTGGTGAGGTGATGCTGGGTCATTTGGTCCGTGCTATTCTCAGAAATGAGCATGTAACTCCAGTTCATTACCCAAACTCCTTTTTGAAGATGCCTTTCTTGATTAAATAAATCACATTTCTTGTATTAAATGAATTTGAAGAATCATATAATTTCTGTTCCTCACTTGACAGCGAGGTTTTGGGGGGATATCCACAGCAAGTGAGTGGTTCTGTCCTTGTTCTTAGGAAATACGTGTTGAGATATTTAGGGATAAAGGGATGCGATGCCTTCAAATTACAATGATTTAGGGGCGCCTGGGTGGCTCAGTCGGTTGGGCGTCCGACTTCAGCTCAGGTCATGATCTCACAGTTTGTGGGTTCAAGCCCCGCGTTGGGCTGTGTGCTGACTGCCAGCTCAGAGCCTGGAGCCTGTTTCAGATTCTGTATCTCCCTCTCTCTCTGACCCTCCCCACTCATGCTGTCTCTCTCTCTCTCAGAAATAAATAAAACATAAAAAAAATTACAATGATTTAGAAATAAACACATGTACAGAGAGCAAGGGAGAAAGAGAGCAAACAATAAACCATGCAGACTGAAATGTTGGTGGGAAAAAATGGGTAAAGTTGATTTGGAAGGTTTTTGTATTCTTGCAACTGTTCTATAAGTGTTAGTCATTTTTAATTTTTTCAAAAGAACGTAATCATGGGGTGCCTGGGTGGCTCAGTTGGTTGAGTGTCTGACTCTTGGCCGATGTCATGGCGATGGAATTGAACCCTGCCTTGGACTTTGTGCTGACAGTGGTGGACCTTGCTTCATATTCTTTCTCTCTCTCCCTCTGCCCCTTATCTATGTGCATGCACGCATGCTTTTGGTCTCTCTCTCTCTCTCTCAAATCAGTAAACTTAAAAAAAAATAAAAAGTAAGTGAGCAATCAAATCATGAAAAGCCATGGAAGAACCTGAAATGCACATTAAGTGAAAGAAGCCAATCTGAAAAGGCTACATATTATATGATTCCAACTATATAAAACTATAGAAATAGTTTTAAAGAAAATCAGTGGATTAAAAAATAGGCAAAGGACGCGAATGGACATTTCTTCAAAGAAGGAAGCTCAACACCCCTGATCATTAGAGAAATGCAAATCAAAACCACTGTGAGACAGCGCAACACCCCATGAGGGTGACTGCTACCAGACAAAACAAAACAGAAAATAACAAGTGATGGTGAGGATGTGAAGAAACAGAAACCCTAGTGAGAATATAAAATGCTGGAGACATTTTTGATTGTCACAACTGGGAATTGTTCCTGGCGCCTAGTGCTTAGAGACCCGGAACGCTACTCAACATCTTACAGGGCAAGGCTTATCTGGCAAAGAATTCTCTGGCCCAGAATGTCAAGAGTGCTATTTCTGGGGCCCTGCTGTGGACTCTCCTTTCTCTCGGTTCTCCTTTCCACTTATTTCTCCTTAGATCTATTATGGTTGAGACAAGGAATAGCAGAATGTTGGGATAAAAGAGACCATGGAAATCTAATCTCAGCCTTTGGAAACAGAAAAAAAAATGACATGCCCAAGGCCACGTGGTTTGTTGCAGATTTTCCTGCCGGTCTAAATCTGCAGATTTAATCTGCACTGTTAGTGCAGGACTTTTCCTATAGCCCTCCCTGTACAGAGGGCAAACACGATTACATGTTGCAAAAGGGAAAGAAAGTGCTAGAGTATTTGCATGTTGGCTTGGCTTATAGCTTTCTAAAATAACAATCTCAGGGGCACCTGGGTGGCTTATTCGGTTAAGTGTCCTGATTCTTGGTTTCGGCTCAGGTTATGATCTCGCGGTTTTGTGGGTTTGAGCCTCCGAGTATGGGCTCTGTGCTGGCAGTGGGGAGCCTGCCTGGGATTCTCTCTCTCTCCCTCTCTCTCTGCCCCTCCCCTGCTCATGCTGTCTCTGTCTCTCTCAAACTAAATAAAGTAAAAAAATAAAATAACCATCTCAGTTTCAGGAGGAATTTGTTTCTTTTTTTAAAAAATTATTTTTAATGTTTTTTATTTATTTCTGAGAGAGAGAGACAGCGTGAGCAGGAGAGGGTCAGAGAGAGAGAGATACAGAATCTGAAGCAGGCTCCAGGCTCTGAGCTGGCCATCGGCACAGAGCCCGACACAGGGCTCGAACCCACAAACTGTGAGATCATGACCTGAGCCACAGTCGGACGCTTAACTGACTGAGCCACCCAGGCGCCCCCAGAGGAATTTGTTTCAAAACGTAGTTAGTAGTACTAGATCTCTGTTAAGTCATTATTAGATTTTAAATAATAGTTAAAAGAAGGCCATTGGGGTGTCCCCTAATCCAATCTGTTTGTCGTCCTTCTAAGAGGAGGAAATCTGGACACACAAAGGGATACCGGGAGTGCACGTGCGCAAAGGAAAGGCTATGTAAGAACACAGTGAGGAGACGGCCTCGAAAGATCGATCTTGAACCTCCAGCCTCCACACCTGCAAGAGAGTTAATTTCTGTTCAAGCCGCAGTCTGTGGCATTTGTTACAGCAGCCTGCAGACTAGCACATGGGGCTGTAAGGTCCTCATACGTTTGTTCAGTGGATTCCAGGAATTTGTATCATCCAAACGGTTTCCTCCCAGATGGAAAACTCTAAAAGCAAGTAGAGGCTTTAGTGCCCTCAGTTCTCTCTTGCTGGACGCACGTGTCCTGGAGGTCGAGCTACGGGCCACTGGTGCCTCTTCCTTACCTCCTCCGGCCAGGGCTCTCAGGCCACCTCGTGTGTTTGCATTTTGGCTTGACACGCTTGGGGCTGCAGAGCCTCCTGTGCAAGGGAACAGATTTAAGGCGCTGGGCTTTCTGGCTTGCTGAACCGTGCATGATGGGGTGGCGGAGGCTGTTTCTTTCTACTTGGCTTCTAAGAGAAAGGAATCAGAAGCTCTGTTCCCCGCTCCCTGAGACACCCTTCTAGCCTGGTGGCATCCCTCTCTCCTGGGCCCCAACCACACCGTTTGTTGGTTTGTTTTTAGGCTCCTTTGCGACCTCTCACCTGATTGCTAAGCGTGTTAGTGCTGTGGGGCTCTGTGAGTTTTGCGTTCTGATTACCTAACTCGTCTACACACTTGTACTGACTCAGTTCCAGGCCTGAGCTTGGTCCCTAAACTGATCACTTACCGGGAGTGGTAACAGGGTAGAGGTCAGGACTCCCTAAACGTGCCAAGAAGTCCCACCTCCCTCTGAAGATAGCCCTCATTTTGTAAAAGGCACACCTTGCACCTATCCTGAATCTTACTCGGGTGCTGAAAACACCCTCAGGGTACCAAACAAAGGCACCCTTGGAAAGGCTGATTTGAGGGGAAAAAAAAAAGGTTAGGGCCCCTGGGTGGCTCAGTTGGTTAAGACTCGACTTCTGCTCAGGTCACGATCTCATGGCTCATGGGTTGCTTGTGGGTTCCAGCCCCACATAGGGCTCTGTGCTGACAGCTCGGAGCCTTGATCCTGCTTCGAATTCTGTGTCTCCCTCTCTCTCTGCCCCTCCTTCCACTCATGCTCTCTCTCTCTCAAAAATAAGCATTAAAATTTTTTTTAAAAAGTCTGATTTGCTGCGGATGCAGAGAAAGCAAAACAAATCCTTTATAAACTGGAAGGTTTTCAATACTTGGCTTTCAACAAAAGTGAAGGAGGGCCTCATAGATTTGTCAGATGAATATTTAATTTAAAATAATTTTTGGACGGGTGCCTGGGTGGCTCGCTCAGTTGGTTAAGCGTCCCACTTGGGCTCATGATCTCACAGTTCACGAATTTGAGCCCTGTGTCGGGCTCTATGTTGACAGCTCAGAGCCTGGAACCTGCTTTGAATTCTGTGTCTCCCTCTCTGTCTCTTCCATGCTCACGCTCCATGTCTCTCTCTCTTTCAAAAATAAACATTAAAAAAATTTTTAAATGATTTTTGGTGATAGATCTTGTTTTGCTTTTGCATCTAACTGAAGCAGTCAAGGGATTGAGTGATACTGCTCTAACAAAACTAATTTTTCCTGTAAATGTTTGGAGGTTAGTAGTACAGAAAAATTTAAAATGCAATTTGGGGGCGCGTGGGTGGCTTAGTTAAGCATCCAGCTCTGATTTTGGCTCAGGTGGTAATTTTACAGTTAGTGGGATCAAGCCCTGAGTTGGCTCTGTGCTGATGGTACGGAGCCTGCTTGGGATTCTCTCTCTCCCTCTCTCTCTGCCCCTCCCTTACTAGCATGCACGTGTGCTCTCTCACACTCTCTCAAAATAAATAAACTTAAAGAAAATAAAATGCAGTTTGACTTTGAGTGTCCACAGATACTTCAATTCATGAATCTTTTTTTAAATTTATTTTTTAAGATGTTTATTTTTGAGAGAGAGAGAGAGAGAGAGATGATCCAAAGTGGGACTGATGTGGGACTTGAACTCTCAAACCATGAGATTATGACCTGAGCCGAAGTCGGGCGCTTAACTGACTAAAGCCACCCAGGCACCTAATTCATGAACCTTTTTAAAAAAATGACATTGGGGCACCTGGGTGGCTCAGTCGGTTAAGTGTCCGACTTCGGCTCAGGTCATGATCTCATGGTTTGTGGGTTCGAGCCCCGCGTCGGGCTCTGTGCTGACAGCTGGCTCAGAGCCTGGAGCCTGTTTCAGATTCTTTATGTCCCTCTCTCTGTCTCAGAAATAAATAAAACATTTAAAAAAAGTGAAATCAATTGGGAATGTTGAAATCTTCATGCCTTTAATGCTCAGAATACAGGTGGGGCTCAGGAATTAGCATTTGTAATAAGTTTACTCCCAAGAATTACCAGGTTAACAGATGGAGGATTTAGGTTTAGGATTGTGGTTCAGATAGACAAGTCTTTAATATGATTTGTCACAAAGCTTGGATGTCATAACTGATTTCATGTACATGACTTCATATTTGGAATGTGAAGTATTATAAATGTGTGACGTATTTTATAACATCAGATTAAATGTAATCTTGATGGGGGCGCCTGGGTGGCTCAGTCGGTTAAGCGTCCGACTTTCGCTTAGGTCATGATCTCGCGGTTCGTGGGTTCGAGCCCCGCGTTGGGCTCTGTGCTGACTGCCAGCTCGGAGCCTGGAGCCTGTTTCAGTCTGTGACTCCCTCTCTCTCTGACCCTCCCCTGTTCACGCTGTCTCCCTCTCTCCTAGAAATAAATAAAACATTAAAAAAAAAATGTAATCTTGATGTATTTACAAGACCGAAATAACGCTTTTACAGCGACAGTTGTATCTTTGTTTTGGGAAACCGTTTTATCGGCACAGAATTCATATGCCACACAATTTGCCCACTTAAAGTGTACATTTCAGTGACTTTAGATATGTCCATGGGGTCGTGCAACCATCTCCACAATCCATTCTAGAACATTCTCATTACCTAACAAAAACCCTGCACCCTTAAGACATCTATCCCCACAGCCCTGGGCAACTGCTGATCTCTTCTGTCTGTATGGATTTGCCTGTTTCCAACATTCCATGTCAATAGAATTATAAATGTAGTCTTACGTGACTGGATTCTCTCACTTACCAAGTATTTAAAAACATTTTTTTTAATGTTTATTTATTTTGAGAGGGAGAGTGGGTGAGTGGGGTAGGGGCAGAGAGGGAGACAGAATCTGAAGCAGGCTCCAGGCTCCAAGCTGTCAGCACAGAGTCTGACGTGAGGCTCAAACCCATGAACCATGGGATCATGACCTGAGGCAAAGTTGGACGCTTAAGTGGCTCAGCCACTCAGGCGCTCCCCACTTAACATGTTTCATCCATGTTGTAGTATGTATCGGCTTTGTATCCTGTAATGACAATGAGAGACCACATTTTCTTTATTGACTCATTAGCTAATGGACATTTTGATTGTTCCTACTTAAGAATGAATTTAAAACTAGTAATTGACGGTTGGTTCCAGATAAAGGAAAATGGCCTTGTATTGTAAATAAAACGCTGACATAGTGTGTGGAAGAATGGCTATCAGAGACTATCTCTTCCACAGTAGGGGAGGAGGCAAAATTTATGTATTACAGAGATAATTGGTAAAAAGCAGCTCAGGGAGATAAGCCAAGAGGAACTATTGGCGTTAACAGTAACATGAACTTAAAAATAGCTGGGATTTTATCAGTTTTCCTGAACTACCTGCAGCCGCACCTGCCACTTGAACTGTGGAGCTGGATCCTTGTCACATGGGGGCTGTGGTGCTTGGGAATCCCCTTGCCATGTGCAGGGCACCTGCCCTCGTGGATTTCACACTTTCTGACAACCCAAGGCCATATTCTTTTTCTCCCTGACCCCTGGGTGTGCGAGCAGGGTGGGCAACCTAACCTTGGCCAGTCGGATGATCCTGCCTGGGACTTGAAGCCTGGATGAGTGATCCAGAGACACAGGCAGTCAGAGTGCATTTTGGTTGTCGGGGCACAGCAGATGGGGGTGCCCACTGGAAGTGGGGCCGGGGGGGACCTGACGGGACCATGGCAGCAGTGTCCTTGACAAGATCCTCCTGGGGCAAGATGTTGGTTGTCCCCTCAGCACGAGAGAGACAGGCAAGGGAACTGTGATTAAAAAAAAGAGGAACTGTACCAGTTACTAAACTTCATTATGGTCAAATACTATCTTGTACTCGAGTTACTTAAGAAGTTTGTATAGTAGTTAGAATGAGTAAAAAATTAGAGAAGAGACCACGAAATTTCTCTTACAAATTGTAACACCCTTTAGAACATCCTTTGGCTTACTAGTTTTGGAACTCACACTTAAATCATTTGACTGTTAATGGATTAACAGACACCCCCCATCCCCCTAATCTTTCTACTTGAACACAAGGTGTGACAAGGGCTGGTATTTTATTCCTTTGTATACAAACAGAAAGAGACATCCATAATAAAAGATAAATGTCCATATTTATTACAATAAAATATTGACCTCTTTTCACTTTTGCATTGCCTTTCTCATAACTTAAATGACCTTTTCCCTACTGTTATAAACTAATGACTCTTCATATACTCATCACGTCCAAATAATACTCAGCTTATCCCAAACAAGACAGTAGGACACCCTGTAAGCGGGCTCCCTTGTTCTTTCAGAATCATCCTTATTTTCAAATGTCTTCTGGTTTCTGGCAACCAGACACAATTTGAGTCTTCTTATATCAAGATAGGAAATCAATAACCTTACATGGAAATCATGTTCCTTTTAATAGAAATTAGTATCAGAGTAAGGGCTACAAAATTTTATTTCTAAAGTCATAAGGTTACATTGATTTTTCCTTAAAAAAATTTTTTTTAACATTTATTTTTGAGAAAGACAGTGAGCGAGTGCAAGCTGGGAAGGGGCAGGGAGAGAGGGAGACAGAGGATCTGAAGCAGGCTCCTGGCTGTGAGCGCAGAGCTCGATGTCGGACTCAAATCCCACAAGCGAGGAAAACATGACCTGAGCCAAAACCAAGCATCAGCTGCTCAACAGACTGAGCCACCAGGTGCCCTACATTGGTTTTTCTAATGCACGTGATGGTACTATCGGCATGGTAC
>NW_027530213.1:6897786-6930682 GCF_008692635.1 Crocuta crocuta | reverse complement strand
TTCATGGTACTTTTTTTTTTTTTACCATATGTGATTTTATCCACCAATAACATTTTCCTTTTTATCTTTTAACTTTCTATAAACCCCATATGACAATATTTGGCATATATATAATAAGTACTTAATAATATTGAGTGACCTCTCCAGAACAAATGAACCCACTGTTTTTACAGCAAGGGGACCTATATGAAGTGAGAAGCCTGACCCTCCAGTTTGACCGTTGCTGAGTGCAGTCAGTGTGAATAAGGGTGACATCACTGGCAGGCTACTTGGGCCTGGGGAAACCTACTTGCACCAAAGGCAGAGATTAGGGTTTGTTGGTGAAGGTGCCTCTCCTAATCCCCTACTCTTTCTTTTTGTCAGGCTAGGATTTATGTCTTCTTTATGAAAGGACTCCTTAGCTGTTAAATGTTGAGTTTAAACTCCAAGAGAAGATTTGAACACAGGCATCCTTCCTGTAAGGTACACTTTGGTTGTGCAGACAGAGCTTAGGCCACATCACCTTGAAGGCTGCTCAGTAGTTCAAGGATGGCTGGCTGCCTTTGGGCTAGATGGCCAGTCCTTATTCACTCTGCTCTGGGAGAAATGTGGCCCCAATTCAGTAGATGCGGAAACAGAGAGACAGAGGAGATGAGGAACATGCCTAAGTCCTATGTTTTGAATCTAGATGCCACCAAAACTCTATAATCTTCTAGTATTTATAAAAGTATGGATGTTTGTAACCCATTAATTGTGAAGCTAAAATCCGGGTATTATAGAAACTATCAATAATTAGGAGAAGGTTTAAAGATATTTCAAAGCACAAAAGTACACCATCCCTCAGAAGTGGGAGCTACATACACTGTTTATGACACTATGTTATGATCAGGATAACTACAGTACATTAGTCTCCATTCAGACCACTACAGATATACAATATGAGGAAGAGATATTAACTTAGTAGCCTTCTTGGCTAACGCTTCAAAAACTAGAGAACATAAGAGCTACAAAAAATGGAGGTCATATTGGTCAGAAGAAGAACAGAGACTAAGAATTTTGTTATCTTGTTTGGGTGAAAGCGAAAGGGATTCTGAACAACCACCTTGATTATAATCAAGGTCTGGAACAGGTAAACCCTGAAAGACCACTGGAGGTGACACACGTGCTCTCNCCAGGCTCTGAGCTGGCAGTCAGCACAGAGCCCGACGCAGGGCTCGAACCCACGAACCGTGAGATCATGACCTAAGCGAAAGTCGGACGCTTAACCGACTAAGCCACCCAGGCGCCCCTGCTGCACATCTTTTTAACGAATCTCTGTTCATTAAAAAAATGGCCAGAGGCGCGGGTGAGGAATTCTGTTTTAGCAGTTGTTTCTCTGGGCGGAGTCCACGATAAAAGCCACCATGCAGATAGCCAGACTTCTTTCAGAACTGGCTCTAGTCCCAAATGGGGAGGCTTCACTACTCTGTGACCCAACGAATCTTGCCATTTTCTCCAAGCTGTACAGTTCCCCTGGCTACCAGCTGGAGGGCTGCCGGAAACACTTTATGCTCTGCTAATTTCACTCTTTCAGACAGAGTTGTAACAGTGTCACCTCTCTTCACTGGAACAGCTTCTTGTAAGATAATCTGTCCAGCATCTACATCTTCCTGGGGAAGGAAGCAAAAGTTTTGAACATTACTTTCTGGCCAGTACAATTTATATATAGACAGTAAGGATATTTTGGTAGGAGACATACTCACAGCTACAAAGTGCACAGTACACCCAGTGACTGTGACCCCAGCTTCCAGGACTTGCTCATGTGCATTTGAACCCTTAAAAGACGGGAGCAAGGATGGATGGATGTTGAGCATCTTTCCTGGAAATTCATAAAAACAGAGCGGTCAGAATTTAAAAATCCTATGTGTTTTACCAAAGGAATAAATGTGTTCCCGTCTAGGAGTCAGCAGGAGCCGGGTTTCTCTGGGTGTTTTGTGTGAAAAACAGAAAGAAAGTAAAGGGAAATCTAGGTTCTCATCCAAGAGGCCCTGGGGGCAGCAAGTTCCCGCCTTGCACAACTGAAGATCCACCCAGGGATGCTGAATAGGTGCCCGCAGTGACTGAAGTCGCAGATGGGATGGGTCAGCTCTGGATCACAGAGCTCTCCGGAAGATTCGGCTTGTCACTGGCACTCGCAAGAAAGTCCTGCATGGCACCTGCGTGCTGACTTCTAACCACGAAGCGGTATGTCCGCTGGCCAGATGCTGGGTTGGTCAGTTCTGTGAGCATTATGTCACCACAGCCACTGCCAATTTTGTAGTCTATCTAATCACATACAACAAACTCTCTGGAGAGAGAATACATTTACTGCCCAAATGTAGGCACAAAAAAGGACAACAGGATGTTAGTGGAATGTTAAATGTTAGTGAAACCATGAAAATGTTAGTGGAAAGGACAGTAACACAAGGTGTGTTTTCCAGAAATAATGCCTTCCTTGCCTTGTCTGGCAACGGTCTACACTTCCTAAGAGTAGAATGGACTCTTCATTTTGGGGTACAGAGAACTGCTTTCTTTTGCTTCACAACAAGTAAAAATGTCTCTTCCGAATATTTATTTAGAAGATAAAATATTAATAATGTGAGTAACCTAAGCTGTAGTAGAACAAGTGATTAATTACAGGCCAAAAGAAAGCCAAAGAAGCAGGCCAAAGAAAACGGATAAAAAGAGCAGGATAATAAAAGATTATTGGGTCATTCATTCTTTGAGCTGAGGCAAAGGAAGTTAATTTATGACCTGTGTTAAAATGGCCTAGTAAATATTTCACAGTTGGGATTGTTTGGGAAGTTAACCATCCTGCAGTGGTTGAATTCTCAATGAGGGGGTCAAATTGTAGCTTACCATCCCATTTTCTGACAAAGGGGCCAGATAAAATTCTCATGAATCCTGCAAGACAGACTATGTCTGTGGAGAACTCTTCAAGGACTTGGTCAATTGCAGTGTCAAATTCTACACGACTTTTATATAATTTATGATTAATTACCTGTAACGGAAAGAGATAAGCACAGTCTTTATAAATGAATTACCAAAAATAATTTAAAACTCAACCTTTACGTAAACCATACTTCGCTTCTTTCTGATGAAGACGCGCCTGATGTAAAGAAGTACGAGATGGGGAGGATGGAGTTGAAAGGCACACCCCCCAGTGCAGAAAGCTGAAGAACAAGGTGTCCTACAGACGGAGGTCTTGTGGGTGGGGGGCAGGTTAGGAGTTTAAATACAGTCTGCAGGAAAGATACTTCTCAAAGTAACTCACTCTGGTGGGAATTCCGGCTCTTTCTGCTTTATCTAAGCCAGCCACCCCAACTTTGTTGGAGATAACGACAACGATGTGTGCGCAGCTACTTGGCTCCTTGGTACTGTCTATGAGAGCCTGGAGGTTTGACCCTGAAAAAGAGAGAAAAACACAAGTAAGCTGACATTCCTTACAAGAGATATATACCATTCTGAATACTGAATGGTCAAGATTTTCAAATAAATGTCAGAAAAGATTGGCAAAATACGTGAGGCTTTTAAATTCCCTTTCTCTTGGGATAACGGATCAATAATAGCTTATGAAAGCGCAGGCATTCTTGGTTTTAGGATATGTAATTTTTCCCGCAAAATACCTTATGTTCCAGCACTGTAATAAAAACAGTACAACATGATTTAAAAACTGACTGATGAGAAATAATCTGCTTAATTAAGCAAGAAAGAAATCTTTTTTTTTTGAAGATTTTATTTTTTTTAAGTGTTTATTTTTGAGAGAGAGAATGAACGAGTGAGGGAGGGGCAGAGAGAGGAGACAAAGAATCCGGAGCAGGCTCTGTGCTGCCAGTGTAGAGCCCAACACAGGGCTCGAACTCATGAAGTGTGAGATCATGACCTGAGCCAAAGTTGGATGCTTAACCAACTGAGCCACTTAGGCGCCCCAAAGATTTTATTTTTTAAAGTAATCTCTATATCCAACATGGGGCTTGAACTTATAACCCCGAGAGCAAGAGTCGCATGCTCTACTGACTGAGCCAGCCAGGTACCTGGAAAGATCCACCCTCTCAAGAAGAAACCATTATGACCCTGACAATAGCTTCTTTGTTTCACCATCACGTTGGGCCTAAAGTATACTGAAACCTTAATATGGACTTGGAAAGCAATTACATTTCTGGGAATGTATCCTAAAGAAATAATCAGTTATGTGCTTAAAAATGTGTATTAAAAAAAACTGTTCATAGCAATGCTGCTTATTAAAGTGGGAAAAAGAAACATGGTATATATTCATCTGAGAGAATATGGTGCTTTTTTTTTTTTAAATCTTTTTAAATGTTTTATTTATTTCTGAGAGAGAGCGAGCATGAGCAGGGGAGGGTCAGAGAAAGAGGGAGATACAGAATCTGAAACAGCCTCCAGGCTCTGAGCTAGCTGTCAGCACAGAGCCCAACACGAGGCTCGAACCCAGGAACCATGAGATCATGACCTGAGCCAAAGTTGGACGCTCAAATGACTGAGCCACCCAGGCGCCCCATAGAATGCTCTTATTACTTTATCCTCTGTCTACAACAGTCAAACATAAATTTTACCTTATTATTATTAACAATTAAAAAAAAACCCTCAGCAGGGTGCTGGAGGGGTTGTGGGTAGGGGGGATGGGCTAAATGGGCAAGGGGCATTAAGAAAGACCCTTGTTGGGATGAGCACTGGGGGTTATACACAGGGGATGGGTCACTGGAATCTACTCCTGAAATCATTACTGTACTATATGCTAACTTGGATGGAAATTAAGAAATAAAAAAAAAGAATCATAAAAAGGAAACAAACAAATCTCAGCCATTTTAAGACTTTTCAATTACAAAGCTACAGTACAAAAAGAAGATGGATTTTCTCTTTTCTAGTTTCTTTTTCTTCAGCCATCTTTGTGATACCCTCTACTCTTCCTTTAGGGTCTCAAATGCCTCAGAAAAGTAGAAAGACTGAGGATACAGATAAAGAACAGTCCTTAACAACCCCCTACCCCCCTACGGAGAGCGTCCTCACAATCTGAAGGAGGTTTACCTGTTTTTGGGGGGGGAGGAAGGGAGAGGGGCACATCTCACCTGTTCCAGATATTAAGACAGCCACTCTTGCCTTTTTTGGTTGGACAGAGAAATGATTTTTCAGAGTGCCATTCTCCAATACTGATCCATTTACTTGCATGGTTTCAAACAGACGCTTGATTTTCACACGAGGAGAACCTTCATTTCAAACACACCCAATAAATAAGACTAGAACAACTGTGAATTAACAGTAATGGAAAGAGTATTTTATGAAAATTGAGAATACTTTATTCTGAAAATAAGATATGCACGGACTAAAATGAAGAATAGATTTGTGTTACTTAAAGTTACTCATAAACACTTCATGAAAGAGAACACATGTAATTACCTACTTCAACTAAAAGCTATGGCGTGCCACTGTCTCCTGACCTCAGGGTAGGGATGTGACCTAAGCAAGGCCATTCAAAGATTTGGTACAGGATGTTGAGGAAGAGAAGGCCTCTTTCCTAATGCAATGTGAGCTCAAGGATGTAGGCTCAAGAGATCTTTCTGGTATTTGGAGAACCGGCCTGAAAAGGAACCTACACAATAAAGGGACGAAAGGCAGATAGAGACATCACCAGCAAGTATTGGTGTCTCTGTCAGCTCAGCTGAGCGGCTTTTCTGCCACTCCACCAATTTCCAATACGTTTGACAGAGTCCTGAGTGTACATGGCACTTGTCAGGGCGCCCGTTCCGCTGCCGAGCCGAGTCACAGAGCAGAGCCTGAGACGAGGTCTTGCGAGGGGGGAGATGACCTTGGGAAGTGATCCCAGCAAACCGGAGTGAGGATCTGGGAAGTTTGATCTCGAGAGCCAGTGTAAGAGCATGTAATTAACCTGCTCGCCACCGGAGGCACCTGGGGCTTGACTCCCCTGGGACCTCAAAGGCACCACGAAGACTGTCTCAGAACTGCTCCCTTCTTCTGTCCCTAAAGTGGGTTATTTATTCACCCCACTGTTCAGGGCTGTCTTTTGGGGTACAGTTGTGCATATGTGACCAGCACACGAAGCGTCAGCGCCCTAAGGCAGGAGGGAAGAGGCGTGTGGTGGTACTAGCTTCCGCGTCGCGCTGTCGCGGCTGTGTGAACACAGGTGTCGTACAATGGCTTCAATAAAAGGTAGGCAGAAGCTCGAGGCAGGACAGTTGTATTTCAGGTTATAAACCTAAGAGCAAGTAGACAAGGAGCGGTTACCTGTGGGTCGCGCAACCACCTTGCCAATCACCCAGGCTTCTTCCTTGTGCCGCTTAATATCCTGCAGAACCTGCTCTGTCGTATCCTCCGCCACCACTAGGGCAGCCCCAAGCCCACAGTTAAACGTTCTGGCCATCTCTTCCTCAGACAGGTGTCCTTCCTGCTGTAACCACGAGAAGATCCGGGGGATCCGCCAGGTCTGGGCATCTGAAAACAGAAAAGATTTAAATAAAACAAAACAAAAAAATAACAACAAAAAAAAAAGGGGTGGGGGGGTCTCCTGGGTGGCTCAGTCAGTTAAGTGTCCGACTTCAGCTCAGGTCATGATCTCATGGTTCATGGGTTCGAGCCCCGCATCAGGTTCTGTCCTACAGCCACCTCAGAGCCTGAAGGTTCTTAAACAGAGCTGTTTAAGATTCTGTACCTCCCTCTCTCTCTGACCCTCCCTTGCTCATGCTGTCTCTCTCTCTCAGAAATAAATAAAACATAAAAAAAATTTTAAAAAATAATAATAAAAGAAAACAGGCAAGATATTAATCTACCGTCTCCAAGTATAACGTATGCATACACACACACCTGTGAATTTTTTTGGGGATCCATCTGTACCTCAGATATCCAGAACACTGTTGCTGACACACTTGGCCAGTATTCACAATTATGTGAGGTTTTGTGCTGCCTTAACTATATTTTTAGGAACCCTCTAATGGATTGTGTTACCAGCTGAATTCCCATAAAGGTTTGTGAATGTTTAGCTGGGTCTTAGCAATGACCAAAATGCACCCTAAGTATGATGCAAAGCTAGGTGGCTTAAGTTAAGGATTTAGAGGAAATGTGTACACTATGTAAAAAGTTATGCTATATAAAAGGTTAAAATAAAAAACTCTATCCTGCTGTATTTACTTTAAAATTTAGATTGAGGTCTGTTATAATACAATAAACGTCTCTAATAAAAGTTTACTTTTATTACTTTTTTATCTTAGGAAGAGAGGATATATATATATGGATATAATACGTATATTATACCCTTGTATATATTATATATATCCATAGAGAGAGAGAGAGAGAGAAGAAGGAGGGTGAGAGAGGGAGAGAGCATGCATGCACTCTTGTGCATGAGCAGGGTAGGGGTGGAGAGAGAGACAGAATCCCAAGTAGGCTTTGCACTGTCAGCTCAGAGCCTCATGTGGGGCTCAATCACACAACTCTGAGATCATGACCTAAGCTGAAATCGAGAGTTGGATGCTCAATCAACTGAGCCACGCAAGCATCCCTTTAATAAAAGATTTTAAGTACAGGCATAAACACAACACACACACAATTTATATTTGGATAATTCTTTGGACTCTATGGTTAGGGGATCTGACTTATAAAAAAATACTGAATTAAGTATTTATTCATGATGCTCCTAAGAAAGGGATGTCATTGTAAACTTAGCTTTTTATTAAATAACAGGTTAACAATCAGTTCCCCTTATTAATTTGGTGTACCTGCTGGAAAATCAGTTCTTTCTTTTTCTCTTTCTTTTTTAAAGTAATTTCTACCCTCAATGTGAGGCTTGAATGAACCCAAGACCCCAAAACCAAGAGCCACATGCTCTATAGACTCAGCCAGCCAGGTGCTGACAATCAGTTCTTAAATGTTCTAGAATTGATACAATATTTTAAAGTTTATTTATTTTATTTTGAGGGAGACCAAGAGTGCACACACATGCGCGAGTATGGGAGGGGCAAGAGAGGGGGAGAGAGAATCCTAAGCAGGCTCCATGTGGTTGGCACAGAGCCTGATGTGAGGCTTGAACCCACAAACTGTGAGACCATGACTTAAGCCAAGACCAAGAGTCGGACATTCACCCAACTGAGCCACCCAGGTGCCCCTAGGTTGATACAATTTTTAAAAGGCATCTGCATGTCTATGAATGTTCTCCATCAGATTTCTACTAGCTGGGAAATGTCCATTCTTAAAAGCTGAGCTCAAAGATTTAGCTACTATGATGTTCACTGTTCTATCAATAGTCAAAAGTCAACAGCAACATAAAACCAAATAGTGGAGGGCACCTGGTAGCTCAGTGTCCGACTCTTGATTTGGGCTCAGGTCATGATCTCATGGTTCGTGGGTTCAAGTCCTGCAACAGGCTCTGTGCTGACACTGCAGAGCCTGCTTGAGAGTCTTTCTCCCTCTAAATAAATAAACTTAAAAAAAAAATTAAACAAAACAAAAACTAAATAGTGGTATGTCCATAAAAAATGGAATACTTGTCTAAAAAATGTTATTTTTTATTTTATTTTTTTTAATGTTTTATTTATTTCTGAGAGAGAGAGAGAGTATGAGCAGGGGAGGGTCAGAGAGAGAGAGATACAGAATCTGAAGCAGGCTCCAGGCTCTGAGGCGNTGCACACACATGCGCGAGTATGGGAGGGGCAAGAGAGGGGGAGAGAGAATCCTAAGCAGGCTCCATGTGGTTGGCACAGAGCCTGATGTGAGGCTTGAACCCACAAACTGTGAGACCATGACTTAAGCCAAGACCAAGAGTCGGACATTCACCCAACTGAGCCACCCAGGTGCCCCTAGGTTGATACAATTTTTAAAAGGCATCTGCATGTCTATGAATGTTCTCCATCAGATTTCTACTAGCTGGGAAATGTCCATTCTTAAAAGCTGAGCTCAAAGATTTAGCTACTATGATGTTCACTGTTCTATCAATAGTCAAAAGTCAACAGCAACATAAAACCAAATAGTGGAGGGCACCTGGTAGCTCAGTGTCCGACTCTTGATTTGGGCTCAGGTCATGATCTCATGGTTCGTGGGTTCAACTCCTGCATCAGGCTCTGTGCTGACACTGCAGAGCCTGCTTGAGAGTCTTTCTCCCTCTCTAAATAAATAAACTTAAAAAAAAAATTAAACAAAACAAAAACTAAATAGTGGTATGTCCATAAAAAATGGAATACTTGTCTAAAAAATGTTATTTTTTATTTTATTTTTTTTAATGTTTTATTTATTTCTGAGAGAGAGAGAGAGTATGAGCAGGGGAGGGTCAGAGAGAGAGAGATACAGAATCTGAAGCAGGCTCCAGGCTCTGAGGCGGCTGTCAGCACAGAGCCCGACACGGGGCTCAAACCCATGAACTGTGAGATCATGACCTGAGCTGAAGTCGGATGCTTAACTGACTGAGCCACCCAGACGTCCCTTAAAAATGATGTTATTATGACAACCGGATATCGATGGCATATTAAATAGGATGAATAGCAGATTACCAAGCTATGATCTCATTTTAGCAAAGAGCCTAGTTTCTATAAATGATCAGATGGGTCATGAATAATGTAGCCAGTTGTAACTTTAATGCTAAAAATTCCTTACTTAAATCTGCTGTCAAAGTAGGATTCCTCCAAGAAACCTCAGAGGCTGATACAAGGGACTGAACTTCCTTTTTATTGGGATACAGACGTTTGTGTAACTCAAACACAATGGCCTTTGGGAATATGGCTACATCAACTCTATATCACAATCTATTTCTGATTCTTTAGATTCTCTCTTGGATTCTTAGCTTCATGTACTCTCTGACTATAAGGTTAGCTCAGCAAATCTACTCATGTGTACCCATGGCTGCTTCCCCTCACGAGGGACCCCTCCACTTGCCCAGCCCAGCTGGATCAACTCAATCAGTTCCTATCTATCTTTCTATCTATTCATCAATCTAATTTTGAGACAGCGCAAGCAGGGGAGGGGCAGAGGATCTGAAGAGGGGTCTGCGCTGACAGCAGTGAGCCCGATGTGGGGCTTGAACTAACGAACTGTAAGATCAGGACCTGAGCCAAAGCTGGATGCTCAACCTATTGACCCATGCAGGTGCTCCAACCCAGTCATTTTTTTCCCCCCTGCTCATGTTTCAAGGCTACACACACTCTGGGAGAAAAATCACACAACTAGCTTCCCCTTCCCGATCAGTGCTGCTTGCTGCCTCATTCTTATTTCTGACTTAGTTTGCTTTATTATTTAGTCCTTTCCTCAAACCTTCACTGAGTCTGCTCATCTCAGTTAGCGCTTCTTATTTCACTCAGAGAAGGGACTACTTTATGCGACCTTCTTTTGTTTCTACTCCCTCAAACCAATGGACATTAGTTGACCACGAGAGCCGGAACAGTTTCAGTCTCCTTACCTTGCAAGAACAGGGAGGGAAAACACTGTTGCTCGATTTGCCACGAGTGTAAGTAGTGATTTTACCAATAAGTTTTTTGAAACAGCCTCTATTCACTAGTGTCTCTATCACTGTCACCCACTCCCCCAACAGTCATCTGGTAGTTGGTGTCTGTCCTCACTGAGCTGCTGTTTGAGCCGATTCTGAAATACACTGGCTTATGTCTCGCTCTCATCCCAGATCTCTATGCTGCACCTGACAGTGCTGACCAGTGTTCAGATCCTTGTAGTTTGTGATACTTTTACATGGTTTACTCCCTGCTTCTGACTGTTCTTTCCCAATAATTCTTCCTCTGTCAACCTTTAAAGTGGACTGAGCACTGAGGAACAACCTTTCTAGTCCCCTCCGCTCTCTTGGCCGTAACTATTACTGACCTACATATAAGCACCAAATTTCAGCCTGATCTCAACTTCTGCTCTTAGATACTTTATAATAAACACCCTGAAGATTTAAAATACTATTCCCACTTCCTACCCAAATCTACTCTTCCTCCATCTATTTGCTCATTTAACTAGAAACCTGGGACTTGATTCTTCTACACACAAAATGATTCTCCAGTCAGTCTCCCTCCCTCATAGACTATTCAACAGCTATCACTTTTCTTCCTGGCATGTTCCTGATTCCTTCCCGACAGAACTTACCATTCCTTCCCCTGCCCCGTAGCACTTTACCTATATAAGTCGGTTATGTGAGAGGATTTTATGCCTTATAAACATGGCCCTAAAGCAAAAAGAGGTAGAAAGGTCAGCCCTTTTTTTCCTGAGAATCCCCAACAATTAAGAATTTTCCATATATAATTATGTGCCATAACTACCCATAGTTTTCTTCCGTAATGTAGTTTTCCTCCAAATGGTTTTCTGAACAAAAAGTTCCTCTTAGCAATCTCACCTAAATCTACTCCAAATTTCTCGGGAAGGACTCTGGGGATGTTTTCCAGCAATCCTCCACCAGTAATATGGGCAAAGGCCTTGACATGTCCTGAACGTAGGACAGGTAATAGCGAATGGCTGTAGATTCTGGTCGGAGTTAGAAGTAAGTCCCCTGTGTACCGGAGAGAGAAGACAAAAACTTAGTGAATGTAAGACCAAAGCATATATAAAAAACAATTCTGACATACAGAATGATTTGACCCTGCACAGACACACTGGTTCTACAATAATGTCCAAATAGTAAAATCATAGGACAGTGTAATTTATTCCATTCTAATTAACTAAGGAAAGCCTAAACCACTAACTGGTTGCTCAGCCATTTCCAAACGGGAGAGTTTAAGCATGTGTGCATTTACCCAAGGTCTGGTCACCACATCCATCAGGCGCTGGAGAAGAGTACTGGAGGGAAGAGTTGGCCACAATTTTCCTCACAAGGCTAAACCCATTGCTGTGAAGACCAGATGAAGCTATTCCAATAACAACATCCCCTTCGGTGATTCTTTCCAGGTGAGGGAGTTTCTGATCCCGCTCCATGGCACCGACAGCAAAGCCGGCTAGATCGTACTCTCCAGGAGGATACATGTCAGGCATTTCTGCGGTTTCACCTCCTAGCAGGAGGACACAACAAGGGCAAAGAAGTCACATAGCATTTATAAACCTGTCTAGGAAGTGGTGATACCAGCTACTCCTTAACTTGAGGGAGAGAGGAAGCACAAGAGCTGGGGAGAGACGTAGAGGGAGAGGGGGCGAGGGAGGGAGACAAAGAATTCTAAGCAGGCTCCAGGCTCAGCACTCAGCACACAGCCCAATGCAGGGCTCAATCCCACCACCCTAGGATCATGACCAGAGGCAAAATCAAGAATTGGGGTCTCAAATGACTAAGCCACCCGGGTGCCCCCTTTTTAAGTTTGTTTATTTATTTAAATCATCTCTACACCCAACATGGGGCTCAAACTCATGACCCAAGATGAAGAGTCACGTGCTTTTACAAGTGAGCCAGCCAGGTGCTCCCTGCTCTTAATATGAACAATTAAGCACGTGGCTATATTTCGCAAATGTCCAAAAAGAACGTACTCTGTTAGCTGCCTAACAGAATTTTCAACCAAGTACGTTTTTAAGGGAACCAGTGCTAATTTCCATGAGGGAGAAGTGTGGCCTCCCACCAGCATCACACTCAAAGGATGAAGGATGAATGCTTGGCTGCATATGCCATTCCTATGGCAGTTTAATGTTAGAACTGCTTTCACCTGTATTTGATCTTTATGATCACTCTACATTCCAGATGATGGTACAGGCTTAGAGAAGTGATATACTCAGGCCTATGTCCAAATGTCCTGGCCTAGTACACCATAGTTCACTTTTGTGATCATATGTAAAGACAGGGTCTAGGCAGGCAGAGTCCAAGTTATAAACTGTTTTTTTTTTTTTTATGCATGGTGTTTTGCTTTTTTAAATGTTTATTTACTTACTTGGAGAGAGAATGAGTGCCCGAGCAACAGTGGGGAAGGAAGGAAGAGGGGGAGAGGAGGAGAGAGTATGAAAGGGGGAGGGGGTAGGGAGAGGGAGAGAAAATCCCAAGCAGGCTCCATGCTGTTAGCATAGAGCCCAACACAGGGCTCGATCCCATGAACTGTGAGATCATGACCTGCGCCAATACCAATAATGAGACATTTAACTGACTGAGCCACCTAGGTGCCCCTAAACTGTTCTAAAAAGATGGTTGAAAGGCAATTTTGGCCGTTGGGATAGATTTTTCACAGAAATGGTAATATGAAGAAGGTAGTTTCACTGTTCAGTTGGCCTACACATTCATTTTGCTTAAAATTCTCACACGTATTTAAGTGATGTTTCTCTAAGCGTTAGGTACAAAGGCCAGTAAGGAGGAAACCACTCCTAACCTGTCTGTCCATGAGGCCATTACGATGGGAATGGAGATGACAAAGATCAGGGGGAAAGGTAAGGACTGGCTCACAGTCTAGGCATAGGAGTCTGGGGACAAACCTTGGAGGAGGAGCTTGAGGGCACCAGGATCTAAGTTTTCTTCTGCTAATGTCATCTATAGTTTATTTGCCTCATCTTGTAATCTTTAGTTTTTCTTCTTATCTACCTAGGTACCAATCACATTTATATATAGGGGTAAAATACAGTAAAAAAGAACCGGAGATTAATGGACAGTCATACCAAGGAGAGCACATCCAGCTTTCCCACAGGCTCTGGCGATTCCAGCGACAACAGCTTCAGTTGTACTGAGGTCAAGTTTTCCACAAGAAAAGTAATCAAGGAAGAAGAGGGGCTCTGCCCCTTGGGCCAGAATATCATTTACACACATTGCAACCAAATCTTGGCCAATGGTATCATGTTTGTTACACTGCTGGGCAATCTAAAGAAGCACAATAGAAATGTCCACATAAGAGAATAAGCTCTAAATAATATCTTGTCAGCTTATCAGTGGAGGCTAAGAAATACTGCTGCTCCGAGCTCCCAAAGACAAAATACTAAATTCTGATGAGCTACATGATCCAAAAGTATCCCATTTAATCCCCTCAAATAAGCCTTCCATCCAGATAGAGCCTCAACCACATCGTGCTGTTAGAAATATATAAATATTTTAGCCATATTTATGGTTATTTGGTATGGTTCTTTAGTGCATATACATCAGGAGGAAAAAAATATATTTGATATATAGTAAATTCTCTGTTAACTTTCACAAAAGGCCTTTAACCACCCAGATGTCTGATTACCTTCAGTTTAGTTCCCACACCATCTGTTCCACTGGCCAGAAGAGGATCTTTGAAACCAGCTGCTTTCAAATCAAAAAGACCAGCAAAACCTCCAAGGTCAACATCACAGCCTAATGGGGAAAAAATTAAATACTTGCTACATTTCAACAGATTAAAAATGGATGTACAAACAACTTGTTCATAAGCATGGCTAAAACAAGAGTTGCCTTTCCTGAGTATGGGGGAGAGAACCATGTGCTCAAAGAATTGATCAAGAATTTCTAGTAATTGAATATTAAAGGGGCAGACATATCTAAGTTTAACATCATGGATAAGAAATGCTTTTCTTTTTTAAAAATGTTTACTAATTTTGGGGTGCCTGAGTGGCTCAGTTGGTTAAGGGTCTGATTTCGGCTCAGGTCATGGTCTCAGAGATCATGAGTTTGAGCCCTGCATTGGGTTCTCTGGTATTGGTATGGAGCCCACAATGGATCCTGTTACCCTCTCTCTGCCTTTCCCCTGCTTGTGCACTCTCAAATAAATAAATAAATAAAATACAAATACATACATACATACATAAATAAAACATCAGAGAGAGAGTACAAGTGGGGAAGGGGCTGTCAGCATACAGCCCAATTCAGGGCTCAATCTCAGGAACTGTAGGATCATGACCTGAGCCAAAGCCAAGAGTTGGATGCTTAACTAACTGAGCCACCCAGGCACCTCAGAAATGTCTTCCTTAATATTAGAGACAAGAAAGCAGAAAATCAGGTATGGCTTACATAGGACAAGACTTAACAGCAACCTGGAATTAATTTGGTATATTTTCCTCAGTAAACTACAAAGCCCAAATCAATTCTTAGTGTGTGTCAAAGCTAATGAATGAACTAGCAAAGTACAGGCTCTGACTTACCTGGCCTGGAGGTAGCTTTTGCTAAAGGTTTAATTTTCTTGACCAGCATATTTCCAGCTGCAATGTCTACCCCAGATTCCTTGTATGTCAGGCCCCTAAAGAATTAAAATAATAAAACACTTCACCTAAATGCTAGGGAAAATTATTTTAATTTTAAAGTATTATTTAAAACAGAAGATATCCCTAGTGATTTTTAGATCTCTGAACATGCGAGGCCCCATCCAAAGATTTTAACGTGTCTAGGGCAGGCCCTGGAAATTGAAATGTGTTTAAATAACTTCCTCAGTTGATTCCATTGTACCATCACTACTGAGAACTACTTCTCTTACTTACTTCTTCTGGAAGTACTACTCATAGGCTTCTCCTAGTACTTCTCATATCTCATATACTGACATTTTGCCATAACATCTTCATAACATAACATATTCAATTTTGGTATGGGAAGAAAAGGAATCCCAAAATGGAGTAAAGAAAGTGAAAATTAGGATTATATGCACTTTACAAAGAAATCCCTGAATAATGAAACTGGGCTCTTACTGCAATAGAGAATTGTGTAATAAGTTTCCTTATAGCTGAAGACAGTAAGAAACAAGACAGTACCATGCTGGGAAAAGCAAAACCAGATGATACTCAGTGCATCATTCCCTTCTAACTAAGGCCACCACATTGACGCAGTGCATCTGAAGTTCAGGAACAGCACTGGGAATTCAGTAGTCTTGCCTTACAAAAATTGGTACTTTGATCTACCAGAAAGTAGTGATACATGAATATGTGAAATTTTATTAGAAATAGGGTGTCAGGATACAAATAGAGTTGATGGCTTTGGCAATTACCAGGGTCATGCTCAGATAGGAAACCTGATTCTACTGGTTTAAAAAACCCTTTTCTTAGGTAGCAGCTGGCATTATGTCCTTTCATTTTCTTCAACTTTAATTTAATAAACTCAGACTAGTATTAAGACCACAGTCCCTTGAAATAGGTCATTTCAATGGAACCTAGTTATTTTAAAATGAAAAATAAAACTTTTAGCATGGTATTTTAATGTTCTCAATCCTAAAAATCTTCCAGTATTTAAACTTTAAGTTAATGGTATTAAGTTTAATTAAGTTACTAAAAATTTCTCATTTTGTCCTAGAACCAATTTATTTCTCAAAGATGAACTCAGTGACCAACCGGAATTATAATATTTAAGAAAAGAAAACACCCACATTTGCAATTAACAGTTTATTGATCTTACAAAAAAAATAGTTGTATGTACCAACAAATAAGGGGTACAAAAATATATTTCAGTAATAAATATAAACATAGAAAATGAGACTGCCGAAATTTACAGTATAGTCAAATTAAGTTGCAAAATTAGATGGCCAATATCTTCATCTTGAATTCTCTGACAAAACCAGGAATTAAGATAAACATACAACAGTAATATTTAAATAACTCAAGGAATAAAAAATCTCTTATCCCTAATTTTTTTTTTTTAATGTTTTATTTATTTCTAGGAGAGAGAGAGAGACAGCGCAAGCAGGGGAGGGTCAGAGAGAGGGAGACACAGAATCTGAAGCAGGCTCCAGGCTCTGAGCTGGCAGTCAGCACAGAGCCCGACGCGGGGCTTGAACCCACGAACCGCGAGATCATGACCTAAGCGAAAGTCGGACGCTTAACCGACTAAGCCACCCAGGCGCCCCTCTTATTCCTATTTTCATTGATGAGTACTTGACAAACGATTATATATATTTAAAATACACAACATGAAAAAATCTTTAATAAACTTCTCAAACATAAAAAGCTACCATGAAGCCTTTTCCATTTCATCTGAATATTTTTAAACTAGTTTTGACTCAAATTAAATGCAAATCAAAATCAGATCAGTCCCAGAGAGAGACAAGAGTATAGAATGACTTAGTATAGGGTTAATAGAATTTTCTACATAGCTACTGATACCAGTTCTGGAGCTGTGCTAGTTCTGAAGCTGTCTTAACCACCTTGGTTAGAAATTTACCTGGGCTGCTGAAGGAAAGCTATGGCACGAGAGCCAATGTCCTTCCTGTAAATGGCTCCCTCGAATTTTATAGCAGCTAGTCCTTTCTTGGCTTCTTCAAGGGCTGAGATGAGATTTTCCTGGATGGCTGTTACTGAAAGGACTCTACCCCCATTAGTCACCACCTTGCCATCTTTCAGAGCAGTGCCCGCGTGGAACACCTCTAGTCCTAAAGCTTGAACCTCAGGAAACCCTATAAGAGAGCACATTTACATAATAACAGCAGTCTATGCGTCCGAAGTAGTTTTTAGCGTTCATAAGTTTTTTAAATAAGATTTTTATTTCACTTAAATGAATCTTCACAATAATCCTATCAGGAAGGAATAAAGCAAGAGGATAGCAAATAGACCCTTTCTCTTAAGAATAGTCTGTTCTACTCTAGAGTGATAACTGTATTATCAGAAACCTGTGTTATCATAAACCTCATGTAAGAACTTTTGTTTCAATGGGGAAGCTAAAAAAAAAAAAAAAAAAAAAGAACCCAGGTCTCGAAAAGTTAAAGACTTAAACGTGGAATTGAACCTTAAATAATACCAGGGTTAGGGGATGCTGACCTCCTTTGGCAGTCTAAAATCCACGTATTAACTTCTGGCTTCTCAAAAACTCAACTAATAGTCTACTGTAGAATAGAAGCCTTACCAATAACATACACAGTTGATTAATGCGTATTTTGTATGTTATGCATACCGTATGCTATATTCTTATAATAAGCTTAAGTTCGAGAAAAGAAACTGTTATCAGAAAAGTCATAAGGAAGAGAAAAATGCATTTACAGTATATTGTGTTGCAAAAAAAAACCCCATTATCTAAGGGAACCCATGCAGTTCAAACCCATGTTCTTCAAGGGTCAGCAGTACAGTTATTTTCTCCTGATAGAACATTAAAAACTAAAACTTTTAAAAGAGGAAAAAAGGAAAAAAAAAACCCCTCTAAACATCGGTGAATACAAACTGAATTTGATCACATCTTTAACTTAAAAGGAATTTCTTTTTTATCATTGCCACCGAAGTTGCTCTATTCTTTAAATAACCAACAGAATAACTGTAATGCAAAAGTCTTAATCTTTTCCCTAATGTAACAATTCTAAAATTTTAAGACAAATTTGATCTTAGGCCCTGTCTAAAAACCCTAGCTTAATTTTCTTTTGAGCTTACTTTTAAGCTCTCACGTATAACTTCACACCTAATATATTATCAGACCATATTTTCTGTATTCTCAAGTGACCAACATGGGCAGCTTATACAAAGATAATCTCTTAATTAAAAAATAAATAAAACACACTCATATATTCTTTGTTCTTTTTGGTCACTACTCTTAGCATTGCAGTTGGTAACTTGTTAATAGAAGTCTTCCCTAAATGTTGTAACACAAGGGCATTCAGTACCCAAATACCTACTGGTTTTGGGAAGAATACTGCTGCGTCAGAAATAACTATTAACTGTTACACTCGTTACCTCAGTCTTAGGGAAATTTCACCAATATAAGTGATCTTGATTCTATCCCTTCTCATTCATTAAGAGGCGATCAATTCCTACCTGCTCTGCTGCCATGTGTGGGACTCATAGGGCAGTGGACTTGTCTGGGCAAGGCAGGGAATGGGGTGTCTGAACCAAACACCCTGCTGGGGTCCTGAGGGAGGCCAAACTATGGCCTGCCAGGGATCATGGAGGTCTGCCTTTGGGCTTATGGCACTAGAACTTAACTTGGCATTTTAAGACGTGGTTTTATTATCATTTAATAAGAGATGCCTCATTTCCTGTAAAGGGAAGGAGGAGCGAAAGCTAGTTATGAAACTGTTTTAAGTCCGACCTCCTAGTGACTAGGGGGTATGCTGCAAATGGGAGGAGGAGGTGGGGGTCTAGTTGTGATGTAGTTTCTACTGATGTTCCTCTGACTCTCATAAATTCCCTTTATCTTCCTGGCTCTTGGAGAGTGGAAAAGAAAAGTACACTGAGAGATATTCTAGGAACTTGGCTAGCCCTACTCAGGTCTTCGTTGTGCAAGAAGAGAAATGGATGGCAATTCTTTAAATACAGTAATTCTGGATAGTTGAAACCCACATCTAACATGGTTAAAAATCCCTTCAAGGTTTCTGACAGCCTGATACCTATAAAAGGAACAAAGCAGGGCAGAGCCCGGGAGGAAGGCCTGCGGTCACATGGGTTATTTGCTGCACTCCTAATCCCACCTTCGGTTCCTGGGCATTTACCTGTTACCTCCATGCCCTTGCTGTAATCTCCTGGGTAGCCTTTACTTGCCATCACGACAGTTATGGCGGTGCGGTTTTCGAGCCAGACAGGCAGAGATGTGCAGAGCAGGCCATCAAAGGTAGACTGAATCACTTCATAAAGATCACTTTTAAGAAGTGGGAGGATCACCTGGAAAAACATAAATCAACATGGCACCTGAGAGAAACTTGAGTTCTCTCTAGACATTTTATTCATTGAGACACCAGCAGAACCCACACAGATTTCTTAAAGGTTAATTATTTCCAGGCTGATAAAATCCTGAGATTAAGAAACGCACATCAACAGAGTACCACTTCATATACTGTCTTTAATTATTACTCACTTGGCACTCTGGATCACCAAAACGGCAGTTAAATTCCAGAACTTTTGGGCCATCCTTGGTCAGCATTATACCAGCATAGAGGACACCTTCAATGACAAGGAAAAAAAAAAACTATAACGAAAACATTGTATTGTGACTGAAAATTAAAATACTTCTAATACTCAAAGTTTTGCACTGACCACGGCAAAACTTACAACAGTGCTCTATTAAAAGGTGGTGAAAAAAGAGAAACCAGGGAAGTTTCGTCAAGGTGTAAAGTCGCTCTATGAATAATGTCCACAGTGACATCAGTGTGCTTACCTGTGTATGGCATACCCTCCTGCTGCATGCCATCCACTGTCTTCTGAAGAATGGTATTTTTTATTTTCAGCAGCAAATCCTTTGAAACCTGGGGGTTACATAGGAATATTTAAATATAACTGGGCATTTAAAAAAAAAATCTTGTAAGCAATACTATATGGGACAATGAAAACTATCATTTCTTACCTACCTCACATGAGCTGATCCCTTTATTCTTTTTTTTTTTTCCCCTTTATTTATTCTTAATGTTTATTTATTTTGGGGAGAAGGAAGTGGGGGAGGGGCAGAGACAGGAGGACACAGGATCCAAAGCGGGCTCTGCACTGACAGGCTGACAGCAGGAAGCCCTACGTGGGGCTCGAACTCATGAACTGCGAGTTCATGACCTAAGCTGAAGTCAGATGCTCAACTGACTGAACCACCCAGATGGCCCTAGGCTGAGCACTTTAAATTCATAAACTTTTAAAATCTTCACATTGACCCTTTAAGTATTTAGGCTTACTTTTGTAACACAGAAAAGAAAACCTCTGAGAGGTAAAAATTATCATAAGCAGAAGCTAGATTATACATTTACTGATCAGGGTCAGCTGCTGTTTTATGACTAAGTATTAAATCACCTTTACTACTAAACTTATAAAATTCTAAACATGTACACAATTAAAACAAAAGAAGTTTCCTAAACCATAATAATAATAAAAATGAAAAAATTTCCCCTCCCACCTTGAGGCTCTTTTGTATCCTTCTAGTATATTCTATGCCTATTTCATAAGTTTATAAAGTTAAAACGTGGAGGCGCCTAGGTGGCTCAGTGGGTTAAGCATCCGACTTCGGCTAAGGTCATGATCTCACGGTTTGTGGGTTTGAGCCCCGCGTTGGGCTCTGTGCTGACAGCTAGCTCAGAGCCTGGAGGCTGTGTCTCCCTCTCTGACTCTCCCCTGCTAATATTGTGTGTGTGTGTGTGTGTGTATGTGTGTGTGTGTGTGTGTGTGTGTCTGTCTGTCTCTGTCTCTCTCTCTCACACAAACAAAAAGGGGCGCCTGGGTGGCTCAATCAGTTAAGTGTCCAACTTTGGCTCAGGTCATGATCTCATGGTTAATGAGTTCAAGCCCCGCGTCAGGCTCTGTGCTGACAGCTCAGAGTCTGGAGCCTGCTTTGGATTCTGTGTCTCCCTCACTCTCTGTCCTGCTCCCACACATGCTCTGTCTCAAAAATAAACATTAAAAAACCCCAAAAACCTTATAGCTTAAAGTAAACCCTGATTTTTAATCTTTTAATCAACAAAATTGTGTACAAGGCACTGTATATATCATCAGCACAAACAACTATGACTAAATCATCAGTGAAAAGAATGGGTGAGTTTCTGAAGTGCTTGTTCTACTTAAAAGACACCCAATGCACATTTCTTAGAAAAACTGTCCAAAAACTGTTTGGAAACATACTTTATGTACCCATTATGGAGTACAGAGACCATAAAATCAAATTATCGTCTGACATGGTTCTCAGTTCATCTCTCTTTCACACACACACTTAATGAGCACATGCACACACTTACTGAGCACTTACGTGCTATGCCTTGGATATCCAAAGATGAATAAAAAATAACTCTAGACTATAATTGGCTCTTATAGGTTAAAAATAGGGTATAGACAGCAGGAGCTAGAAGGATCTCAATCCATACTTAGTTCTTCATAGACTCTAGAAAAAGGTTTCCATTCATTCATTTATATTTTTATAAATTTATTGTTAAGTTAGCTAACATACAGTACATACAGTATACTCTTGGGTTCAGGAGTAGATCCCTGTGATTTATCACTTATATACAACACCCAGTGGTCATCCCAACAAGTGACTTTCTCAATGCCTATCTCCCATTTCCCCAGCCCTCCCCTACTCACATCAACTCTCAGTTTGTTTTCTGTACGTAAGCTTCTTATGGTTTGCTTCCTCTTTATAACTATTTTTTTTTCCTTCCCTTACCCCATAGTCTTTGTTTTTGAGTGAAACTGGAAAAGATACTTGTCATTTAATAGGAAATCCAAATTGCTGATTAGTATCATGTACAGAAAACACACAGGAAAATATTGTCCAAGGGCTCTTTGAGAAGACCAAACCATGACTGCTGAACTTGAGCTGGACTTCTGGGAAGTACCTGAGGTGCTGGACAATAGGCTCCCATTCCCCCTGTGTTGGGGCCGTGATCTCCCTCCAGCAATCGCTTATGGTCTTGTGCTGGGGGCATGGGGGCCACGGTTCTACCATCAGTGAAGCACAGACACTGTGGAGAAACAAAATAGTCCACTTATCTTAAATGGCAAAAAGTAAAAAAACAAAAAACTTAATAAGAACTATATTTACCATAACTCTATTCAGGGAGAATTATTTTTTTAAGTGAGCTGAAACATAAATAATCCTAAAGTATTTACATTAAGAATCAAAAGATTTTGTATACTCAGTTTCTGAAGGCTCTACAATTTTTGAGCTAGTTAGGAGAGAAATGTCAAGCTACTTCTTTTTTTTCCTTAGATGATTTTTTTTTCAATTTATTGTTTTAATTTACACTCAAGTTAGTTAGCATATAGTGCAACAATGATTTCAGGAGTAGATTCCTTAATGCCCCTTACCCATTTAGCCCATCCCCACTCCCACAACCCTTCTAGCAACCCCGTTTTCCGTATTTAAGAGTCTCTCATATTTTGTCTTTCTCCCTGTTATTTTTGCTTCCCTTCCCTTAAAGTCCTCATATTAGTGGTGTTATATATTTGTCTTTCTAATTTTGCTTAGCATAATACCCTCCAGTTCCATCCACGTAGTTGCAAATGGCAAGACTTCATTCTTTTTGATTGCTGAGTAATACTCCTTTGTGTATATATACCACATCTTCTTTATGCATTCATCTTTCGATGGACATTTGGGCTCTTTCCATACTTTGGCTATTGTTGATAGTGCTGGTATATTAATTGGGATGCATGTGCCCCTTCAAAACAGCATACCTGTATCCTTTGGATAAATACCTAGTAGTCCAATTGCTGGATTGCAGGGCAGTTCTATTCCCACATTGTTTTCCAGAGTGGCTGCACCAGTGTGCATTCCCACCAACAGTGCAAAAGAGGTCCTCCTTCTCCGCATCCTCGCCAATATCTGTTGTTGCCTGAGTTGTTAATGCTAGCCATTCTGACAGGTGTGAGGTGGTATCTCATTGTGGTTTTGATTTGTATTTCCCTGATGATGAGTGATGTTGAGCATCTTTTCATGTGTCGGTTGGCCATCTGGATGCCTTCTATGGAGAAGTATCTATTCATGTCTTTTGTCACTGAATTACTTGTTTTTTCGGGTATTGACTTTGATAAGTTCTTTATAGATTTTGGATACTAACCCTTTAACTGATATATTGTTTATAAATATCTTCTCCCATTCCATCGGTTGCCTTTTAGTTTTGCTGATTGTTTCCTTCACTGTGCAGAAGCTTTTTATTTTGATGAGGTCCCAATAATTCATTTTTGTGTTTGTTTCCCTTGCCTCTGGAGACCTGTTGAGTAAGATGTTGCTGTGGCCAAGGTCAAAGAGGTTTTTGCCTGCTTTCTCCTTGAGGATTTTGATGGCTTCCTGTCTTACATTTAAGTCTTTCATCCATTTTGAGTTTATTTTTGTGTATGGTATAAGAAAGTGGTTCAGGGGCACCTGGGTTGGCTTAGTCAGATAAGCATCTGACTTTGACTCAGGTCACAGTATCAGTTTGTGGGTTTAAGCCCTGCGTTGGGTTCTGAGCTGACAGACCAAAGCCTGGAGCCTGCTTCAGATTCTGTCTCTCTCTTTCTCTGCCCCTCTCCCACTCAGGCTCTGTCTCTCTCAAAAATAAACATTAAAAAAAAAAAAAAGAAAAGAAAAAGAAAGTGGTCCAGATTCATTTTTCTGGATGTCTCTGTCCAGTTTTCCCAGTACATTTGCTGAAAAGACTGTCTTTATTCCATTGGATATTCTTTCCTACTTTGTCTAAGATTAGTTGGCCATTTGTGGGTCCATTTCTGAGTTCTCTGTTCTGTTCCATTGATCTGAGTGTCTGTTTTTGTGCCAGTACCATACTGTCTTGATGATTAGAGGTTTGTAATACAGCTTGAAGTCCAGTATTCTGATGCCTCCAGCTTTGGTTTTCTTTTTCAAGATTGCTTTGGCTATTTAGGGTCTTTTCTGGTTCCATACAAATTTTAGGATTGTTTGTTCTAGTTCTGTGAAGAATCCTGGTGTTATTTTGATAGGTATTGCACTGAATATATAGATTGAAATCAAGCTACTTTGAAAGTAAAATATTTCAATCTTTTCCCCCCTAAATAACAGGGGGGGAACTCTGCTGATACACTGGGTGTGATTAAAAGAGGATTAATTCTTTTTTCATTTGCATCCAAAATACTAAACATAAATAAATTCCTTTCTAAGTGCTGGGTTTATGCTTTCAGATGAGGCAACCAGAATAAATCAAATCTTTTTAGGGCTCATAGATATGGTAATAGAACTTCTCATACTCTGTAATAGCCCAAAAGAGGAATATACTTACAGACACCTCTTCTCCTTCAAGAAGTTCTTCAATGACAATTGTTTCTCCAGCTGCTCCATAAGCTTTCTCCTTGCAGATGAAAAAAAGAAAGTAAGCTTTTAGTATTTACTTAATGGGCTGTTGTCATTTTTCAGTTTCTTTTATTGTAATTTCCCCTTCCTTTTCTAAACTTGACATGTGCCTTCAATTCACAACCCTGAGATAAAGAGTCTCAAGCTCTTCTGGCTGAGCCAGGCACCCCATATGAATGAATGGTTCCTATTCTGTCAAATGGCAATGACACAAAGCTAGCACTGGTACAGATGAAATGAACACATCATTAGCACTTTTCTGGGGATCTAGCTTTCTAGTTTCAAATAATTAACAGAGAAGCAGATGTTTTCATCATTACCATTTAACTCTTATGTGTGATTATAATCAGAATATGCTTGCCTGAAGAATTCTGTGAAAATATATTTCGATAAGGGAGATCAGTAACCAAGATGGATCATAAAAGAAAAGCAAGGACATTAGTTCAATGCTTCACTTCTCCTAGACCTCGGACATTAACACATACTTGTCTTCATGGATGGTTGAGAATTTGAATGTTCTGTAGTCTTAAGGATTTTCTACCTTTCCATAGCAGACAACAAAGCATGCTACAACTTACTTTCAAAGAACAGCACATGGTTTAGCAATCAATGTAGATTTGTAAAAACCGTTTTTATAGAAATGGGTCATAATACACAATATTGTAACAAGTAAATGACTGATGTCTTTGTTAAGTATGTTTTCCTTATCTTGAGAAACATTTCATAAACCTACAGGTATTCATCACAGTGTGACTTTTCTAGAGGAACCACTTACTTGCATGATCTCCCGTACAGCTCTGCAGGCCTCTTCTGTGCTCTTTGCAACAATCACCCCTTTCCCGGCTGCAAGACCACTGGCCTTCACGACCAAAGCAGGGAAGTCTGCACTGTGAAGACAGAGTCATCTTCAACACTCAATAAATCCTTACAACTCAAAAGCCTAAAATGCTCTAGGATGTTATAATGATATGCTACAGCAACAACTGAAAAGCATAAAGAAAAAGAAACTGCTTATACCAGTATCATTTTGATACACTTCCTGCTAGGAATTTTCCCCTCTGTATTCCTTCAGTCATGATCATATGGTACATACAATTTTGCTTTTTTCCCTATCGTGAGATCGTCCAGGCAAGGTCTTTGGAAACTGAAGCAGTTGTATAGTGCAGGTATAGAATGATCCTTAGAAATGTGGTGAATTGTATTTTCAATCCAGTAAAAGATGTGACTGTGTGAGACTTGTGATACACAAGTCATTTCTGGAAGTACACAGAAGAAACTGTTCTTGGTGGTACTTCTGCTGGATGGGACTGGAGATCTAGTAAGAGACTTACAACTTACCCAAGCCATCTGGCTACAAGGAATTAATAACATTGTGTGTAAAAACCCTACAGGATAAAAAATAGAGAATGTAAATGACCCAACTAAAAGGAAAACATACCAGATAAAAGGGAAAAATGTCAACAATAAAGGGCAAAGGATGCGTATACCATCATTTGTTATATGCTTAATTTTTTAAGTTTTTTTTTTTTTTTTTTTAATTTATTTCTGAGAGAGAGAGAGACAGGCAGCATGAGCAGGGGAGGGTCAGAGAGAGAGGGAGACACGGAATCTGAAGCAGGCTCCAGGCTCCGAGCTAGCTGTCAGCAGAGCCCAATGTGGGGCTCAAACCCATGAACCGTGATATCATGACCCGAGCTGAAGTCGGACGCTTAACCGATTGAGCCATCTAGGCGCCTCTTAGTTTTTTTTTTTTAAGTTTATCTATTTTGAGAGAGATACAGAGAGAGTGTGTGCGCAAGTGGGGGAGGGGCAGAGACAGGGGGACAGAGGATCTGAAGCAGGCTCTGTGCTGACAGCAGACAGACCGATGCCTGGCTCAAACTCACACAGTGGGAGATCACATTACCGAACTGCAGTCAGAGGCTTACGCAACTGAGCCACGTAGGGGCGCTAACAAAGAACAAGAATATTTAGTCTTCTTAGATCTCAGTGCTGGTGGCAGAAGGCTAAGTGAGGATTCTTCACTCTAGTTAATTATTTATGAAAAAAACAATTATCCTTTATGTTGTAAGATGCCACTGTGTTTGTCAGTTTGGTCGTGAAAGGAAAGCATGACTGCTGAATCAAATGTTATCTTTTCCCTCAGAAACTCTTCAGTTATATTTTAAAAACTCTTCTTTCTCCAAGGCCATGTACAACTCTAAATGCCCAGAGTCCCAACCTCCACAGCACAAGCTTCCCCCTACAATTATCTTACTGTAAACCTGTGACACAAAAGTGACCTCTATATCTTCCGGCTACCTCATAATGAAGCTGCAGGCCTCTTCAGGTCTAGTGAAAGCTCTCCACCGTGCGGTTGGGATTCCGTGTCGGTCCATAAACTCTTTGGCAAATCTCTTGCTGGACTCTAACTGAGCTGCTTCTGCCGTGGGACCAAAGCATCGCACTCCTGCGGAGGTCAGGTTCCCAACAATTCCTATTGATGGAAACAGCCTTAAGTGAACCAAGGTCTCTGTGGGACCTTCTGACTCTGAAGAATCATGATTAGACTAAATCTACAGGGACATAAAGCAGATGAGTAGAGGCAAAGAATAACTAGGTTATTCATGATGTCTACAGGATATGAACAGGAACGTTACTACCATGTGATTCAAATCCAGCAAAAATGATTTGCTGGGTCAAATGTATGATTATTAAATGGACACCAGAACAGAGCAGAATGTGAACATATGTTTCCCACAGTTGCAGATTTGACCTTTCATTCTTCACACTACTGATATATCAGGGAAAAAAATGTAGAATCCATACATTTCAAGGGGGTGTAAGCTCATTTTCCAGTGTGAATCTCCAATGTGAATTGAGATTAAAACTCCTCATTTTAGATGATCTCTAAGCTCCTGGTGGCATTGCAAATATTCTATCAATAAATTAGAAACAAACTTTACCAGCAGCCAGAGGTGCCTCTGGTCCAACAACCACGAATTCAATTTTCTCATCTTTGCAGAACTGAGCAAGGGCAGTGTGATCATTGATCGAGATGGCTGTGAACAGAAAAACAAACCCACCTCACTTGATAAAAACATTAATAGTCATGCCGAAAAATAAGTACTGTATTTTGAGACACCTACTTACTATTGCTTTTCTTTTATGGGTACAGAGGATAGTTTCACCATGAGATATTCAGAGCCTACTGCATGAGGCTAATCAACATAGCTCAGCCCTCCATCACTACAGCCAGTTAGATGAAAATACCAGTCAGCTTCCCAAAGAGCTATTAAAAGTCCTTTCTTGACTATGGTATTCATGTCCTATTGACTGTAAGCAAAAAATGTACCATAGAATATATTCAGAAATTGTCTTTTAAGGTCATTCACTCAAGATTTACTGAGAACCACTATATGCTAGATTCTGTGCTAGTCACTCGGTTAAGATATTGAAAGAGTCCCTACACTTAGAATGTTTACATGGGAATTTGGGGTAATAAATATGCAAGAAAAAGAAAAAACAAAAACAACCCCCCCCCCCCCCCAAACCCAAGTGTGAACAAATCAGGCAAATTTGACATTAGGTGAATTGGGAAGCTATTCCTGATTGAGCCAGGGTCTTTGGGCAGAGATGTGTACGCTAAGCACTGAATGATAATTTTAAGACCTAGCTTCCTTATTCAACCCATAAGCCGGGTAAATTTTCTCAATGGAGTTCTAAATAATTAGCAGCAGGATCAATCATATACAAAGCATGGGTTGGTTCCATAGGCACCCTCCTGTTTCATTGTATCTGGACCACCATTCTTTTTGGCTTTTTTTTTTTAGGTTTATTTAATGTCTATTTGAGAGAGCAAGGACACTTGTGAATGGGAAAAGGCAGTGAGAGAGAGGGAGAGAGAATCCCAAGCAGGCTTTGCACCATCAGCGTGGGAGCCTGACGGGATTCAATCTCATGAACCGTGAGATCATGACCTGAGCTGAGATCAAGAGTTGGATGTTTAACTCAGCCACCCAGGTGCCTCTGGATCACCATTCTTACGTTGGCTAAAGCTTTAAACTACTCCATGATATTTGCAATGTGTAAGGGATAAGTGCAGAAAGAAGCACAATTCTCAATCTTTGAGCTGCCTGAGTAGGAAAAGGAAGGAGTACCATGTACTCTGGCTTAGTACCTGCAACACAACTGGGTTGAGCAGAGGCGACTACCTCTCAGTTTTTCATTTCCAAAAATACACATCAAAATGCCTTTAACCTTAGGCACCTATGATTTTTTAAATTGATGTATTTTGTAAGGTTTAAAGTAATCTAAGATAAAGAAATGCTACCCTCTGATCAAGATACCTTTTTTTAAAAAAAATAGGCTTCACACCTGTGCAGAGCCCAACATGGAGCTTGAACTCGCAACCCTAGTATCAAGGGTTGGACGCTTAACTGACCTGAGCCATCCAGGCACCTCTGAACAAGATACCTTAAATTTACAGCATACAAGTATTCAAATTACCACATACATCTTAAGGTTAAGAAAAGCATTCAAGGGGCGCCTGGGAGGCTCAGTTGGTTAGGCGTTGTCCGACTTCGGCTCAGGTCACGATCTCATGGTTCGTGGGTTCAAGCCCTGCATCAGGCTCTGTGCTGACAGCTAGTTCAGAGCCTGGAGACTGTTTCAGATTCTGTGTCTCCCTCTCTCTGACCCTCCCCTGTTCATGCTGTCTCTCTCTCTCAGAAATAAATAAGACATTAAAAAATTAAAAAAAAGAAATAAGAAAAGCATTCAAATCTGAATAACTATCGACCCTATAAAGAACAGATGCAGTTGACATCATTTACGGCTACTAAGTCTTACTACCGACTTTATTTTTTTTTTTTTGTATTTTAACAGTTTTTCTTAAAGTTTATTCATTTTTGAGAGACAGAGCACAGGGGGGAGGGGCAGAGACAGAGGGAGACACAGAATTTGACACAGGCTCCAGGCTCTGAGCTGTCAGCAGAGACGACCCGAGGCTTGAACCCATGAACTGTGAGATCATGACCCAATCCAAAGTCGGACGTTTAACTGAGCCACCAGGGCACCCTTTTATATATATTTTTAAAAGAGAGCACACGTGCACGGGAAAGGGGTAAAAGGAGAAAGCAAGAGAGAATCATAAGCAGACTCCATGCTCAGGGTGGAGCCTGACGCAGGGCTTGATTTCAAAACTGTGAGATCCTGACCTGAGCAGAAATCAAGTCGGACACTTAACTGACTAAGCCACCCAGGTGACCCTTACTCTCCACTTTATAAGACAATTACCAGTATTTGAAATCTTTTCCAAGCAGGCAGTGCCTGCATTTCCTGGGGCAACCAACACATGTTTGACATGATTAGATTGTGCAAGTTTCCAGGCCAGTGTATGTTCTCTTCCTCCACTGCCGATTACAAGTATGCGGGCTGCCATTGTTCTCAGTGCAAAGCAGGAATTCCAAAGGAAAATAAAAGCTGCAGAAAGTAAACCACAGTTGATATTTTAGAATGCATATACTTTAGGAATAATTCCTAAACATGACTTAAGTAGTTACTTGTAAACATACAAATAACATTTCACTCCCAAGATTTGTGAAAAATGATGGATCATAATTTGCGATGATGTTACTCATGAGGATTAGGGAGGTATGTATTTATGGAATCTCCACATCCCATGTTGGGCCTGAACTCATGACCCCGAGATAAAGAGTTGCATGCTGTAATGACTGAGCCAGTCAGGTGCCCCACGGTAGGTATTTTAAAAATGAGGCAGACTGGCCTAGAACTAGGTTAAGGAATTAAATGGTGACTTAACTTCAACCTAATTTAAAAAACTCCTATGAATAATCACCTTTATTTAGGTTTTACTTTCCTCTTTTCGAAAAAAAAAATTTAAGTTTATTTATCTTTTTTGAGAGAGAGATGTGTGAGCAGGGGAGGGCACAGGCAGACTGAGAGAGAATTCCCGGCAGCGTCCACACTGCCAGTGCAGAGCTCGACATAGGGCTTGAAATCACAAATCATGAGTTCATGACCTGAGCCTACCTAAGAGTCAGATGCTTAACTGACTGAGCCACCCAGGTGCTCCTACTTTCCTTTTAAAAAATTTGTAATCATCAAGCCTCAGTTGAACATGCATCCTAACATTTCCAGTTTAAAATACCTGTTTTTAAATATTGAGATACTATACATAAAACTTTAAAGTTATCATAAATTGGGAGAAATATTTAAGACTGGGACTTATATAGGCCAGAGAGTAACTATTTTCATCTTTGAGGGTCATAAGAGCTCTATGATAACAGCTCAACTCTGCTACTGTGGCATGAAAGGAGCTGTAGCCAATACAGAAATGGGTGAACAAGGTCACGGTTAGTAAAACCTGATATAAATAGCCAGTGAGCTGTAGGTCACAGTTTGCCTATGTTCTGCTCTAAGCAATAGGAAGGCTTATAAAGAACAGTCATGGGGGCACCTGGATGGCTCAGTCAGTTAAGCATCTGACTTCAGCTCAGGTCATGATCTTGTGAGTTTGAGCACTGGGCTCTGTGCTGACAGCTGCTTTGCACTGTGTCTCCCCCTCTCTCTACCCCTCCCCTTCTCATACTCGGTCTTTCTCCTTCAACAATAAACAATAAAAAAAAAACGCATGTTTCAATAAAACTTTATTTATGGACATTGTAATTTGAATATCTTACAGTTTTCAAAGGTCATAAAAACATCATTCTTCCTTTCAATTTTTTCCAACCATTTAACAATGTAAAAATTATTCTTATTTGATGAGCTGTATAAAAAATGGTGGCAGGAAGGATTTGGGACAAGGGCCAGATTGGTGACTTAGTGCAGTATGTTAGAAGGTTGATAGAGAGGGAAACTCAAACTTGAACATGTCTCACCTTCGCTCTGGCATTTGATTCTTAGCAGGATGTATATAACACCTATCTCAAGTCAGCAGCGTGATCCTGGCTAAGCTCTTACTACCTGTAATTCGATTTCTTTACATCTTAAAAGATGGAAGTAGGAGAACTTGCTTTAAGAAGCTACTTAAGGGTTAAGTAAAATGACATTTTTTTTCAAAATTACATTTATAAACGGTTAATATAATTTCTGGCACTCAGGAGCAGCAAATCCTAACTTGTTATATATTATTACCTTTACATAAATTTATATGTTAGAATGAAGTACTAACAGGGAAAGAAAAGCCAAAGGAATGAATACTTGTCACACTAGTTTACTAATTTCTAGAAAGCGTTTCATTAGGTAGAAGGCAAACTGCAAATAGGAGAAAAGAAAACTGCAATCAGTAACTTCTCGAGTGATGTTAGGATTACATATTTACAGAAAAATTTAAGCTGGTAATACAAAAACCTTACAACTTTTGAACACTTTACTTTGTGCCAGATGCTTTTCTAAATGCTTTTCATGACTTGCTTCATAATCTTAAGAATTCTATGAGATAGATACTATAGCCACCCCACTTTACAGATAAAAAAAACTGAGGTCCAATGGGGTTAAGGAAGTGAAGCCTCGATTCCAAAGTATGCAATTTTGCTTCAGATATTCTTAACAGTTGAGATGATCACTTAAAATTTGAGGAAGAAAAAGAATTGCTAAACTATTGTCTTAGAGAGACAAAAGCTATTTTAACAAAAAAAGAAAAAAAAACAAGACTTGCCACGGGTATCAAAAATACCTGAAATAATTTTTTCTGAAATCTAGAGAAAAAATACTTTAGTTTGAAATGGGGCACTAAAGGAAAATTGTCCTGGTAACCACAGTGGATCACAGAAATTGCATCAGGACTCAGCTTGAAGGGATCCATACCAAGAATGGTTAGGAGACCTGGGCTGCCAAGTGCTTTGGTTTGGGCTGAGACGGCCCCTGACTAGCTGGGATGCCTTGAGGCATGGGCCTCGGTCATTTAAACGGGTAACTTAAAACCAGAAGAAGGGAGCCAGGTAAAGCCATCGCAACGAACGCGGTGAAAAAGATAAAGCTGAAACCAATCACGAAAGTGGACTAAATCTGCTACAGACAACGGGTGCGTAAAGAAAAAAATACGCATTTGTGGCTTCTGATCTTAAAAAAAAAGCATAGAAATACAAAAAGGACCCTGCCACCTTAGAAGGCAGGGAATGTGAAAAATCCAACGTAAACCTCGGCTAAAAGAAGTGAAAAGCACATGGCCCACCCACACCCACGGCATTTAAAAATAAGACGAGAATTCCTACAGCCAAATCAGTTCCTACGGTTTCAGCCAATTCCTGATATTAAGTCCCCAAACCAAAGCATAAATGTACTTTACTTGGAACCGGAGTAGGGGGTCCTGCAACGACCCAAGGCGGTCCTGCAGCTCACACGCTCACCCGC